>NC_046156.1:137598591-137903591 GCF_011064425.1 Rattus rattus
TTTTGACCAATTATGGTCAATTTTTGGAGAAAATACCATGAGGAGCTGAGAAGAAGGTATATCCTTTTGCTTTTTAGGGTAGAAAGTTCTATAAATATCCGTTAAGTCCATTTGGCTCATGACTTCTCTTAGTCTGTCTCGTCTCTGTTTAATTTCTGTTTCATGATCTGTCCATTGATGAGGTAGGGTGTTGAAATCTCCTACTATTATTGTGTGAGTGCAATGTGTGTTTGAGCTTTAGTAAGGTTTCTTTTTACGTATGTAGGTGCCCTTGTATTTGGGGCATAGATATTTAGGATTGAGAGTTCATCTTGGTGGATTTTCCTTTGATGAATATAAAGTGTCCTTCCTTATCTTTTTGATGACTTTTAGTTGAAAATTGATTTTATTTGATATTAGAATGGCTACTCCAGCTTGCTTCTTCAGACCATTTGCTTGGAAAGTTGTTTCCCAGCCTTTCACTCTGAGGTAGTGTCTGTCTTTGTCTCTGAGGTGTGTTTCCTGTAGGCAGCAGAATGCAGGGTCCTCGTTGCGTATCCAGTTTGTTAATCTATGTCTTTTTATTGGGGAGTTGAGGCCATTGATGTTGAGAGATATTAAGGAATAGTGATTATTGCTTCCTGTTATATTCATATTTGGATGTGAGGTTGTGTTTGTGTGCTTTTCTTCTCTTTGTTTTATTTGCCAAGCATGATTTAGTTTCTTGCCTCTTCTTGGGTATAGCTTGCCTCCTTATGTTGGGCTTTACCATTTTATTATCCTTTGTAGTGCTGGATTTGTAGAAAGATATTGTGTAAATTTGGTTTTGTCATGGAATATCTTGGTTTCTCCATCTATGTTAATTGAGAGTTTTGCAGGATACAGTAGCCTGGGCTGGCATTTGTGTTCTCTTATGGTCTGTATGACATCAGTCCAGGATCTTCTGGCCTTCATAGTTTCTGGCGAGAAGTCTGGTGTGATTCTGATAGGTCTGCCTTTATATGTTACTTGACCTTTTTCCCTTACTGCTTTTAATATTCTTTCTTTATTTTGTGCATTTGGTGTTTTGACTATTATGTGACGGGAGGTGTTTCTTTTCTGGTCCAATCTATTTGGAGTTCTGTAGGCTTCTTGTATGCCTATGGGTATCTCTTTTTTTAGGTTAGGGAAGTTTTCTTCTATGATTTTTGTTGAAGATATTTACTGGTCCTTTGAGCTGGGGTCTTCCTCTCTTCTATACCCTATTATCCTTAGGTTTGATCTTCTCATTGAGTCCTGGATTTCCTGTATGTTTTGGACCAGTAGCTTTTCCGCTTTACATTATCTTTGACAGTTGAGTCAATGATTTCTATGGAATCTTCTGCTCCTGAGATTCTCTCTTCCATCTCTTGTATTCTGTTGGTGAAGCTTGTATCTACAGCTCCTTGTCTCTTCTTTTGGTTTCTATATCAGGGTTATTTCCATGTGTTCTTTCTTGATTGCTTCTATTTCCATTTTAATTCCTTCAACTGTTTGTTTGTGTTTTCCTGGAATTCTTTCAGGGATTTTTTTGCGATTCCTCTCTGTAGGCTTCTACTTGTTCTCTAAGGGAGTTCTTCACGTCTTTCTTGAAGTCCTCCAGCATCATGATCAAATCTGATTTTGAAACTAGATCTTGCTTTTCTGGTGTGTTTGGATATTCCATGTTTGTTTTGGTGGGAATTGGGCTCGATGATGCCATGTAGTCTTGGTTTCTGTTGCTTGTGTTCCTGCTTGCCTCTCGCCATCAGATTATCTCTAGTGTTACTTTGTTCTGCTAATTCTGACAGTGGCTAGACTGTCCTATAAGCCTGTGTGTCAGGAGTGCTGTAGACCTGTTTTACTGTTTCTTTCAGCCAGTTATGGGGACAGAGTGTTCTGCTTTTGTGTGTGTAGTTTTGTCCTCTACAGGTCTTCAGCTGTTCCTGTGGGCCTGTGTCTTGAGTTCCAGGCAGGTCACTTGCAGCAGAAAGTTGGTCTTACCTGTGGTCCCGAGGCTCAAGTTCGATTCGCGGGGTGCTGCCCACGGGCTCTCTGCGGTGGCAGCAACCGGGAAGAGATCTGCGCCGCCTCTTCCGGGGACCTCCAGTCACGCTGCAGTACCTCTCCGGTGTTTTCTCTGGAATCAGTAATGTGTGCAGAAAGCAGTCTCTTCTGGTTTCACAGGCGTGTCTGCCTCTCTGAAGGTTTAGCTCTCCCTCCCACGGGATTTGGGTGCAGAGAACTGTTTATCCGGTCTGTTTCCTTCAGGTTCTGGCGGTGTCTCAGGCAGGGCTCCTGCCTCACCTGAACCCTCTCCCTCCATGGAGCCAGGGCCTTATACAGTTTCCTCTTGGGCCAGGGATGTGGGCAGGGGGTGGGCAGTGTTGGTGGTCTCTTCTGCTCTGCAGCCTCAGGAGTGCCCACCTGACCAGGGCGGTAAGGTATCTCTCCCACGGGTTCTGGGGCAGAGGCTGCTGCGGCCGGGATCCTTGGTGTGGGACTTCGGTAAACACAGGGCGTGCCTGGTCCTAGAGGGATTCTGCCTCTGTTGTCCCGATTCCACCCGGCAAGTCACTTGCAGCAGATAAGTTTTTTTTTTCTTGGGTCACACGGCTCACGTGCGCTTGCGGGGTCCTGCGTACAGGCGTGCCCCGGTCGCAGCGACCAGGAAGATCTGCGCCGCCTCTTCAGGGAGCCTCCGTGCACCAGGGTTCCAGATGGCCTCCGGTGTTTTCCTCTGGAATCAGCAATGTGTGTAGAGAGCAGTCTCTTCTGGTTTCGCAGCGAAATCTTTCTTATTCTGAGGTTAACACCTATAGTGTAACAAAAGGAAATTAAATTAAGAGGTCCTTATGGGTTTGTTTGTTTTCTTTTGTTTTTGTTTTGTTTTCTCTTCAGGAATTTGACTGTGCACTAAGGCTGGGAGTTGATTTAACTCTTTGCCAGCTAAAGAAATTTGCTTGCAGGACAAAAGAAGGACATTTTAAATGGACACTTTGAAAAAATAAAATAAAATGAAATTCTAATCTTTATTTTTAAGAGAAAAAAAAGGATAGAAATCTGTTATACTGTCTAAATTACTCTGCTCTGAATTTTCTAAGTTCCTAGTTGTTCCTTCTTAGGTCTTATTTAGTTCTTGTGTATTTTCTCAGAATATATGTGAGTACATGGCCTTGAACTCAGAAGTTCACTATGACTTTAAACATAAATTCAAATCATATATTGAATAAGAAATTTACAACAATTTACATGTGTTTTCATACCTGGACACTAGCTCTTCAGGCTCATTGAAAGTTAAAAACCATAATTTGTGTGACTAAATTGGCACTAAAGTTTTGTATAGATAAACCCAGTCAATATTGCATCTTCCATCCTCATACTTACAATAAATTTATGTGCTTTGGCTAATTATTTTATACCTGTAAGGAGTGTACTCTAAAGTTTGAGTTTCTGCTTTCAATCATAGAAGCAATTAGCTTGTGACACATGAAGACCCGCAGAGTTCTAATTGCAAGTTTTACATCACAGAGGGCCTTATTTGCAGCAATCTATCTGCTATATGTAAGGTATTAGGTTAGGCATGCAACAAATACAAAACTATATCATAAAGACATTGGTTCAAATCACACAGAGCCAAACTTGTTCTAAAACTATCAAGATCTACATGACTAATGACATTGACACAGAAGACAAAAACACAACTGAAATTGAAGACTTACCTAAAAATATTACATTACTGAGTACTGAATGCCCAGTCAGTACTCTGTAGGGTTCTGGGGGAGCTATAATGTGGAATGTTAGGACTCTTGGGACAGCAAGGGACCTTGCAGGCCTTTGAAGATGGGGACATTCACATATACAGTCAGCTGATAATTAAGGCAACAGATTCATTCCTCTAACAAACAGGGATTTGGAGCCAACTTTCTGCCAAGTCTTCAATAGGAAGACTTGAACAGGTTGAGTTAGGTATTGCTCCTTGAACTACACAGGCTAGAATTGAGGCATATTGTATGCAAACAACCATGGTTTAGAAAGTTCATTGAGGAAAAGAATAACTGGAGAAATCTTCTTGAATAATGATGAGACTAGACTTTGTTCTTCCACAAACAATATAGAATACCATGAAATTATTTAATGCCCCAAGACAACAATCAACAACGATAGATATGGCATCATTCATTTCTTATCAGCTACAAAAGATATCCAAAGAAAAACATAATACATATTTCAATGTATGCTTTAATATTCACATCAACTTTGGCAGTGTTGAAAGCTTGGTATTTCTATTTCATTTACTGAAGAAAACTAAGCTAAAAGTAACCTCAAATTTGAAAATATTCCTTGTTAAGATTCTGTAAATCTATGGTAAATAGCCAAAGTACTGAATATAGATAAGATTGAGTCATTTTCCTTTCAATGTCCTTTCAAAGCCTCAATTTTCAGACCTTGCTGTCTTAGACTTTTTAGTAACACACAGAGGATATTTGGCACAGAGAAACTATTCTCCATTACTGTGCAAAAGAAGATGGCTGATAGCAGACTTCCAGAGTACAACTGTGAGCTTTCATCTTTAAAATGGTCAAGTAAGAAATACAAAGAAAAATAAAGTGAATTGAGGGCTAAATTCCTAACACAATCTATATAAAAGACCTGGTTAGATCAAACTGCCCCATGCCATTTTCTTTAACAAGGGTTCACTGTGCTAATAAGAAATCCAGCTACCAGCTTCCCTCCCTCCCATGAAGACCTTTCCACAATATAATTTACATGGTATTAGGAACTATCTTTTTATCTGCAAACTAAACAAGATGAAATTATGTCAGCTCAAGTCTCTACAGACAAGGTATGTCAAAAAGATAAATTACATAATTTACATTTGCATACCTTTGCATTTTTAATATTGTTACACTCTTTGCATTTCTAATTATAGTTGCATTTTAAATATTGAATTTTTTTTTAATTTCAGGGGTAAAAAGACATGGTTTAATTAGGAAAAGATGGACATGGGACATGTTCGGAGCCTTTGCTTTGCCTTTCTTGAAATTGAAAACATTTTCTTTCCCATGATACCCAAGTACTGAAAGACCAGCATAATAAAGCTAATCTCTACTGGTTATTAATTTGCTACATCTTACCGTTGCTTGAACTTATTCTTCTGCTTTCTTCTGTAAGTAGATTAAACACCACTATCCTTGTGATGTGTTCTTGTAGGTAAAATAGATACCTCTGCTCCACCATTCTGCCTCATCATATTGAAAGAAACAGTGGTTTTCTGTGTCAACATAACCCGTTGCATGAGAACAGTATGCCCCAGATAGGCTATTTCTGAAGCCATGGTGTAGAAATGAGGTAAAGCTGCAGATAGCCTACAGCACAAAGCAACTCACTGATGGCTTTGTTTCTTTATGTGAGAAATAAAGAAATACTTTATTTATGATAGACCAAGAAATATGTGAAGTCAGTAAAATTATCAAAAGTATATATACTATATGATCATCACATGTGTATTATACAGCTAAACAAAATACTGTCATTTTTGTCTCAAGTTCATTAGATTTACCAATACAGTTCTCTAGTAATTTTTTTTAATGGAGTAATACTTTACTCACTTTTACAATCCTGCTATGGTTTCAGCACCCTATAAATGCCAGTTAATTAAAAGCCATGATACTTGTAGCCATGGTGTTGGGATACATTTAAAAGGTGAGGTTACCAATGGGATGTCCTTGAGTAGATTCATAATTCACAAAATTTTTACAAGTGTACAGTTAATTCATCAAAATAGTAGGATACAATGTCAATGCAGAAAAGTCATTTGCATTCTATAGATCACAAAGGAGATTAGGAAAGCAGTTCCATTTTCAGTAATTTCAAGCTGAATAAAATGCTTAGGAATTAACTTACTCAAGAAGTTGTAAAACTTGTTCAATGAAAATTACATACAATTACAAAAAGAAATTTGGGATACAAATAGAGAGGACTTCAGGGATTTGAAGACTTAATATTTGCTGACACTGTCAATACCTTTCAAAATTATCTACCAATTTAGTTCAGTTCATTATAAACATTTACTTTTTTCCATAATCAACAACATAAAAAACCCTATCATATGGATTCTCAAGAATTACTCTCAAGAATAATGAATTACCAAAACAATCCTAAAAATGAAAAAGCAGTGTTTAAAGAGTCATAATTCTGATTTTTTAATGTATTCCAAAACTAAATAGTGAAAACAATATGGTATGAAACTACCATGAATACTTAGAAAAGGCTGTAGAGATGGTTGAGCAGGTAAAGGCAGTTGAAGCCAAGACAGACAACCTGAATTTGACTCTAGAAATCAGAATAAAGGAAGACATGATATGACATTCCTGTCCAAAGAGGAACTGGCCTAGTGCCCTAAGGGAACAGGAATCTAGGAGCAGTCCTCATTCTCATCAATGGACAGCTCATGGAAACAGAAACTAAAGAGGCATAGAGAAACTAACAGAACTTATGAACAAAATGAATATAACAGATATCTATAGAATATTTCATCCTAAAACAAAAGAATATACATTCTGCTCAGCACCTCATGTTACCTTCCCCAAAACTGACCATATAATCAGTCACAAAACAGGCCTCAACAGAAACAAGATTAAAAGAATCCCATGCATCCTATCATGTCACCATGGCTTGTCTTCATTAATAACTCCAAAGACAGAAAGCCCACATGCACATGGAAGTTGAACAATGCTCTACTCAATGAAAACTTGTTCAAGGCAGAAATAAGCAAAGAAATTAAAGACCTTTTAGAATTTAACAAAAATGAAGGCACAGCATATGCAAATTTATGGGACACAATGAAAGCGGTGTTCAGAGGAAAATTCATAGCTCTGAATGCCTCCAAAAAGAAACTGGAGAGAGCATACATTAGCAGCTTGACAACACACCTAAAAACTGTAGAACAAAAAGAAGCAAATACACGCAAGAGAAGTAGACAGCAGAAAATAATCAAATTCAGAGCTTAAATCAACTAAGTAGAAAGAAAAAGAACTATATGAAGAATCAACAAAACCAGGATTTAGTTCTCTGAGAAAATCAACAAGATAAATAAACCCATAGCCAGACTAACCAGAGAGCACAGAGAGTGTATCCAAATTAACAAAATCAGAAAAGAAAAGGGAGACATAACAACAAAATCTGAGGATATTCAAAAAAATCAGCAGATCCTACTACAAAAGCCTATAATAACAAAACTGGAAAATCTGGAGGAAAAGGACAATTTTCTAGACAGATACCAGGTACCAAAATTAAATCCAGATCATACAAACCATCTAAACATTCCCATAACCCCTAAAGAAATAGAAGCAGTCATTAAAAGTCTCCCAATCAAAAAAAGCCCATGACCAGATGGGTTTAGTGCAGAATTCTATCAGAACTTCATAGAAGACCTACTACAAATATTGTCCAAACTATTCCACAAAATAGAAACAGAAGGAACATGTCCCAATTCCTTCTATGAAACCACAATTACATTTACCTAAACCACACAAACACCCAACAAAGAAGGAGAACTTCAGACCAATTTCCCTTATGAACATCAACACAAAAATATTCAATAAAATTCTCACAAACTGAATCCAAGAACTTATCAAAACTTTCATCCACCATGATCAAGTAGGCTTCATCACAAGCATGCAGGGATGGTGCAATACTTGGAAACCCATCAAGGTAATCCACTATGTAAACAAGCTCAATGAAAAAAAGCACATGATCATCTCTTTAGTGCCTAGAAAGCATTTGACAAATTCAACACCACTTTATGTTAAAAGTCTTATAAAGATCAGGAATTCAAGGCCCATACCTAAATATAGTAAAACCTATATACAGAAAACCAGTAGCCAACAACAAACTAAATGAAGAGAAACTTGAAGCAATCTTACTAAAATCAGGGACTAGATAAGGCTGCCCACTCTCTTCCTACTTATTCAATATAGTACCCAAAGTCCTAGCCAGAGCAATCAGACAGGAAAAGGAGATCAAAGGGATACAAATTGGAAGGGAGGAAGTCAAAATATCACTATTTGCAAATGATATCATAGTATACTTAAGTGACCCCATAAGTTTCACCAGAGAACTAGTAATCTTGATAAACAACTTCAGCAAAGTGCCTGGGTAGAAAATTAACTCAAATAAATCAGGATCCTTATTCCACTCAAAGGATAATCAGGCTGAGAAAGAAATTAGGGAAATGACACCCTACACAATAGTCACAAATAACATGAAATATCTCAGGGTGACTCTAACCAATGAAGTTAAAGATCTGCATCACAAGGACTTCAAGTATCTGAAGAAAGAATTTGAAGAAGTTCTCAGAATGTGGAAAGATCTCCTATGCTCATGGATTGTCAGGATTAATAGAATAAAAATGGCCATTTTTGACAAAAGCAATCTACAGATTCAATGCAATCCCCATCAAAAGTCCAACTCAATTCTTCTTATAGTTAGAAAGAGCAATTTCCAAATTCGTCTGGAATAACAAAACACCCTGGATAGCAAAATCTATCCCCAACAATAAAAGACTTTTGGGGGAATCACCATCCATGACCTCAAGCTGTATTACAGAGGAATGGTGATTTAAAAAACTGTATGGTATTGGTACAGAGACAGGCAGGTAGATCAATGGAATAGAATTGAAGATCCAGAAATGAACCCACATACTTATGGTCACTTGATCTTTGACAAAGGAGCTAAAACCATGTAATAGAAAAAAGATAGCATTTTCAACGAATGGTGCTGACTACTGGAGGTCAGAATGTAGAAGAATGAAAATGGTTCCATTCTCATCACCATGTACAAAGCTTAAATCCAAGTGGATCAAGGGCCTCCACATCAAATCACATACACTCAAACTAATAGAAGAAAAAAATGGGGAAGAACCTCGAACACGTGGACATTGGGGAAAACTTCCTGAACAGAACACCAATGGATTATGCTCTAAGGTCAAGAATTGACAAATGGCACCTCATAAAATTGCAAAGCTTCTGTAAGGGAAAGGACAAAGCGGCAACCAACAGATAAGAAAAAGTTCTTTACCAATCCTACAACAGATAGAGAGCTAATATCCAATATATAGAAAGAACTCAAGAAGTTAGACTTCAGAGAGTCAAATAACCCTATTAAAAATGGAGTGCAGAGCTAATCAAAGAATTATCAGCTGAGGAATATCCAATGGTTGATACATACCTAAAAAAATGTTCAACATCCTTAGTCATCAGCAAAATTCAAATCAAAACAACCCTGAATTTCCACATCACACCAGTCAGACTGGCTAAGGTCAAAGACTCAGGTTGTTGGTAGATTGTAAGCTTGTGCAACCACTCTGGAAATCAATCTGGAGATTCCTCAGAAAATTGGATATTGTACGACCTGAGGACCCAGCTATACCACCCCTGGGCATATTTCCAAATAATGCTCCAACATATAACAAGGACACATGCTCCACTATGTTCACAGCAACCTTATTTATAATAGGGAGAAGCTGGAAAAACCCAGATGCCCTTCAACAGAGAAATGGATACAGAAAATGTGTACATTTACACATTTACACAATGAAGTGCTACTCAGCTATCAAAAACAATGACTTCATGAAATTTATAGGCAAATGGATGGAACTAGAAATGTCATCATGTGTGAGGTAACCCAAACACAAAAGCACATATCATAAGCACTCACTGATTAGTGAATTTTAGCCCAAAGCCTCGAATTACCCAAGATACAATCCACAGACCACATGAAGCTCAAGAAGGGTGACCAAAGTGCAGATGCATCAGTCTTTCTTAAAAGGGGGAATAAAAAGATTCTTAGGAGGAGATATGGTAACAAAGTTTGGAACAGAAACTGAAGAAATGACCATTAGGAGCCTGCTCCACCTGGAGATCCTGTGTGTGTGTGTGTGTGTGTGTGTGTGTGTGTGTGTGTGTGTGTGTGTGTGTGTGTGTGTGTGTGTGTGTGTATACAGCCACAATCCCCAGACAATTTTGCTTATGCCAAGGGGTACATGCTGAACAGAGTCTGATAGAGCTGTCTCCTGAAGGGCTCTGCCAGAACATGACAAATACAGAGGCAAATGCTAGCAGCCAATCATTAAACTGAGAACAGGGTCCCCATTGGAGGAGTTAAAGAAAGGATTGAGCTGAAGGGGCTTGCAACCCCATAAGAACAACAATACCAAACAACCAGAGTTCCCAGAGTCTAAACCACCACCTGAAGAGAACACATGGAGAGACCCATAGATCCAGCAGCATATGTAGCAGAAGATGGCCTTGCTGGGCACTAATTGGAGGAGAAGCCCTTGGTCCTGCCAAGGCTGGACTCCCCACCCCACCCAGTGTAGGGAAATGTTAGTGCAGGGGGGTGGAAAGGGGGTTTGATTGGGCAGGGGAACACCCTTATAGAAGAAGGGGTAGGGGGCATGGGATATGGGGGCTCATGGACAGGAAACTGGGAAACAGAATAACATTTGAAATATAAATAAAAATACCGAATAAAAAAGGCAAATAAGAAAGGGAAGATATATTCTAAAGTTGTTCTTTGACTTCTACTCATGGGCCATGGCACATATATAATATAATATTATATATATATGTATATATATATTATAATCTAAATTAAACAACCTTCACAAATATAGTCAAATTTCTAAAGATGTGCTAAAACTTGGGGAACTCTATTCAGTGGTTAAGAGCACTAGTTTGCAAAGAGGAAAAGGACCCATGACTCCAGCTGCATATGCACCAGAAGATGGCCTTATCTGGCATCTATGGGAGGTGAGGTCCTTGGTTCTGTGGAGGCTCAATGCCCCAGTGTAGGAAAATGCTAGTGTGGTGAGGCAGGAATGGGTGAGTGGATGGAAGAACTCCCTCCTGTAAGCAGGAGGATGGAGGAGGGGGGACATGTTTACAGAGGAAAACTGGAAAGAGAGATAACATTTGAAATGTAAATAAATAAAATAACCCATAAAAGAGAGCACTGGTTTGATTCTCAAAACTCACATGGTGACTCATGACAGTCTCCAATGAGTTTCAGGGAATCAACACACTCTTCTGACCCCCATGAGCAGCATGCATAAACATACACACAAACAATACTCTCGTGTGCATGAAATAAAATTAAAAATATTTTTAATGAGTGCAAGAATATCACTCAACCAGAAAAGACAGTCTTTCTAAGAAATGTTTTGAGTGTGTGTGTGCTTCTGATGTTTGTGTGTGTTCTTATGCACAGATATGAGCAAATGAAGTTAGATTCAACTAACCCCATAGACAGAAAGCATCTCATCATAGTTAAAAAATATAATAAAGAGCATTAAATCTATAACAACTCTTGGAAGTAAACATTTCATTTACTTTTCTGATTTGATGCTCAGTGTTCAGGAAATGAAAAGAAAACCAGAGACATGGGACTCTGGATTTGTTTATTTTTTTAGGAGTTTTTCTTTTCAGAACTTCATATCTGAGTACTATATTTGCACCATTCTTTTCCTCTTTCCCTGCTCCAGCTCTCCTTGTGTGCCCCATACCCTCATAAATTAGTTTTGTATATCAAAAGACAACATCAGAGAAAAGTGGCAGGTCAAGTGATGAGATAAAATATTTACAAATCATATATATATATATATAATAAGTGATTAATAGACAGATATAGAAATGACTCAAAAATAGTAATAAAAGAAACAAGTCCCATTTAAAGTCAATGAAGGATGTGAGTAGACATTTTTCAAAGAAGACACATAAATAGCTAATTAACACATGAAACAATCCTCAAAACCATTAATCTTTAGAGAAATAAAAATCAAAATAAGAAGATTCCACGTTGCTTCCATCAGAATAGTATAAATAAAAATAAAAACAAATTTAATATCTCACATTGGTGGGGATCTGAAATAATTGAGACTCTTGGGGCTTGTGTGTGAGAATAAAAACCAGTACTACCCCATTGGAAAAAAATACAAATGTCCTGAATAACCTACAACTAAAAGAATTAACATGTGTTCTAGAAATTCTAGTTTGGGGTGTGTATTTAAAAAAAAAAAACTAAGAGCATGAACTTTAATAGATATGTGTGCATTGTTTCCAGAGCAGCATCACAACTGCCAATGTGTATGTCCATTGATCATGAACTGGTAAGGCAAGTGATCCATAAATGTACAATGAAGTATTTGTCTTGAAAAGAAAAATCTGATATATACTATGCACATGCATATGAACTTTGATGATTGTATACTAGTGACAAAAATGTGTCAGTCATGCAGAAATGTGACTGTATGGTGTGATTTCATAATAGGGTACTTAGGATAACAACATCCCATAAACAGAAGGCAAATTGGGGATTTGTTTAGTCTGGGAGGGAAATGTAAATAAAGATTAATTATTCATTACATACATTGTTCACTTTACAAGTGAAAAGAGTTCCAGAGATGATACTGGTGAGGGTGCAAAGTGTGAGTATATTTAGTACAACAAAGATAAATAATAGAAATGGTTAAGATTGAATATTGCAGTAAAAGCCAAAACCTGTTGTTGTTTTTGTTGTTGCTATTGTTATTATTATTATTATTTATTGTAGCATTGTACTACATTGAGAACGAAATCTTATTATTAGATAGTGACTGTTACTGGAAGAATCAAGGACATATTGAGTGAGACTCAACTAGATAATTTTTTCTTTCTTTCTTTTTTTTTTTGCTTTTCTGTCTGCTTTAATATCATTTTTTAAAATTGGATATTTTATGTATTTACATTTTAAATGTTATAGATTTTCCCAGTCCCCCATCCCATGCCTCTCCCCCTGCTTCTACGATAATACTCCTCCTCCCACCCACTCACTCCCACCTCAATACTCTGGCATCCCCCTACACTGGACCAAGGGCTTCTCCTCTTATTGATGCCAAACAATGTCATCCTCTGCCGCATACGCAGCTGGATCCATGGGTCCCTCCATGTGTATTTTTTGGTTGATGCTTTAGTCCCTAGGAGCTCTGGGGGATCTGATTAAACACAATGACTTCATGATGTTCTCAGGTAAATAGATGGAACTAGAAAATATCCTGGGTGAGGTAACCCAGTCACAAAAGAACACACATGGTATTCACTCACTGGTAAGTGGATATTAATTCAAAAGCTCAGAAATACCCAAGATACAATTCACAGATGAGATTAAGCTCCACAAGAAGGAAGGCTAAAATGTGGATGCTTCAGTTCTTAGAAGGGGGAACAAAATACTTAACAGAGGAAATACAAGGACAAAGAGTGGAGCAGAGACTGAAAGAAAGGCGATTCAGAGACTACCCCACCTGGGGATTCATCCTATATGCAGCCACCAAACCAGTCACTATTTCTGATGCCAGGAAGTACTTCCTGACAGGAGCCTTAGAGGCTCTGACAGGACCTTACAGATACAGATGAGGACATTTGCAGCTAACCATCTTGCTGAGCAAAGGGACCCAATGGAGGAGTTAGAGAAAGAAGTAAAGGAGCTGAAGGGGTTTGCAACCTCATAGGAAGAACAGTAATATCAACCAAATAGATAAGTCTTAATTCAATGTTCATGTTTAAAGACTTCTTTCTGACCCAAAGTCTAATCTAGAAGAAGATAAGGGTGGTGATGATTTTCAAGTCTTTAAAATCCAAAATCCACTTATAAGAGTGTACATATCATACATGCCATTTTGGGTCAAGATTACCTCACCCCAGGGTGATATTTTCTTGTTTGCTCCATTTGCCTGAAAATTTCATGATGCCATTGTTTTTAAATAGCTACATGGTATTCTGTTGTGTAAATATACAGCATTTTTTGTATCCATTCTTCAACTCAGGGACATCTTGGTTGTTTGCAGTTTCTGACTGTGGTATGGTGGAGCAACTTTTAGGTGTATGCCTAGGAGTGGTATAGCTGGGGTCTTGAAGTAGAACTATTGCTAATTTTCTGAGAAATTGCCAATTTGACTTCCAGAGTGGTTGTACAAGTTTACATTCCCATTAGCAATGTAGGAATGTTCCTCTTGCTCTACATGCTTCGCCAGCATGCGCTGTCAATTTTCTAAGATTTTTATCTTAGCCATTCTGGCGGGTGTAAAGTGAAGTCTCGATTTGCATTGCCCTCATGACTAAGGACATTGAACAGTTCTGAAAGTATTTCGGGATCACTGGAAATTTCTCTTAAGAAATCTCTGTTTAGTTGGGTTATTTGATTTGTTGACGTCCAACTTCTTGAGTTTTTTAATATATTATAGATATTAGTCCTATGTCAGATGTACTTTGCTGAACATCTTTTCCCATTCCATAGGTTGTAATCTTTGTTCTATTGACAATGTTCTTTGCCTTATAGAAGTTTTTCAGTTTCCTGAGGTCCATTTATTAACTGTTGATTTTTGTGCCTGAACTATTGCTGTTCTCAGGATGTTTTCTCCTATGCTACCAAGTTCAAGGCTATTCTCCACTTTTTGTTGTCTTAGATGTAGTATGTCCAATTTTATGTTGAAGGCTTTAAGCCACTTGGACTTGAGTTTTGTACAGGATGATAAATTCTGTATCTATTTGAATTCTTCTGCATGCAGAGATCCATTTAGAAAAGCAATGTTTGTAGATGTTCTCCCTTTCCATTGTATAGTTTGGGCTTCTTTGTCAAAAATCAAGTGTCTGTAAGTGTGTGGGTTTATTTCTGGAGGTTCGAGTCAATTTCACTGATCCAACTGTCTTTTTACATACCAATATCATGTAGTTTTTATTACTATTGCTTTGTAGTACAGCTTGAAGTCAGGGATGGTGATACCTGCATTCCTTTCTTGTACAGAATTATTTTGGCTTGCCTGGGTTTTCTGTTTTGTTTTGTTTTGTTTTGTTTCACATGAAGTTGAGAGTTGTTCTTTCAACGTATGTAAAGAAAGAATAGGACACCCACTCAACAATCCACAGACCCAAAGAAGCTAAATAACACGGAGTGCCCAAGGGGAGGGGTGCTTGAACCTCACTCAGAAGGGGAAATAAGATGGTGGTGAACTGCGGGAGAGAACTCCATAGGAGAAGGGATGGGGAGAGGAAGAGAGGGGGAATCATGTATAGTGAGATCCTGGAAAAGAGTTTTGAGAATGTGAGTGGAAATGGGAGAAAGGCATCTCTAGAACATGTCAGAGACCTGGGATGGAAATAAGTTCCAGGGAATCTGTGGAAATGACTCTAACTGAGACTCCTATCAGTGGAGGATATGGAGCCCAAAGTGTCCACCTTCTGTAGTCATCCATGACTCCCAGTGGCAGATAATGACATCAATCTACCCACAAAATCCTACCCAAACTTCTACAAGAAGTGCAGAGACAAAGATGGAGCAGAGTGTAAGTGAATGCCGAACCAATTTCTGGCTCAACTGGACACCTATCACCTGGGCAAGAACCAATCTATGGCACTATTAATGATATTTTCTTATGCTTCTAGACAGGATTCTAGAATAACTGTCCTCTGAGAGGTTTTACACAGAAAGTAATTAAAACCCAGATGTAGAGACCCACAACCAAATATTAGATGGTTCTCAGAGAGTCTTGAGGGACCTGGAAGGAATAAAGACTCCACAAGAAGACCAATAGGGTCAATAAACCTGGGCCTTGGGTGCTCCAAGGGACTGAATCACCAAAGAACTTACACGAAGTAGACAACCCCCCCCCACACACACACATATGTAGCAGATGTGTACCTTTGCCTTAATGTAGGTCCCCCAATAACTGAAGCAGGGACTGTCTCTGACTGCTGCCTGCCTGTGGATCCTGTTGCCATAACTAAGCTGCCTTGTATGACCTCAGTGGAAGATGATCTGCCTAGTCCTTCAGTGACTTGATGTGCCAGGGTGGGTTGGTACCCAGGGGGAGGCTTCTACTTTCCTTTCCTGTGATTCAGCAGATCATATATGGGGTAGGTCTTATGCTGGACAAATTCAAAGCCCTGCATTGAGGCCTGAAATGTAGAGGAGTTACTCAACTCACCAACTCTTCTGTGCTCTCACAACAAAAGCAAACTCTCCAGCACTTCTCTAGTTAGTTCACTCAGTGCCAAAGCTAGTAGTGTGCAGAGGCAGCTCTTCTGCTGTCTCATTCTGAGGATCAGCTCACTAATGCCTGTGCCACCAGAACGAGCTCTACTGTGCTGCCCAGGCAAGATGCAGGGCATGCTCTCCTGACTGCCGCAGCCAGTGAGGAATGGACAGCTCTCCCACTCTCATGACTTTGGGGCCAGCTCTCTCCTGTCTGCCACAGCTGGCAAGTGGTGAGGGAAGGGCATCTCTCTTTTCCCTAAGCCATCTCACAGCAGACTAGGGACAGTCAAATCCAGCTTTCTCATACTCATGCCCTGGAGGCCAGGTCTCCCTCTCCCCCTCCATCAGGGTCATTTCTCCTGTTCTGCCTAGACAAAGGGTAAGGCCAGCTCACCTGAGTGTGGTGGCCAGGGAGGGGTAGGACCAGATGAGCACAGTGCTTCAGGGGCAGTCTAGACCAGGGACACCTGCATGGCCTTTGGCAGTAGCACATGTCTTGGATATCAATAGAGACCTGGGTTGCCATAGAATCATGGACCCAGACAAGGCCCCACAGAACAATGTGTGCCTCTATGTTCCCATAGCCTCAGTTGACAGCACAGGCCCCTCAGATTAGCATGTCCCCTCAAATATCTACATGATCTCTGGTGGCAACACACACTATGGATAGATGCTTGCCTTTTAGTGGTAACTCATTCCACAGACATCAACACAGACTTCAGTTGTAGCAGGACCACAAACCCAGACATTGCACTTGGTGCCAGCATGGGCCAGGGCCACACTATGGCCTCCTCATATATGCCTATTCCTCACCATCATTGACTCTCCAGTTTTACCTATCTCCACAGTGAGGAACCTCTTGCCTTTCCTTTCTCTTTCATCTCTCCACCCATATTTCAACTTTCCCGTCTCTCCATAACATATTGTCTATTATAGTCATGCCCGTGACAGGTGCTTGAATGCCTTTTTTCTGGCTGACCATGTGGCCAAGGTAGGTGCTTAGATGCTTTTCTTCCAGTCTCCTAGAGTTATTTTTTATCCTAAGGAGGACTTTTAGACCCACTTAAACTAATTTA
Source organism: Rattus rattus (assembly GCF_011064425.1). NCBI lineage: Eukaryota > Metazoa > Chordata > Mammalia > Rodentia > Muridae > Rattus > Rattus rattus. Next base: position 137,615,712 of record NC_046156.1, read on the forward strand.
AAATAATTTTAATATTTTTATTTGGTCTTTTAGAGTTTCATGCAATGTATAGGATCATATTTAACCCCTCTAACAATTCTTCTCAGATCTGTCCCTCCTTCCCTGCAGATTCAATATTGGGTCATATCCTGTATTATCCAAATATCCTTAGATACCCAATTATCACCTGGATAGTGGTCAGCTTACCAAGGTCCACACTCTCATAGAAAATTCTATGTTCCTATCCCTGCAGCTAAAAATTGCCAATAGCTCCATATCCTGAGGGAGGATTATGTGTCCTACTCTAATATCTAGGTTTTAGTCTGCCTTGGGCTTATAAAGATTTTGTACTTGTTGTCACGACTTCTGCAAGTTCATGTGTTCAGCTGCCTGCTGTGTCCAGAAGATAATATTTCCTTGTCGTTGTTTGATCTTTCTTCCCCACCCCCTTTTCTGTAATGCTCTTGGAGCATTTAGGTGAACATTTTTCAGTCTCTTGTTCTCTGCACCTTGACTAGTTCCTGTCACTGTGCTAATCATTGTCTACTACAAATAAAGGCTTCTCAGATAGGGTTCAGAGAGTTGTTGACCTATGAGTGGTGTAACTATAAGTTATGAAAAGACAGGTCATAGACTCTAGAGGAGGTCTTGACTTTTACCAGGGCTGTGTGGATGGAGGAAAGGGATTGGAAACCAGATTGCAGTGGGTTGAGGAATGAGTGGGAGACTGCAAGTATAGACAACTCTTTTGAGAAATGTGGCTGTCTAGCATTGGGGCGCAAGGCTGGAGGCTTCTAAAAGGCTTTTAGATGTCAGTAAAATTTGAATATAAAATTATTGTACTACTTTTCCAAATTTTACTTTTCCAAAATTAGTGTGCAATGTGACATTTAAAAATATTGAGCTTGGGGCTGGAGAGATGGCTCAGTGGTTGAGAGCCCCGACCGCTCTTCCAGAGGTCCTGAGTTCAATTCCCAGCAACCACATGGTGGCTCACAACCATCTGTAAAGAGATCTGATGCCCTCTTCTGGTGTATCTGAAGACAGCTACAGTGTACTTATATATAATAAATGAATAAATCTTAAAAATAATTGTTTAAAAAAATATTGAGCTTGGGAACTTGTAAGATTCTTCAGCAAGTAAAATGAATTGTGTTGTCTGAAGACATGTGTTCAATATCTAGAAGCTAACTTTTGAAAGTTGTTCTCTGCATATGTGAACTATGGCACATGCACACACACACATACACACACACACACACACACACACACACACACACACACACACACACACGGGGAGAGAGAGAGAGAGGAGAGAGAGAGAGAGAGAGAGAGAGAGAGAGGATTAAATTAAAAAGAGAAAACATGAGAATGAGATCATTCAGGGTGATATCGTCATAGACAAACTAGAATATAATGTTATAAATGGATAAAGAGGAATTTAGAACAGGAAATTAAATGGAAATGAGGATAGGAGAAAAGAAAATAGATCATAGAAAAATATTCATAATTTAAGTCTTGTTCTGCTAATTAATATGACAGAAGCAACTAATTTTCATTTGGCCTAGGTTTTTGTAAATGGTTATTTATTATGTATAATACTACATAGTCCACAAAAATCATCATGGTAATTAAGTAATATTATTTATAAAATGCTTAGAATAGTGGCTGACACAATAAGCTAAAATTTATTTATTGAGTGTGTAACAGTCAATGTACTGCAACTACTGAAAGAGTGTATAAACATAGCCATGAGCACTCCATAGATTCTAGTAAATGAACACTATGGAAATACTGTCCTGATAAGGAAAGGAAGTATTATACACACTACCAGTTGATGTATTTCTTCTTTCCTGAACTCAATGGTAATTTCCTTCTCCGGATTCCCTTAGCATCACATCAATTTTTAAGTTTAAAACTTCAAGCCATAGGGCCTCTGAGGCAACAATGATCTCTTGTATACATTTGTGACACCAGAGCCTGGAAAGTATCTGAAGCTTAGTAGGATCCCAATAAATGTCCTCTGAATTAAGGAATTTCAGTAAGTCAAAAGTATACTTCTAGAAGAACACATGTTAAGATGATTTTCTGACAAACTTTACTCTAAGGGGAAAAAAGGTTATCTCTCAACAATAATGAATAAATGAATTTAAAATAAAAAGGCAGGGAACTGGAAAGATGGTTCAGTAGTAAAGAGCACTCACTGCTCTTGCAGTGAATACAGGTCCAGTTTTTAACATCTATACAGAGTCTCATAATGATATGTAACTTCAGTTTCAAGGGATCTTATATGCCTTCTTCTGTCCTTAGTGGGCCCCTGGCATGAAGACACATATGCATATATGCAGGCACTCATACATATATATAAAAGTAAATAAATTTGCCAATAAAATCAAAATGTTCTTGATTCCCAAATGGTGTCCTCTCATCTCTACATATGTCACAAGCACACTTGAACACAAATGAACACACACAGGCACACACACACACACACACACACACACACAGAGAGAGAGAGAGAGAGAGAGAGAGAGAGAGAGAAATTCATAAAAATGTAAATAAAATAGGAAGGTTCATGAGATCTAAATTGACATTTAGTGAGAGCCTACCGATAACTAAACACTTTGCAGTATACATAAACAAAGCAAAATAATCTTTCTTTACTTTGGGCATGTTCATATTGAGTAAATTAAACATAATTTTTATGCAAATTATTCAAAATGCCACCTTTTAATTTATTTATAATAAATAACTAATTTTATTCTTTTAGAAAGAAGGCATTTGCAACTGGAGTAGTAGAGATTTAATAGAAGATATTTCAGTAAGGAATTGGACACAGCAGCTACTCTGTGAGCTGGAATGTGTTGTTGTAAGAAGGAGAATGTGTGGTGTGCTTGGAGATGTGAGATACAAACAAAAGAAAATGTAAGACACATCAAGAAAAATGTCAAGTCTTTGATTCCCTTTATAATGCTTGTTGAATGAATGAATGAATGAATGAATAATAGAAAAACAAGATTCACAATATACTTAGTTCAGCTGAGGAAACTGAATGCCAAGCAGGCCTTTATCCCATAATTGGGGAAGATTAATGTGGGTTACTGAATACAATGGCTTGTGGCTACAAAATAAAAAAAGAAAAAATGTACATCCAGGAATGGAGATGGTCTAAATGTGCCAGAAGAAAGAATTAAAGGACAAGAGACAGATGAAAATCATCTACAATGTCAGGTTGCTAAGACTTGGCAACTAGCTAGATATTCATGTTCAGTAGAAAAGAGGCAGAATCACTTTTCATCATTAAACAAGATAGTTGACCATTGGCCAAAAGAAATATTCCTTTTATGTGACTCATACTTTATCAAAAACTTTGGTTTCCTGGAATTTTTGAAAAAATTTTAAGTTTCTCAATGATAAATGTTTAAACCACAATTTTAGCAATATCTTCATGATAGAGTTTGGGACAAACTTCTACTTACAGTTCTGAAGATGTTTCAAACTCATTGAGATCATATTTGAATGACTGACTAGTCCTCCTTTCTATAGGCTAAGTACAATGGTGTGTCAACATTTCTGTCAGTTGACAGTGAATGAATGATCAGATGGAAGACTTACTTGAAAATAATATATATGATACATAAATTATTATAGTATATATGTATGTACATATATAGTAAGAGTGTGTGTGTGTGTGTGTTGTGTGAGTTTGCAAAGATAAGCCATGTCACAATATTGATTAAAGTCCTACTGTAAGCCTACTGTTCTACTAAACAGGGTACCTAGTAAACAGTAAAGCACTGAGAGTAGAGGAAGTAGAGGGCCTACTAGAAGGTTTACATATTTAAAAAAACAAACAAACTATAATAACAGCACTGAGAGGCTGAGGTAGAAGAACTGTGTGTTCAAGGCACGTTCTGAAGAAACCAGCAAAACTCTGTATCAAAACAAAAAATCCGCAAACAGACAAACAAAAATAATCTTAAAAGTCCTTACTTGTGTGTCTCCTAGACACTTTAAGGCAAACATGGCCAGGCACTTATCCATTATCCTTCGTCCCAAAACTACTTCTTTTTCTATTCCACTTCTCATCTAAGTCTTAGTATCATACCTTCTCATTAATAGTTTGTTTCCAAACACAGCCTAGCAGAAAACCAATTCATAGTCATTCTACAACAAACTCTTTTCTTTAATCAGTTTCTCCTTAGTCCTCTTGTCTCTTAGTGTTGTCTGTAAGGAGCATGTGAATAGAGTCTCTGAACTAGCATTGAATAGGCTTCTTGTTCTCCATTTTCAGCCTTCTTGAACCCAATCACTATGTTACAACTTGATTTATTCCTCTAGCATGGAAATTTAGAAAAAAAAATTATTTTACTTGAATCTTGTCACTGGTTTCTACTTTTCTAAAAAATTTTTATTAGATATATTTCCTTTTTTTTATTAACTTGAATATTTCTTATATACATTTCGAGTGTTATTCCCTTTCCCGGTTTCCGGGCAAACATCCCCCTCCCCCCTCCCCTTCCTCAGGGGTGTTCCCCTCCCCCCCCCCCCCCCCTTTCTTCCCTCCCCCCAACAGTCTAGTTCACTGGGGGTTCAGTCTTAGCAGGACCCACGGCTTCCCCTCCACTGGTGCTCCTACTAGGATATTCATTGCTACCTATGAGGTCAGAGTCCAGGGTCAGTCCATGTGTAGTCTTTAGGTAGTGGCTTAGTCCCTGGAAGCTCTGGTTGCTTGGCATTGTTGTACATATGGGGTCTCAAGCCCCTTCAAGCTCTTCCAGTTCTTTCTCTGATTCCTTCAACGGGGGTCCTGTTCTCAGTTCAGTGGTTTGCTGCTGGCATTCGCCTCTGTATTTGCTGTATTCTGGCTGTGTCTCTCAGGAGCGATCTACACTTCTGCACTTCTTTGCTTCATCCATCTTGTCTAATTGGGTGGCTATATATATATGGGCCACATGTGGGGCAGGCTCTGAATGGATGTTCCTTCAGTCTCTGTTTTAATCTTTGCCTCTCTCTTCCCTGCCAAGGATATTCTTGTTCCCCTTTTAAAGAAGGAGTGAAGCATTCACATTTTGATCATCCGTCTTGAGTTTCATTTGTTCTAGGCCTCTAGGGTAATTCAAGCATTTGGGCTAATAGACACTTATCAATGAGTGCATTCCATGTATGTCTTTCTGTGATTGGGTTAGCTCACTCAGGATGATATTTTCCAGTTCCAACAATTTGCCTACGAATTTCATAAACTCGTTGTTTTTGATAGCTGAGTAATATTCCATTGTGTAGATGTACCACATTTTCTGTATCCATTCCTCTGTTGAAGGGCATCTGGGTTCTTTCCAGCTTCTGGCTATTATAAATAAGGCTGCGATGAACATAGTGGAGCACGTGTCTTTTTTATATGTTGGGGCATCTTTTGGGTATATGCCCAGGAGAGAAATAGCTGGATCCTCAGGCAGTTCAATGTCCAATTTTCTGAGGAACCTCCAGACTGATTTCCAGAATGGTTGTACTAGTCTGCAACCCCACCAACAATGGAGGAGTGTTCCTCTTTCTCCGCATCCTCGCCAGCATTTGCTGTCACCTGAGTTTTTGATCTTAGCCATTCTCACTGGTGTGAGGTGAAATCTCAGGGTTCTTTTGATTTGCATTTCCATTATGATTAAAGATGTTGAACATTTCTTTAGGTGTTTCTCAGCCATTCCGCATTCCTCAGCTGTGAATTCTTTGTTTAGCTCTGAACCCCATTTTTAATAGGGTTATTTGTCTCCCTGCTGTCTAACTTTTTGAGTTCTTTGTATATTTTGGATATAAGCCCTCTATCTGTTGTAGGATTGGTAAAGACCTTTTCCCAATCTGTTGGTTGTCGTTTTGTCCTAACCACAGTGTCCTTTGCCTTACAGAAGCTTTGCAGTTTTATGAGATCCCATTTGTCGATTCTTGATCTTAGAGCATAAAACACTGGTGTTTTGTTCAGAAAATTTTTTCCAGTGCCCATGTGTTCCAGATGCTTCCCTAGTTTTTCTTCTATTAGTTTGAGTATGTCTGGTTTGATGTGGAGGTCCTTGATCCACTTGGACTTAAGCTTTGTACAGGGTGATAAGCATGGATCGATCTGCATTCTTCTACATGTTGACCTCCAGTTGAACCAGCACCATTTGCTGAAAATGCTATCTTTTTTCCATTGGATGGATTTGGCTCCTTTGTCAAAAATCAAGTGACCATAGGTGTGTGGGTTCATTTCTGGGTCTTCAATTCTGTTCCATTGGTCTATCTGTCTGTCTCTGTACCAATACCATGCAGTTTTTATCACTATTGCTCTATAATACTGTTTGAGTTCAGGATAGTGATTCCCCTGAAGTCCTTTTTTTTATTGTTGAGGATAGTTTTAGCTATCCTGGGTTTTTTGTTATTCCAGATGAATTTGCAAATTGTTCTGTCTAACCTTTTGAAGAATTGGATTGGTATTTTGATGGGATTGCATTGAATCTGTAGATCGCTTTTGGTAAAATGGCCATTTTACTATATTAATCCTGCCAATCCATGAGCATGGGAGATCTTTTCCACCTTCTGGAGGTCTTCTTCAATTTTTCTTCAGTGTCTTGAAGTTCTTATTGTACAGATCTTTTCTTGGTTGGTTAAAGTCACACTGAGGTATTTTATATTATTTGGGTCTATTATGAAGGGTGTCGTTTCCCTAATTTCTTTCTCGGCTTGTTTCTCTTTTGTGTAGAGGAAGGCTACTGATTTATTTGAGTTAATTTTATACCCAGCCACTTTGCTGAAGTTGTTTATCAGCTTTAGTAGTTCTCTGGTGAACTTTTTGGATCACTTAAATATACTATCATATCATCTGCAAATAGTGATATTTTGACTTCTTCTTTTCCAATCTGTATCCCCTTGACCTCCTTTTGTTGTCTGATTGCTCTGGCTAGAACTTCAAGAACTATATTGAATAAGTAGGGAGAGAGTGGGCAGCCTTGTCTAGTCCCTGATTTTAGTGGGATGGCTTCAAGTTTCTCTCCATTTAGTTTAGTGTTAGCCACTGGTTTGCTGTATATGGTTTTTACTATGTTTAGGTATGGGCCTTGGATTCCTATTCTTTCCAGGACTTTTATCATGAAGGGGTGTTGAATTTTGTCAAATGCTTTCTCAGCATCTAATGAAATGATCATGTGGTTTTGTTCTTCAGTTTGTTTATATAATGATCACGTTGATGGTTTTCTCAGATATTAAACCATCCCTGCATGCCTGGGATGAAGCTTCTACTTTGATCATGGTGGATGATTGTTTTGATGTGCTCTTGGATTCGGTTTGCCAGAATTTTATTGAGTATTTTTGCGTCGATATTCATAAGGGAAATTGGTCTGAAGTTCTCTTTCTTTGTTGGGTCTTTGTTTGGTTTAGGTATAAGACTAATTGTGGCTTCACAGAAGGAATTCAGTAGTGCTCCATCTGTTTCAAATTTTGTGGAATAGTTTGATAATATTGGTATGAGGTCTTCTATGAAGGTCTGATAGAATTCTGCACTCAAACCCATCTGGGACCTGGGCCTTTTTTGGTTGGGAGACCTTTAATGACTGCTTCTATTTCCTTAGGAGTTATGGGGTTGTTTAACTGGTTTATCTGTTCCTGATTTAATTTCGTATTGGTATCTGTCTAGAAATTGTCCATTTCCTGTAGATTTTCAAGTTTTGTTGAATATAGGCTTTATAGTAAGATCTGATGATTTTTTGAATTTCCTCTGATCTGTAGTTATGTCTCCCTTTCATTTCTGATTTTGTTAATTTTTTGGACACACTCCTGTGTCCTCTCGTTAGTCTGGCTAGGGATTTATCTATCTTGTTGATTTTCTCAAAGAACCAACTTTTGGTTCTGTTGATACTTTCTATGGTCCTTTTTGTTTCTACTTGGTTGATTTCAGCTCTGAGTTTGATTATTTCCTGCCTTCTACTCCTCCTGGGTGTATTTGCTTCTTTTTGTTCTAGAGCTTTTAGGTGTGCTGTCAAGCTGCTGACATATGCTTTTTCCTGTTTCTTTCTGCAGGCACTCAGCGCTATGAGTTTTCCTCTTAGCACCGCTTTCATTGTGTTCCATAACGTTGGGTATATTGTACCTTCATTTTCATTAAAATCTAAAAAGTCTTTAATTTCTTTCTTTATTTCTTCCTTGACCAGATTATCACTGAGTAGAGCATTGTTCAATTTCCACATATATGTGGGCATTCTTCCCTTATTGTTATTGAAGACCAGCTTTAGGCCGTGGTGGTCCGATAGCACGCATGGGATTATTTCTATCTTTCTGTACCTGTTGAGGCCCGTTTTTGACCAATTATATGGTCAATTTTGGAGAAAGTACCATGAGGAGCTGAGAAGAAGGTATATCCTTTTGCTTTAGGATAGAATGTTCTACAAATATCTGTTAAGTCCATTTGGCTCATGACTTCTTAGTCTGTTCACGCCTCTGTTTAATTTCTGTTTCATGATCTGTCCATTGATGAGAGTGGGGTGTTGAAATCTCCTACTATTATTGTGTGAGGTAAATGTGTTTTGAGCTTTAGTAAGGTTTCTTTTTTTACGTATGTAGGTGCCCTTTGTATTTGGGGCATAGATATTTAGGATTGAGAGTTCATCTTGGTGGATTTTTCCTTGATGAATATAAAGTGTCCTTCCTTATCTTTTTTGATGAGTTTTAGTTGAAATTGATTTTATTTGATATTAGAATGGCTACTCCAGCTTGCTTCTTCTGACCATTTGCTTGGAAAGTTGTTTCAGCCTTTCACTCTGAGGTAGTGTCTGTCTTTGTCTCTGAGGTGTGTTTCCTGTAGGCAGCAGAATGCAGGGTCTCGTTATGATCCAGTTTGTTAATCTATGTCTTTTTATTGGGAGTTGAGGCCATTGATGTTGAGAGATATTATGAATAGTGATTATTGCTTCCTGTTATATTCATATTTGGATGTGAGGTTATGTTTGTGTGCTTTTCTTCTCTTTGTTTTGTTGCCAAGACGATTAGTGTCTTGCCTCTTCTAGGGTATAGCTTGCCTCCTTATGTTGGGCTTTACCATTTATTATCCTTTGTAGTGCTGGATTTGTAGAAAGATATTGTGTAAATTTGGTTTTGTCATGGAATATCTTGGTTTTCCATCTATGTTAATTGGAGAGTTTTGCAGGATACAGTAGCCTGGGCTGGCATTTGTGTTCTCTTAGGGTCTGTATGACATCAGTCCAGGATCTTCTGGTTTTCATAGTTTCTGCAGGTTAAAAGTCTGGTGTGATTCTGATAGGTCTGCCTTTATATGTTACTTTTGACCTTTTTTCCTTACTGCTTTTAATATTCTTTTTCTTTATTTTGTGCGTTTGTGTTTTGACTATTATGTGACGGAGGTGTTTTTTTTCTGGTCCAATCTATTTGGAGTTCTGTAGGCTTTTTGTATGCCTATGGGTATCTTTTTTTAGGTTAGGAAGTTTTCTTCTATGATTTTGTTGAAGATATTTACTGGTCCTTTGAGCTGGGAGTCTTCACTTTCTTCTATACCTATTATCCTTAGGTTTGATCTTCTCATTGAGTCCTGGATTTCTGTATGTTTTGGACCAGTAGCTTTTTTGCTTTTACATTATCTTTGACAGTTGAGTCAATGATTTCTATGGAATCTTCTGCCCTGAGATTCTCTCTTCCATCTCTTGTATTCTGTTGGTGAAGCTTGTATCTACAGCCCTTGTCTCTTCTTTTGGTTTTCTATATCCAGGGTTATTTCCATGTGATCTTTCTTGATTGCTTCTATTTCCATTTTTAATTCCTTCAACTGTTTGATTGTGTTTTCCTGGAATTCTTTCAGGGACTTGTTTTTTACATTCCTCTCTGTAGGCTTCTACTTGTTTATTTTGTTTTCTAAGGATTCTTCTTGTAGGGAGCCTTTCTAAGGAGTTCTTCACGTCTTTCTTGAAGTCCTCCAGCATCATGATCAAATATGATTTTGAAACTAGATCTTGCTTTTTTCTGGTGTGTTTGGATATTCCATGTTTGTTTTGGTGGGAGAATTTGGCTCCGATGATGTCATGTAGTCTTGGTTTCTGTTGCTTGGGTTCCTGCGCTTGCCTCTCGCCATCAGATTATCTCTAGTGTTACTTTATTCTGCTATTTCTGACAGTGGCTAGACTGTCCTATAAGCCTGTGTGTCAGGAGTGCTGTAGACCTGTTTTACTGTTTTCTTTCAGCCAGTTATGGGGACAGAGTGTTCTGCTTTCGTGTGTGTAGTTTTGCCCCTCTACAGGTCTTCAGCTGTTCCTGTGGGCCTGTGTCTTGAGTTCACCAGGCAGGTCACTTGCAGCAGAAAAGTTGGTCTTACCTGTGGTCCCTAGGCTCAAGTTCGTTTGCGGGGTGCTGCCCACGGGCTCTCTGAGGTGGCAGCAACCAGGAAGATCTGCGCTGCCCCTTCCGGGAGCCTCCGTGCACCAGGGTTCCAGATGGATCGTAAGGTCTCACGTCTGAACTGCAGTCACGCTAGTATGTCGTCTGCCGTGTTCTCCCAGGCATATCTGCCTCTCTGAATGTTTAGCTCTCCATCCCATGGGATTTGGGTGCAGAGAACTGTTTATCTGGTCTGTTTCCTTCAGGTTCCAAGGGTGTCTCAGGCAGGATCCTGCCGGTTCCTGGGCCCTCTCCCCACGGGAGCCCAGAGGCCTTATACAGTTTCCTCTTGGGCCAGGGATGTGGGCAGGGGTGGGCAGTGTTGGTGGTCTCTTTTCTGCAGCCTCAGGAGTGCCCACCTGACCAGGCGGTGAGGTCTTCTCCCACGGGTTCTGGGAGCAGAGAGCTGCTGCAGGCCGGGATCCGCGGGTGTGGGACTTCATTAGATATATTTCTTTACTTACATTTCAAACGTTATTCCCCTTCCAGGTTTCCTGTCCTCCCCTCCCCTTCCCCTCCCCCATACAGGTATTCCCCCTATCCATCCCCCTCAAACCCCCATATTTCCCTGCAATTGGGGTCCAACCTTAGCAGGACCAAGGGCTTCCCCTTCCACTGGTGCTCCAACAAGGCTATTCTCTGCTACACATGCAGTTGGAGCCCTGGATGAGTCCATGTATAGTCTTTCGGTAGTGTTTAGTCCCTGGAAGCTCTGGTTGTTTGCATTGTTGTTTTTATGGGGTTGCAATCTCCTTCAACTCTTTCAATACTTCCTCTGATTCCCCACAAGGGAGTCCTATTCTCAGTTCAGTGGTTTGCTGCTAGCATTGACCTCTTTATTGGACAAGCTCTGGATGAGTCTCTCAGAAGAGATCTATAGCCGGTCCCTTTCAGCATGCATTTTTTAGCTTCATCAATCTTATCAAGTTTTGGTGGATATATATATATATATATATATATATATATATACATATATATATACATATATATATATATGTATGTATATATGGGCCATATGTGTGTCAGGCTCTGAACAGCCATTCGTTGAATCGCTGCTCTAGACTTTGCTTCCATATCCCCTCCTATGGATATTTTTTTCCCTTTCAAGAAGGAGTGGGACAATTCATATTTTGGTCATCCTTCTTCTTGAGCTTCCTGTGGTCTGTGGATTGCATCTTGGGTAATTCAAGCTTTTTGGCTAATATCCATTTACCAATGAGTGCATACCAAGTGTGTTTTTCTGTGATTGAGTAACCTCACTCAGGATGTTATTTTCTAGTCCATTCCATTTGCCTATGAATTTCATGAAGCTATTGTTTTGATAGCTGAGTAGTATGCCATTGTGTAGATGTACCACATTATTTGAATCCATTCCTCTGTTGAAGGGCATCTGGGTTCTTTCCAGCTTCTGGCTATTATAAATAAGGCTGCTATGAACACAGTGAAGCATGTGTGTTTGTTGTACGTTGGAGCATCTTTTGTGTATATGCCCAAGAGAGGTATAGCTGTGTCCTCAGGTAGTGGAATGTCCAATTTTCTGAGGAACTTCCAGACTGATTTCCAGAGTGGCTGTACCAGTTTGCAATCCTACCAACAATGGAGGAGTGTTCCTCTTTCTCCAATCCTTGCCACCATCTGCTGTTACCTGAGTTTTTGATCTTAGTCATTCTGACTGGTGTGAGGCGGAATCTCAGGGTTGTTTTGATTTGCATTTCCCTGATGATTAAGGATGTTGAACATTTCTTTAGGTGCTTTTTGGCCATTTGATAATCCTGAGCTGAGAATGTTTTGTTTAGTTCTGTACCCCATTTTTAATAGGGTTATTTGGCTTTCTGGAGTCAAACTTCTTGAGTTCTTTGTATATTTTGGACATTAACCCTCTATCAGATATAGGATTGGTAAAGATCTTTTCCCAATCTGTTGGTTGCCATTTTGTCCTAATGACAGTGTCTTTTGCTTTACAAAAGCTTTGCAATTTTATGAGGTCCCATTTGTCGATTCTTGATCTTAGAGCATGAGCCATTGTCGTTTCATTCAGGAAATTTTCCCAAGTGACCATGTGTTAGAGACTCTTCCCCACTTTTTCTTCTATTCATTTGAATGTGTCTGGTTTGATATGGAGATCCTTGATCCACTTAGACTTAAGCTTTGTACACGGTGATAAGAATGGATCGATTTGTATTCTTCTATATGCTGGCCTCCATTGAACCAGCACCATTTGTTGAAAATGCTATCTTTCTTCCATTGGATGGTTTTAACTCCTTTTTCAAAGATCAAGTGACTATAGCTGTGTGAGTTCATTTCTGGGTCTTCAGTTCTGTTCCACTGATCTATCTGCCTGTCTCTGTACCAATACCATACAGTTTTTATGACTATTGCTCTGTAATACGGATTGAAGTCAGGGATGGTGATTCCCCCAGAAGTTCTTTTATTGTTGAGTATAGGGTTTTTGGGGTTTTTTTTTTTTTTTTTTTTTGGCTTTTTTTTGTTTTTTTTTTTTTTTTTTCAATATTTAATTTATTTTTTTTCTTTCTATGTCAGTGAAAAATTGTGTTGTAATTTTGATGGGGATTGCATTCAATCTGTAGATTGCTTTTGGCAAAATGGCAATTGTTACTATATTAATCCTGCCAATCCATGAGCACGGAAGATCTTTCCATCTTCTGAGGTTTTAATTCCTTAGTCTGCTATACACTACTCACAATATTGTATTAAGACAAGCTGTTTTTTCTTTCATTTTTTTACTTCTCTTTTTTTTTTACTTATTCATTTCCTGCTCATGGTCCCCCTCCAGGTCGCTGCCTTTCACAACCCTTCCCCCATCTACCTTCCCCTCCTCCTCTGAGCAGGTAGTTGGGGGCTCCCTTGGGTATTCCCAGACCCTGATACTTCAAGTCTCTGAGAGGCTAAGTGCTTCTTCTCCCATTGAGGCCAGACAAGGTGAGAGGCCACCACTTTTTAGTTGGCTCCCACTCCAGTTGCTCAGGACCCACCTGAAACAAAGCTGCACATCTGCTACATATACGTGGGAGGTGTAGGTCCAGTCCGTGTGTATTCTTTAATTGGTGTTTCAGAGAGCCAAGCTTAGTTGACTCTCTCATTTTCCTGTGGAGTCCTATCCTCTTAGGTTCTGCAATCACTCCCTTTCTTCCCCAAGAGTTCCCAAGCTCTATCCACTGTTTGGCTGTGGGTGTGTGTATCTGACTGAGTCAGTTGGTAGGTAGAATCTCTCAGAGGGCAGCCAGGCCAGATTCCTGTCCACAAACATAACAGAGTTTCATTAATAGTGTCATAAATTAGTGCTTATCCATAAGATGAGTCTCAAGTAGGGCCGGTTATTGACTGGCTGTTCGTTCAGTCTCTACTTCATTCCCAATCCCTGCATTTCTTATTGACAGGATAAGTTTGGGGTTGAAAGTTTTGTGGGTGGTTTGGTGTTCCTAACACTCAACCAGGGTTCCTGCCTGGCAACAGGAGGCAGATATCCCAGACTCCATATCCCTAATGCTGTGAGTCACAGCCTAGAACACCCCCATTGATTCTTGGGAATCTGATGTTTGTTTGTTTGTTGTTTGGTTTTGTTATAAATATGTTTTAATGTTTAATTTTAATTTTTTACTTTTTCACTTTAAATCCCGTTCATGCCCCCCCATCCTCTCTATGCCCCAAATGGAAGTACAACTGCATTCATAAAAGAAACTTCACCAAAGCTGAAATACACATTGAACCTTATCAATTATAGTGGGAGAATTTAACACCACATTCTCAACAATGAACAGGCCATTGAAACAAAAACTATACAGACACAGTGAAGCTATTAGAAGTTATGCAACAAATGGATTAAACATATATCTACAGAACATTCACCCTACAACAAAAGAATATACCTTCTCAGCACCCCATGGTACCTTCTCCAAAACTGACCACATAATCTGTAGGGGGAGGAGCTGATGATCTGTCAATAAAGACAGCAGAAGCCAATTACTGGGCAAAGATATAGAGGTGGGATTTTCAGGTCCCAGGAGGAAGAAGAGGACATGAGAAATGAAAAGGCTCTTTGGCCAGACTGTGGGGCAGAGAAGATGGGTACAATATAAGCCAGGGGGCTACTAGAACTGATAGCAGCCTCCACCAACACACAAATTCTAATATAGAATAGCTGATTAGTTTGGGACAATAGATTCTGAGCCCAGTGGTTGCGTCATCTGGGTGACTTTAAAATGTTAACATAGTCTGGTGTTTTCCATTCACAACAATTCAGGTGGGAGAGAGAGAAAGAGAGAGAGAGAGAGAAAGAGAGAGAGAGAGAGAGAGAGAGAGAGAGAGAGAGAGAGAGAGAGAGAGCGCACAGCTGCAGGGCTGTCATCGGTGGGCAGCACAGCCAGCCCCAGAGGTAGATGGCAGTTGTAGAGCAACTGCCGCTCCTGGTGTTTGTGGAAAAAGCATAAGCTTGCATGGAAACTAAATGAAACTGAAATGGTTTTTGACAACTTGATGGAACAAGCTATGAGAGGTTGGACGAGCTCAGGTAGAGCTCTAGGGAAAAAGCAAGTGAGGGTTATAAAATTATTTGCAATAATAAATCAAAAAATATGCTTCAACTTATACAAGAAGATTGAAAGAATCCCATGTTTCCTATTGATCACCACAGACTAAGGTTAGACTTGAATAACAACAAAAACAACAAAAAGTTCATATACCCATGGAAACTGAGCAACTCTCTAACTCAGTGATAACTTGTTCAGGGAGCAAATGAAGAAAGAAATTGAAGACTTTCTTGAATTCAATGAAAACAAAGAGACAACATATTCGAACTTATGGGACATAATGAAAGGAATGCTAACAGAAACAGGAATGCTACTAAGTGTTCTCACAAAGACACTGGAGAGTCCATCAAGGACCACAACATAAAACAATGTACACATAAAGTAATAGAAGAGAAAGTGGAAAAGAGCCTTGAACTCATTGGCACATAGAGAAATTTCCTAAACAGAACTCCAGTAAGTCATCCTCTAAGATCAACAATTAATAAATGGGACCATATAAACTGAAAAGCTTCTGTAATGAAGAAGACACAGTTAGTAGGACAAATAAGCCACCCACATACTGGGGAAAAAATCTTCATGAACCACACATATGAGAAAGGGCTAATACCCAAAATATACAGAGAACTTTAATTATCTCACCTCCAAAAACCCAAATAACCCAGTTTTAAAATGTGTTGCCTAGCCAAACAGAGAATTCTCAACTAAAGAATTTTGAATGGCCGAGAAACACCTAAAGAAATGTTCAATATCCTTAGTCACAGGGAAATGTAAACAAAATGACGCCTAGATTCCACCTTACACCAATCATTATGGCTAAGATAAAAAACACAGGCAACAGCAGATACTGGTAATATGTTGAGAAAGAGGAACACTTCTCCTTTGCTACTGGGATTGCAAGCTGTTACAACCACATTGGAAATCAACCTGATGGTTCTTCAAAATATTGGAAATAGGTCTACCTGAAGACCTAGTTGTAGTACTACTAGCATATACCCAAAAGATGCTCCAACATGTAACAAGAACACATGTTACACTGTGTTCGTAGCAGTCTTATTTATAACAGCCAGAAGCTGGAAACAACCCAGATGTTTCTCAGTGGATAAACAGATACAGAAAATGTGGTACATTAATATACTGGAATGATCTTCCTCTATTAAAAGTGACAACTTCATGAATTTTGCAGGCAAATGGATGGAAGTAGAAAATATCATCCTGAGTGAGGTAACCCAGACCCAAAAGGACATACATGGTATGTACTCACTGAGAGGTGGATATTATCCCAAAAGCTCAGAATACCAGCAATAAAACTCACAGACCATATGAAGCT
Source organism: Rattus rattus (assembly GCF_011064425.1). NCBI lineage: Eukaryota > Metazoa > Chordata > Mammalia > Rodentia > Muridae > Rattus > Rattus rattus. The sequence continues at coordinate 137,631,969 of NC_046156.1, forward strand.
TAACAAGAAGGAAGGCCAAAGTGTGGATACTTCAATCCTACTTAGAAGTGGGAACAAAATAATAATGCGAGTTAGGGGGAGGAGGGAGGAGGATCCTGGGTAGAAGAATAGAAGGGGAATGAAAGGGGGGTCAGGCTCAGGTGTGAAAAGAGACAAAATAAAAGTCCAGGGCCAGAATAATAAAGAGAAATATGTACCCGTGTGGGAGTGAAGAATGGGGTGGGTAGGGTTGACAGGGAGGGAAACCACTAGAAAGTACTAGGGAACAGGAATATGAAAAGCTCTCATGACCAAGTGGAGATGACATTAGCAGAGATACCCAACAGAGGGAAGATAAATAGAACCTGAGAAGACCATCTCCAGTAGACAGGCACAACCACAAGTGGAGGTACAGGGCCACTCACCCATCTCAAAATTCTTAATCCAGAATTGTTCCAGTCTAAAGGAAATGCACAGACCAAAAAAAAAAAAAAAAAAAAACTGAGCAGAGACTGATGGAAAGGTCACCCAGAGACTGCCCCACCTTAGAATACATTCCATCTACATACACCAAACTAGGACACTATTTCTGATGCCAAAAAGTGCTTCCAGACAGGAGCCTAGTATGGTTGTCCTCTGAAAGGCTTTGCCAGCACCTGACTAACACAGATGCAGACACTACAGCCCACCATTGGATTAACCCTGGGAACCCTAACAGAAAGAGTTAGGGAAGAACTGAAGGAGCTGAAAGGGACTTCAACCCTATTGGAAGAACAACAATATCAACTAACTGGAGGCCTCAAAGCTCCCAGAGACTAAACCATTAACTAAAGAGTATACATGAGTAGGTACATGGCTCCTGCTACATATGTAGCAGAGGGTTGCCTTATTGGGCATCCGTAGAAGGGGAAGAGCTTGGTCCTGTGGAAGTTTGTTGCCCCATTGAAGAGGGATGCTACAAGTGTAAGGCTGGAGTGGGTGAGAGGGGAAAGTACCCTCTTAGAGTCAAACGGGAGTGGGAACGGGATGGGGAATTTGCAAAGGGAAGACTGGGAAGGGGGCAATATTTGACATGTAAATAAGTAAAATAATTAATAAAACACGTTTTTTTTTTCATTTATTCACTTTACATCCCACTCACTTTCCCTCTCCTAGTCACTGGCTCACACAATCTTTCCCCCATCTCCCATCCCCTCAGAGTGGATGGGACCACCCTGGGTAGCCCCTCACCCTGGTGCTTCAAGTCTCCTTGAGGCTAGGCACTTCCACTCACACTGAAGCTAGAAAAAGCATCCCAGCTAGGACAACATATTTCACTACGGGCAACAGCTTTTGAGAAAGTCCTTACTCCAGTTGTTCAGGACCCACATGAAGACCAAGTTGCACATCTGCTATGTGGAAAGACCTATATTCTTTGGTTGGTTTTTCAGTCTCTGAGAGCTCCAGGATCCAGGATAGTTGACTTTGTTTGTCTTCCTGTGGAGTTTCTATCCTCTCTGGGTCTGCAATCCTTCCTCCTACTATTTCATAAGAGTCCCCCAGCTCCATCCACTGTTGGGCTATGGATGCCTGTATCTGTTTGAGTCAGCTGCTGGGTGGAACGTCTCAGAAGACAACTTGCTTCTCTTTGCAAGCATGACTATCATTAACAGTGTTAGGGATTGGTGCTTGCCCATGGTATTGGTCTCAAATTAGGACAGTTATTGTTTAACCATTCCCTCAGTCTCTGCTCCATTCCCCTTGCCTGTATTCTTGTACACAAAATAAATTTTGGGTTAAAAGTTTTGTGGGTGAGTTGGTGTCACTATCATTTCACTAAGGTTCCTGCTTGGCTACCCAAGGTGACCTCTTCAGGTTCCATATCTCCAAAGTCACAGCTAAGGTCACCCAAACTGATTCTTGGGTACCTCCCTTATGCCAGTTCTTTGTCTCATGAGAGGCTGTTTCTTTGTGTGGGCACATACTAAAACTCTTAAATAGTCTTAGGATGAAATAGGAAATAAATAATTTTATATTATTTAATCCTTTCAAGACATTATCAAATAAATGTTGATTTTCTTATTCTACAGAGAAAAGCATATGAGTTGGGGTGTGTAATTTCCTTAAATAGCATTGGTTATAATGATAGAGACAGGAGTAAACAAGTCTTTCTAATCCTACAGCACTATAGCTGAATACTCTTTCACACTGCTTTTTTGTCTATTTGTTGCTTTAAAATTGCAGCAGCTCTCTTTGAGTCTATTTTAGGGCTCTTATTTCAACTGGAGCATGTGCATATGTGGACAAAGCAATGAACAGTAAGCTTCTGAAATTCAAGTCATATATACACTTCTGCAACCCTGGCATTTAGTTTAATGCTTATTGTATAAACACACATTTAGTTGGTTCTGAAAAATGATTTATTTATTAAATAAAATGGCACAATGGTGAAAACACTGTCATTTAAGAAATAATGGAATTTTAACTAGTTATAAGCATGAAACTATTTTCAAGTATCATTTAAGCTTTAGTACACATACAATGTGTAATAAATAAATAAAAACATTGGCTAAATGAATGTACTATTTGTAGGTCATAAATTTTAACCACCAAAAAGGACAGTCTATCTCTAGAATGTGATATAAGTAACAGCTCAATGCTGTTTGGACAAATTTTTCTAGTTACATTACTAATAGGATTTCATGTTGCTTTGGGAATCCACTCGTGATTAGCTAATGTCTTTATTGAGTCTGTCATCACGAAATGTCTATATAGAAGAATTTTCTTGGAGTAGAATTTTCCTCAACTAATGCAAACTTATAGGGCAGGTGGAGTTGCAAAATCCAGGGCAAACAATCTCAAAATGGCCTCTAATTTCCCTTTAGGTTACCATAAGTCTACACTCAGCAACTCCAGCAGAATGAGTTTAGGGCAGCATACCTTATGGCAAAGTTTAAATAAGTAAGAGAGAAAACTGAATCATCATGGAAAGGTTTACAGGAATTGGGGGAGGCTAGACTGGTGATATAACAAAGTGTCCAAATACTTATGTGACATTGTAGAGTATCTGCCTACTGCATGCACTTTGTCTATAAGATTTTTGTCCCCCCTTTCCCATATCCAGTTAGAAAAGCCACCTTCATTCATGACTCTAAATTCAGACACAGAAGATTTATCTAACAGCAGACCTTGATGCCACCAGAACAAAAAAAATTCTCTGCAAGGAGTAGGGGAAACAATTACAGTTTTTTACCAGAAGAGGGGAAGTGATTATAGGAGTAACCATTCTCTGCAAGAAGGGGATGACCAAGGGAAGAAGATCCCACTGGCTCAATAAGAGCACTTTGTATTCTTCCAAAGGAATTCTTCATGCTTAGACCAATGATGGAAGAAAAGGCAAATATTTTTTTACTTAAATTAAAACATCTACAGTAATACAATTGGTGCATGGAGAAATATGACATTCTTCTTGCTTCTAAAGGTGATGGGAAAATAAAGGATATTGTAGAAAATTATGTAAAGTTTGATATAAGCAATACATGGTATATGGAAGATCGATATAGTTGTTATAGAAGTCCATGAGTATGTTGCCATGTGAATGCCCTGTCCCTGAAAACTTTACAGCAGAGGCTTGGTCTTGATTGGCTAAAGATGTAGTTAAGAATTATGATTTCTACAACTTGAATGGGATAACTTGCAAAGCTCTTTAGAGCTATGATTCCCATGGGGTCTTGTCAGGATCCACTTTCAATCTCTGTTTTCTTGGCATATACCACAGATATGAAAATAAAATTAACTCTTTCCTATGGATCCAACATCTCTATTTCTATTACTCCCAGTTAGGTGCAAAGATCATCCCAAAAATCTAGTTGATATAATAGATACAGTAACTATAAATACCAATATGATGGTGAAAACCAGACAGGAAATGCTGACCTGATATTAACAGTCGTGCTTGGGGCAGTGCAGAAGTTAGACAAGAAATGTGCCAGTAACTGAATGAATGAGAGAAAAACCACAAGCCATAGATGGATTGTTATGAGAACCTACCAGCTCTAGGACAGTATATTGAGCGTCTCTGGCACCTAGAGAGTGTCTGGCACTTAGTAAAATCTTAGGAAAGTTACTGCTCAATTGGATGGACAAATGGATAACGGATAAGTAAATTAACAAATGACTGAAGAGAAAAAGCAGACAAGAAATCTAGATAAGAGGATGTAAGAAATTAGAATTAACTGTCAGAGGTTAGCACAATCAGTGAAAATTCATCTCTGTAAGTCTCAATTGTGAACATGTGGTCTAATTTGTGATTTCAAGGTTCCTCGTGTTCACTTGGTTTCAAAAGCACTTGTCTGTCTGATCACTGATATAAAGCCCCTACTCTCCCCTTCGACATCAGATATATAAACTATACATGCCCTTCAGAGCTATAAACAGAGACTCCTCACCAGAGCTCAGAGCAATAGATTACAGAAAAACAACGTTATTGCCCTATCCTTCTACTTGAGGCAAACTTTAAGTGAGCAAGTAATGTCTGAACTAGGCATGTGGTTTGGACACAATTCTGATGGCTGAAAATAAGTGAAGGTGCTTAAAATACCCATTGAAGTTAGAGAAAAAAGTTGAGTCATACTGCCAATGATATAAAAATTAGGCATTTTGGCATCTGAAAACGTAAAGTGACTCAAGAGTGCTGGGAAGAAAAGCTCCCAAGTGCCTTAGCCTATCTGCAGCTCAGATGCTATGAAGATGAGGAACCAATGAGCTGCTCCTTCTCAGCAGTAGTTTTGTCCATCTTACTCATTGCACAGCTGTGTTCCACCTGACCTATTCCTAGTTACCTAGTACTAATGCTCAGGAGTCTTTTGCCCTGTGCCTCAAACAGAAAGGGCCAACAGGGCAGGGAAAAAATTATTCTCCTAACACTGGACAGGAACCTTCTAAGCACATGTTCTCAGAGCCAACTTCCCATATGTTTGCTCAGCTTCCTATTTATTTTCTTTTTGTTTTTTTTTCTTTCAGATAATCCATTTAAATTTTCTTAGGCCAAACAGGGCAAAAATATACCCTCTGTTTTATCATGGCAGCCAGTAATGAAGGCAACATATGGAGGAAGAGACAGAGAGCCTAAAGATCACATGTGATGCTTTCATAGGCTATCCTTACTTCTGCCCAGAAGCTATTTCCCACAGCCTAATTTGATCATTTCAGAACAGGAGAAACAATAACACTATGCTCAAGATCAATAACAGTAATAACAACAAGAAAAATGAAAGAAAACTAGACAGTTTTGGCCATTCAAAATATTGAAGAATAGCAATGATCTAACTAACATACCCAACATATAGTTAATACAATCTTCCTATCAAATATTGTGAAAAGAAGTTTAAACTTACTGCTTTAGTAATCATTAATTATCTCAAAAGAGACATGGTGTGGGGAAACACTGCTAATTGAGGTCGCAGTCTAAAGTGACTGGATAGTTCCCTGAGCACTGTGCAAAATGGAGGACTCCTTTTACCACTAGGGTTTCCTCTTCTCTGACCTTGTCTGGAGGGCCTGACTCTCCACACCTTCTACCTGGAGAAGGTTGAGTAGTTCTTGGCAGATATACAAATTCAACTTTCTTTTTTTCAGTAATAACCCATCAAGCAAGTACATGGGATTCCTGAAATGCTTCTCCATACAAAGGAAGCATTCATAGTTCTTTAAACTCAATGATTTTCATTTACCCTGAAAACTCTTTCTCACTCTTGAATGTCTTTTCCATATATAGTCCTTTTCCATCATTAATAAAATTTATGCATATAATCACATTCTGAATAAAGGCATGCACACAAGCTAAGATCATCTAAGAGAGCCATTTCAATGAAGATTGTCAGAGAAGGCCTGAGTCTGAACAAGCTGTAACATTAAGATTCCCAGAGAACAAACCAGAGTTCTGTAGATCCTACCTATTCTAAACTCTGCTTCATCCTTTTCCAACCTTGTATGCAATTTTGTCTGGACACCATAAGATATAGGAAACAGGGAACATGGAATCACAGATGTCCCCTGACATGCATACCACAAAGTAGGTCATTATTGATATCCAATAAAGGTAGAGTATGAAACCAAGGAGTAACTTCATCAAAATAGAACCTGACTAAGACTGGAACCCAGATCGTGTTTCTGGAGCAATATGTTTCAGTGCTTTCATGAACTTTGTTGTCCTCAGCTATCTGCCCTCTGGACATTCATTATGCGGTTTCTGCTTCAGCCTCAGGACAATAATGTTCGCATCTTAGGCCGTCTCTACCTGTCTTGTCTTTCCAATGTAACTGAATTGACTAATCATTTCTTCACACATTAAAGTGGATTTTTACTACTAGCAGCCCCTCTCTAAGTCTGTTCAGCGATGATTGAAAGCTCCCGTGATCTGTTCTAAATTGTGGGGTAGGTATAATGCAGACATAAATGTAGCTTATTAATTAATTTTGGTGTTGGGGAATAGCTTCTGGGCCGATGGGCAGCCACAGAAATCATTCTCCGTTGTGCACATACAGCCTCCTCCTTCTCGGCCATCTGCAGAGATTACAGGTGTCCTCTGCATGATCTGACTTTCAAGGTTCTCTCTCTCTCCCTATCTCTCTCCCTCTCCTTTTCCCTCTCCCTATCTCCATCCCCCTCTAGATCACTTATGCCTAATTATCATTTTCCCTCTCCCTTTCTCCCTGTTTTCCCACAAACAAGACCACAACTTCCCAACAAAAGCTGCAGTATTTTTTCATCCTCCAAATGCCCTAAGCTTACATATGTGGATTGCATCACCATGTACATGAAAAATAACAGAGAAGGTAATAGGATGATATTAACTCTAACTGCTGTGACCTGGGTTCTCTAGAATGGTTCTTAAGTGTTGCACTGGGATGGAACTGAAGCTAAATAAAAGACATTAGAGACAAAGGGGGAAAAATGGTTGGTTGCAGCTTTTGAACTAATTCCCAGATTCCCATCATCCTCCAAATAAAGACAGTACAGCCTGAGGCCATGTGATTTCAAACCAGCTAAGTGAGCCTGAAGCATCCTTCACAGAGCACTGAAATTCACAGCGGGCTCCAGAGAGCCTTTTAATAGATTCAAGTTTTAGACTCAAATGCAAAGGTGAACTCACAGAGGTTTCACTAAACCTGAAGCTGTTAAACAGGCAAGAACAAAAGCTCACCCAGAGCCTCTTTCAAGCTGCTCTCAGCTGCAGTACAGCCCCCCACCCCCACCCCAACACATACACACACACACACACAGAGACATGCTTTTCGAAGGGCAGACAAGGCTTCTCTGTTAAAAATCAGGCAGGATTTTTGGAGGCCTTGTGTTGTGAGAAAACACAAGTCCCATATAGTACATTTTTGGTGATTATCTTTACACCATTAACAAGGAAAGTTGTCTGTGATGTTGCATTCGAATTGTGTATGGTTGTTTGCAGGATGAAAGCATCATAACTGTTTTATGAGGACAAAGCTATAGCAATGAGGGCAGCTAGGGCATGATGTGCTGAACAGAGGAAACCATGAGGAAAGAAACCCTCCGGAATCTAGCTTATTTCTGCAAATTAGCCTTTGTGCACAGAAACCTCTGCAGTGTGAATATCTCTAATTAATGTCTCAATTGCAAACTGCTTTAAAATTTAAAGGATTTTGAGACCACGTGACAACACAAGTGAAAACTTTCACAGTTGAGTTCATGTGAAATGCTGCAAGCAAATCTAAGGTATACAACAAATTTGTATACAAAGTATATAGTACTTTTATGATATAAAATATAATATATATAACATGTATAAAATTACCTTCTGGCTAGGTGCATATGGTTGCATAAACCATGTAAATAATTTTGTGTTTCGATTTCAGTCACATTATATATAGAAAATTTCAAAATCTGAAAACATTAGAAATCTGAGATATTTATTCTCCGTGCAATTTTGATAAACATTCCTCACCCAGTATCTTAAAGAGACTGAAAAGGTTTTAATAAGAGACTCAGAAGGTACAATATACAATCTCAAATGGACCTCTGACTGAAGATGAATTCTATTCTCTGCACAACAGAGGAAGGTGGTCTTCTCAGGACATCAGAGGAACAGAGGCAGTGTAAATAAACAATCAGAATCAACTCTGCCCATCACTACCTGAGTGGTCTTAGGCAAGTCACTTTACCTATGGTCACAATCTGTTAAATGCTAATAATTATATAATTACCATTTTATGAAATCATTTTATGTATGTATCACATACATGCCACTTCCTAACCAATGAAATTAGCAGCTAAGATTTAAGGAAAAGTAGTATAACATAACATTGACTGGCCTGACATGAAACTGTAATGGCAGCAGTCTGAGGACCATAGGAAGGGGATGCACTGATTAAGATTTCTATCTTGTCAAGCTGCAAACAGATTTCTTGAATTAATGACTAGGTCTTGCTTAACTCCACATTTCTCATGCTTAGTATATATAACATAAGTACTAAGCACACAGAGAAATAGCCAGACACCTAAGTGAATGATTGATATCACCACCTTATAAATCATCCACGATTTTTAAATAAGATTGCTTAGCTTCCCCTCTTCCAGTCTATGCTGTAAATAGATGGGGAATGTTCGCTCATCTGCTATAAAAGTAAAGCAAATCTAGTAGAAACAACCAAATATACCTTGTATTCTGAGCCTTTTTTCACAAATTCTCTGGACTTTAAAATTGACATAAAATAAAAATAACTGCCAATTTGGAGAAATTCAATTGTCTGATAAGCCAATAATACATTTTAAAAATAAATTATGAAAAAGCATAGCTGATTAATTAGTATCTATGTGTCTAGCCTTCTCTTCCCACCTGCCAAGCTCACAAGCATGTTAAGTTCCTTTTTCCACTGTATTCTTGAGCTTAGGATGTACTTAGCAGAGCTGAGCTGTAAACAGGCTGCCTTCCTTGGGGCTCCTCCTCTGCAGTAGAATACCACCAGAGAGTTGCTGCAGACAGAAAGCTGCAATGCAGTATTTTCCTCTGCAACTTTGAAGCTGCATTAAAGACTGCAGATGTATAGTATACGCAATTTAAATGGCAGAACTGTTGTGGTTTTCAAGCTGGCCAATCATAACAATATTATGCTGAACTAAATTATTTTAGGTTGTCTTGAAGACTACATAGCTCTTCCCTAGGTGGGGAGATCTCTTGATAATGACTGGAAACAGTTGGTATCATTTTGAGAAACAAAGCTATAGTTAGTTACAGACAACAATATTTCTGAACCTTTCAGATGCCAGGAAGAAAACCGATAAAGCATCAGTATAGAATGCAGAATAAAACAATGGAAAATTCCAAGCTTCTTTCCCTCCCAGAGGTCATTGGATCTATTCCTATTTATGCTAAACATGGGAGTTCTGATTTCTCACTGAGTACTTGTGTTCTGCTCTTAAATGCTCCCCAGGAATACCCTCCTCCTCCTGAACATTGTGGATTCCAGGCTCTGAACCACTGCCATCCACACCAGCTAGTTCCTGTTTTTTCTGTTTTGCCTGTACTCTCCTGTGTATGCTGTTAAAAATTCTCTGATTTCAATATAATAAAAATATGTTCATATCACTTAGTAGAATATGCCTCAGCTTCCATCTCCAAAATCCTGTTTTCAGAAGTCAGAGGACGGTAAAGTGAAGGACAACTTCTGGGGCATCGAAGCTCAGTTCCATCAGTTATTATGGAAATGCTAGAGGAAGAAAATACAGTGTTCTCTATCCACTTACTTTCATTTATGAGATTGTTATGATCTTCTCTAAAGATGGAGTCTGCACTTTGGAAGGTAGATATATAATTAAGAGGACATTAACCTTTCTAACCCCTCAATGTAATAAGCAACCAAAAAAATGTGAACCTAACTTTATAAATATGGAAAGAAGTACTAACAGGTTTAGAAACATAACACTTAAAATGTTATGTTAACACTTAATACAGAAAATGTGTGTGCTCCATTAAGATTTATTTTTTATTTTTCTATTCTTTTTCTTCTTGTGCCCCATTGTTTTGTTTCTTCATTATTTCCTCTTTAGAACTCTTACAATCATCTGAATATGATGTCATATTCTACTTCTATTTACACAATGTTTCTTGCTTTTTTACTTTGCTTGGTATGCATGTATATAAATGTATATAAATTTTTGTAAGAACTCTAATTTACCAGCATCTGCCCATTTTCAGACATCCTTCAATTTTAACCAAAGCGAGAAAAATTTCAAATTTCTTCCAGAAATAATCAGTCTTGTATTTCTTCCTTTATTTTTAATTTTATTTCCCTCTTCTGCCATCTCACTTCTCTAATCCAGGTCTAGGAAAATATCACTTGGTTGTTAATATCATTTTGCACTCAGGAATAAAATGGTGAATTTTTAATTAATTTGTATTTTTCCTCAAAACAGCTAAGACTGCTTCCTTCCTGAATGCTAGTGTCTTCTCTTTCTATCCTAGTATCTAGAAAGGATTTTTTACAGAAGTCAAATCATTTCCTAAGTAAGCTTTCTGTAAGTAAGTCATTTTTCATAGAGTGTTTCAATGACCATTCAAGCATCATACCTGAATTAATTCACAGTTAATGTGTGAGAGCAGTCACACATAAATGTGAGAGACAATACAGCCCTTTGACCCATGTATTCATGAATGTAGCTGTTGCTTAATCTAACTAGGCTATAATAATATTGGCAAGTTTGTAGAGTATTTATGGGCAAGATAATAGCTGTCTGAAATGGTCACATGGCCTCTTCCTGCCCCTTACTTCTTTTAGCCTACGAGTATGAGGCAAAAGACAAGATATTTTTCATCTTATTCTTATTTCATTACATCCACATTTTTTGCAGTACTGAGACTGCAGTAGAATTCTACTGCAGTAGCAGCTATAGTACACACACAGTGCTGATGGGCCCTCTGCAGGAATCCTGACATGTGCAGTACTGACCATAGAGTCAAAAGAAACCAAGTATTGCAATTCCTTACTATCTAAATATCTTTAGGTTAGTACCAACACTCTCTCATCAGCTCTTCAGAGTCCTGATGCCGTGCTCTGCCCTTTGAATATCTACAGCTGGGCAGATATCTAGGAGTACTGCTTGCATCCATAATTATCCAAAGAAGCCAGATTTGTTGCACTGTCTTCTCTCAAATAGAGTTCATGTGTGTTGTCCAATAAGTCAGGACTATAACTGCATGCCCCTTTATCTCATCAATATTCAGATTTAACTGCCTTGTTTAAGTTTCCTGAAGAGTGCTTTTGTAGTTGGCAAATTTACTGCAGGTTTAATATGTTCTGATTCATTTCTCAGTTCTTCACATTAAGATATTTCTGTCTCTCTTTTTCATGTACATAGTGCATGTTTATTGTATACAAGTACATGTATATTGTGTACAAGTAAATACATATAGAAGCACACACACACACACAAGAATGTTCAGGTGTGTGTGAAGGCACAAGGCTTCCCTCTAGTTCTGTTGTTAAGAAGCTACCTACCCTGTTTTTTAGACAGTGTCTCTAAAACCTGAGGCTAACCCATTAGGTTAGGCTGCTAATCATTGATCCTCAAGCACCTTCTACCTCCTCTTCCACCATGTTGGGTTATAAGTACGTGTCAGTAAGCAGGTCCTTTTACACAGTTGCTAAGGATCAAGCTTAGGTTTTCACATTTGCATCTTAAGCACTTTAACAACGAAAATATCTCCTCAGCCCTGTTTTGCTTTCTTAACTCATCCAGCATTTGTGGTTAATCACAAATTGTCAGCTGAAGGAAAATGGGCCAAAGGATTTCTTCCAAATAAGAAACCCTAAATGGCAAAAGGAAACAGAATTAAGAAATTGAAAAAGAATATTTTCCCTTCTTGACAGAGAAATCTAAGGAGAGGCAAAATAGAAGCATCCAGAAAACCAGGTGAGGTCAACAAAACCATCAAGTATATATACATCAAGTATAAAACATCAGCATATATATTTGAGGGCTTGGAGGGATTCCTACTCTCAACCCGGCACAGAAGCAACATCAGAACACTAGATAGGGGTCAATGGCTCTGTGTGTAAGGTTCAGGAATGCGTTCCCAAACCCAATGGGTTCCTACAAAGCCATAAGCCTCCACTTGTACTAACAGTACCTTGGGGACTATATGCTTGCAAAAGCAGTGTTGAGGAAAGAACAGAGATAAATGATCACCATAAAATAATTTTGGTAAGTGACAATTTTTAACCACAAAAAAGAGCTGGAAGCATAGTCTTCAGGTGAGAATACCAACATAGAAAGATGTACAGCAGTAAGCTGGCCCAAAAAGAGTGCAAAAGATTCTGGCAGTCTCCTATTTTTTTCACAGATGCATCATGATTAAGCCCCAGAAGCCACCTCAAAAAAAGGACCGAAGGAGATAAAAACATAAAGACTAATCATCTGCCCTATAAATTCAGCTGTACAAACATACCACATATGCAAAAAGACTGTGATTATCATCAATCAACAAGTTCATGGAAAGGAATGATATGGGGTAGGTCAACTAAGATAGGTCTTTTAAAAATATATTTATTTAAGGAATAAATAAAATTAATATTGGCAAATCCTACTTTTTTACAGAGACAGCAGGAAAAAAGCCTTGCTCAAGAATATAGACACATTATAGGTTCATTACTGCAAAAATTCATATTTAATCAAATGTCCAATAAAAAAAAGATAAGTGCATCAGTTAGACAGAGAAGTACATGACCAAAATCTGTACCTAAGAGTCTATGAAAGGGAAGCAACATGTGTAAGACAACGTATCAAAAATAAAATAACTTCCTACTGGTTGCTGCCCTCATGGAGAGCTGAAAACTGGCTCTGAGAAGGGACTCCAGCGCTGAGACCAGATGTAAGACCAACTTTTCTGCTCCAAGTGAGCTGCGTGCTGGACTCAAGACACATGCCCACAGGAACACCTGAAGACCAGTAGACAGGAACAACTACACACCTGAAAGCAGAACACTCTGTTCCAATAACTAGCTGAAAGAGAACAGGAAAACAGGTATACAGCACTCCTGCCACACAGGCCTATAGGACAGTGTAACCACTGTCAGAAACAGCAGAAAAAGGTAACACCAGAGACAACGTGATGGCAAGAGATAAGCACAGGAACCGAAGCAAGAGAAACCAAGACTACATGGCATCATCAGAGCCCAATTTTCCCACCAAAGCAAACACTGAATATCCAAACACACCAGAAAAGCAAGATCTAGATCTAAAATCACATTTGGTCATGATGATGGAGGACTTCAAGAAAGACATAAAGAACTCCCTTAGAGAAATACAGGAAAACACAAATGAACAAGCAGAAGCCTATAGAGAGGAAATGCAAAAATCACTGAAAGAATTACAGGAAGACACAATCAAACAGGTGAAGGAATTAAAAATGGAAATAGAAGCAATAAAGAAAGCACAAAGGGAGAAAACCCTGGATATAGAAAACCAAAGGAAGAGACAAGGAGCCATAGATACAAGCATCACCAACAGAATGCAAGAGATAGAAGAGAAAATCTCAGGAGCAGAAGATTCCATAGAAATCATCGACACAATTATCAAAGATAATAGAAAATGGAAAAAGCTACTGGCCCAAAACATACAAGAAATCCACGATACAGTGAGACTATCAAACCTAAGGATAATAGGTATAGAATACAGTGAAGACCCCCCAACTCAAAGGACCAGTAAATATCTTCAACAAAATCATAAAAGAAAACTTCCCTAACCTAAATAAAGAGATGCCCATAACATACAAGAAGCCATCAGAACTCCAGATAGTCTGGACCAGAAAAGAAATTCCTCCCATCACATAATACTCAAAACACCAAATGCCCAATACAAAGAAAGAATATTAAAAGCAGTAAGGGAAAAAGGTCAAGTAACATATAAAGGCAGACCTATCAGAATTACACCAGACTTCTCACCAGAGACTATGAAAGGCAGAAGATCCTGGACAGATGTCATACAGGCCCTAAGAGAACACAAATGCCAGCCCAGGTTACTTTATCCAGCAAAACTTCAATTAACATAGATGGAGAAAACAAGATATTCCATGACATAACCAAATTTACAAAATATCTTTCTACAAATCCAGCCCTACAAAGGATAATAAATGGTAAAGCCCAATACAAGGAGGTAAGCTAAACTCTAGAAAAAGAAAGAAACTAATTGTTTTTGCAACAAAGGAAAGAGAAGATAAGCATACAAACATAAAATCACATCCAAACACGAATATAACAGGAAGCAACAGTCACTGTTCCTTAATATCTCTCAACATCAGTGGACTCAATTCCCCAATAAAAAGACACAGATTAACCAACTGGATACCCAATGAGGAAGCAACATTTTTCTCCTTACAGGAAACACACCGCAGAGTAAAAGGCTGGAAAACAACTTTCCAAGCAAATGGTCAGAAGAAGCAAGCTGGAGTAACCATTCTAATATCGAATAAAATGAATTTTCAACCAAAAATCATCAAAAAATTTAAGGAAGGACACTTCATATTCATCAAAGAAAAATCCACCAAGATGAACTCTCAATCCTAAATATCTATGCTCCAAATACAAGGGCACCTACATACATAAAAGAAACCTTATTAAACTCAAAGCACACATTGCACCTCACACAATAATAGTAGGAGATTTCAAAACCCCACTCTCATCAATGGACAGATCATGGAAACAGAAATTAAACAGAGACATATATAGACTAAGAGAAGTCATGAACCAAGTGGATTTAACAGATTTTTATAGAACATTCTATCCAAAAACAAAAGGATGTAACTTCTTCTCACCACCTCATGGTACTTTCTCCAAAATTGACCATATAATCGGTGGTAAAACAGTATTCAACAGATACAGAAAGATAGAAATAATCCCATGCATCCTATCAGACCACCACGGCCTAAAGCTGGTCTTCAATAACAATAAGGGAAGAATGCCAACATATACATGGCAGTTGAATAATGCTCTACTCAATGATAACCTGATCAAGAAAGAAAGAAAGAAAGAAATTAAAGACTTCTTAGAATTTAATGAAAATGAAGGTAAAACATATCCAAACTTATGAGACACAATGAAAGCTGTGCTAAGAGGAAAACTCATAGCTCTGAGTGCCTACAGAAAGAAACAGGATAGAGCATATATCAGCACCTTGACAACACACCTAAAAGCTCTAGAACAAAAAGAAGCTAAGACATCCAGGAGGAGTAGAAGGCAGGAAATAATCAAATTCAGAGCTGAAATCAACCATGTAGAAACAGAAAGGACTATACAAAGAATCAACAGAACCAAAAACTGGTTCTTTGAGAAAATCAACAAGGTAGATAAACCCTTAGTCAGACTAACCAGAGGACACAGAGAATGTATCCAAATTAACAAAATCAGAAATGAAAAGGGAGACATAACTACAGAATCAGAGGAAATTCAAAAAATCATCAGATCCTACTACAAAAGCCTATATTCAACAAAACTTGAAAATCTAGAGGAAATGGACAATTTCTTAGACAGATACCAGGTACTGACGTTAAATCAGAAACACATAAACCAGTTAAACCACCCCATAACTCCTAAAGAAATAGAAGCAGTCATTAAAGGTCTCCCAACCAAAAAGAGCCCAGGTCCAGATGGGTTCAGTGCAGAATTCTATAAGATCTTCATAGACCTCATACCAATACTTTCCAAACTATTACACGAAATTGAAATAGATAGAACACTACTGAATTCCTTCTATGAAGCCACAATTACTCTTATACCTAAATCACACAAAGACCCAAAAAAAGAGAGAGAACTTCAGACAAATTTGTCTTATGAATATCAACGCAAAAATACTCAATAAAATTCTGGCAAACGGAATCCAAGAGCTCATTAAAACAATCATCCTTCATGATCAAGTAGGCTTCATCCCAAGCATGCAGGGATGGTTTAATATATGGAAAACCATCAACGTGATCCATTATATAAACAAACTGAAAGAACAAAACCACATGATCATTTCATTAGATGCTGAGAAAGCATTTGACAAAATTCAACACCCCTTCATGATAAAAGTCCTGGAAAGAATAGGAATTTAAGGCCCATACCTACACATAGTAAAAGCCATATACAGCTAACCAGTAGCTAATATTAAACTAAATGGAGAGAAACTTGAAGCAATCTCTCTAAAATCAGGGACTAGACAAGGCTGCCCACTCTCTCCCTACTTATTCAATATAGTATTCGAAGTTCTAGCCAGAGCAATCAGACAGCATAAGATGATCAAAGGGATACAGATGAGAAAGAAAAAGTCAAAATATCACTATTTGCTGATGATATGATAGTATATTTAAGTGATCCCAAAACTTCCACCATAGAACTACTAAACCTAATATAAAACCTACAGCAAAGTGACAGGGTATAAAATTAACTCAAATAAATCAGTAGCCTTTCTCTATACGTAAGAGAAACAAGCCAAGAAAGTAATTAGGGAAACGACACCCTTCATAATAGTCCCAAATAATATAAAATACCTCAGTGTGACTTTAAACAAGCGAATGAAAGATCTGTATGATAAGAACTTCAAGTTTCTGAAGAAAGAAATTGAAGATCTCAGAAGATGGAAAGATCTCCCATGCTCATGGATTGGCAGGATTAATATAGTAAAAATAGCCATTTTACCAAAAGCAATCTACAGATTCAATGCAATCCCCATCAAAATACCAATCCAATTTTTAGAGAGCTAGACAGAAAAATTTGTAAATTCATCTGGAATAACAAATACCCAGGATAGCTAAAAATATCCTCAACAATAAAAGGACTGTTGGGGGACTCACTATCCCTGAACTCAAGCAGTATTACAGAGAAATAGTGATAAAACCTGTATGGTGTTGGTATAGAGACAGGGAGACAGAGTGGTGGAACAGAATTGAAGACACAGAAATGAACCCACACACCTATGGTCACTTGATTTTTGACAAAGGAGCCAAAACCATCCAATGGAAAAAAGATCACATTTTCAGCAAATGGTGCTGCTTCAACTGGAGGTTAGCATTAGAAGAATGCAGATCGATCCATTCTTATCACCCTGTACAAAGCTTAATCTTAAGTAGATCAAAGACCTCAACATCAAACCAGATACACTCAAACTAATAGAAGAAAAAGTGGGGAAGAGTCTTGAACACATTGGCACTGGAGAAAAAGTCCTGAACAAAACGCCAATGGCTTATGCTCTAAGATCAAGAATCGACAAATGGGATCCCATAAAACTACAAAGCTTCTGTAAGGCAAAGGACACTGTGGTTAGGACAAAACGACAACCAACAGATTGGGAAAAGATCTTTACCAATCCTACAACTGAGAGAGGGCTCATATCCAAAATATACAAAGAACTCACGAAGTAAGATGGCAGGGAGACAAATAACCCTATTAAAAAATGGTGTTCAACAGGAAACTCAAGAAGGATGACCAAAATGCGAATGCTTCACTCTTTCTTTAAAAGAGGAACAAGAATACCCTTGAGAGGGAATAGGGAGGCAAAGTGTAGGACAGAGGCAGAAGGAACACCCATTCAGAGCCTACCCTATATGGGCCTCATACATATACAGCCACCAAACTAGATAAGATGGATGAAGCAAAGAAGTGTAGGCTGACAGGAACCGGATGTAGATCTCTCCTGAGAGATGCAGCCAGAATACAGCAAATGCCATCATTAAACCACTGAACTGAGAACGGGACTGCCCTTGAAGGAATCTTAGAAAAGACTGAAAGAGCTTGGAGGGGCTTGAGACCCCATATGAACAACAATAACAACAATGCCAACCAACCAGAGCTTCCAGGGACTAAGCCACTACCCAAAGACTATACATGGACTAACCCTGGGCTCCAACCTCATATGTAGCAATGAATAGCCTAGTAAGGGCACCAGTGGAAGGGGAAGCCCTTGGTCCTGCAAAGATTGAACCCCTGTGAACAGGATTGTTGGGGGTGGGCAGTAATGGGAGGAGGATGGTGATGGGAACACCCATAGAGAAGGGGAGGGGGAGGGCTTAGGGGGATGTTGGCCTGGAAACCAGGAAAGGTAATAACAATCGAAATGTAAATAAGAAATACCCAATTTAATAAAGATTGAGAAAAAAAAGAAAGGAACTAAAACCATCTAGTGGAAAGAAAGACAGCATTTTTAACAAATGGTGTTGGTTCTGCTGGAGGTCAGTATGTAGAAAAATGCAAATCGATCCATTCTTATCACTTTGTACACAGCTCAAGTCCAAGTGCATCAAGAACAGCTACGTAAAAACCAAATACCCTGAAACTAATAGAAGACAAACTGGGGAAGAGCCTCTTACACCTGAGCACTGGGGAAAATTGCCTGAATAGAAAACCTATGGCTTATGCTCTAAGATCAAGTATTGACAAATGGGACTTCATAAAATTGCAAAGCTTCTGTAAGGCAAAGGAACAAAACAGCAACCAACATGTTGGGAAAAGATCTTTATCAACCTTACTACTGATAGAGGGCTAATACCCAATATAAAAAAGTAACTCAAGAAATTAAACTCCAGAGAATCAAATAACCCTATTAAAAAATAAGGTACAGAGCTAACCAAATAATTTTCAATTGAGGAATATCAAATGCCTGAGAAACACCTAAAGAAATATTCAACATCCTTAGTCATCAGGGAAATGCAAATCAAAATTAATTTGTGATTCCTCCTCACACCAGTCAGAATGGCCAAGATTAAAATCTCAGGTGACAACAGATGCTGGTAAGGATGTGAAGAAAGAGGAACATTCCTCCACTGTTGTTGGTATTGCAAGTTGGTGCAACCACTCTGGAAATCAATCTGGAGGCTCCTCAAAAAACCTCAGGACTTACTTCAGGATCCAGCTATACCACTCTTAGGCATATACCCAAAAGATGCTCCAACTTATAACAAAGACATCTGCTCTACTATGTTCATATCAGCCTTATTTATAATAGCCAGAAACTGGAAACAACCCACATGTCTTTGAACAGAGGAATGGATACAGAAAATATAGTACATTTATACCATGGGATACTATTCATCTATTAAAATCAATGACTTCATCAAATTCTTAGTCAAATGGATGGAACTAGAAAATATCATCCTAAGTTAGACAATCCCATTACAAAAGAACAAACATGTTATGTACTCACTGATAAGTGGATATTACCCCAAAGGCTCAGAATACCCAAGATACTATTCACAAATCACAGGAAGCTCAAGAAGACTGAAGACCAAAGTGTGGATGCTTCCGACCTTCTTAGAACCAATAATACTCACAGGAGAAAATATGAAGACAAAGTGTGGAGTAGAGACTGAAGGAAAGGCCATCCAGAAGCTGCCTCACCTAGGGGATCCATCCCATATACAGACACCAACCCAGACACTATTTCTTATGCCAAGAAGTGCTTGCTGACAGGAGCCTGATAGAGCTATCTCGTGAGAGGCTCTGCCAGTGCCTGACTAATACAGAGTTGGATGCTCACGGCCAAATACTGAACTGAGAATAGGGTCCCCAGTGGCAGAGTTAGAGAAAGAACTGAAGTAGATGAAAGGGTTTGAAACTCCATAGGAAAACAAATAATATCAACCAACCAGACCCTCCAGAATTCTCAGGGACTAAACCACCAACTCAAGAGTACACAGGGACCAGCTGAATATGTAGCAAAGGATGGCCTTGTTGGACATCAGTGGGAAGAAAGGCCCTTGATCTTGGCAAGGCTCGATGCCTCCATGTAAGGGAATGTCAGGGCAGGGAGGTTAGAGGGAGTTGGTGGGTGGATGAGAGAATACCCTCATAGAAGTGGGGGCAGGTTGGATAGGATGGCCAGTTTCTGGAGGAGAAACCAGGAAATGGGATAACATTTAAAATATAAACTAAAAAATCCAATAAAAGAAAAAAGGAAAAAGATGTTATTAATTTTTGAAGGAATCAGAGCTAATACCCAGGATCCTAGCATTCAAGTCCCAACAGTCTGATTATAAACTCTCTGTTTTTAAGTACTATTTTTAACTATCCTAAACTTCTAACACATAAAGTTAAAACAAAGCAATAAAAGGAATGTGAATGTATGTAGAATGACAAAGTCATCTATCAGTACAGGTTTAGCCCTTGAGGTAAGGTAAAACAATTTTGTGGGGACAGGAGGAATGAGAGCTTTAAGGATGGATGCCATTTTACTTAAGCCTAATGATGTCCATCCTGTTTTTCTATGCCCTTTATTGCAATGTATCTGAACTATTTTATTGAAAATTTGTATGTGGTTGTTTTCCTCAGACTTTAGAATAACATATATATTCCTGTTATATAACATATATATTCAGCTTCAGAATAACGGCTCCTCGATTCTGTTAGATTATGAAATCTGGGCCCACATCAGGGTAAAGTGTCGGAAAGGCAGTATATCAGTGAAGTCATAAGAGCGGTACTTGCAAAATAAAGTCAAGTTTCTCTTCAGTGGTAGCCCAAGTGAGTAGAACTTCAGGGAAACCACTCAAGACAGATTCAGTATTTAAAAGCACACAGTTCAGAGAAGACGTCACAGGAGGCTAGAAATATCTGTGTGTTATCTATGAAATGTAAATATATAAGAAGAAATCAAAAGTATATAGTCAAAAGCAATTAATATGTAAAGTGATGTCTGGTATATTTACCCTTGCTGCAGACAAGTACAAACAGCAGGACACTTGTCCAAAATAGAGGAATGTCTTACTCAGATCAATATCACTTCATGCAACATAGAATATCAGCTTCATCAAATGAAACCTGAAACATTCATCTCTTCAGCAGACGGGCCTCAGCAACCATAAAGAAGATACTCAGAAGGCTGGCCTTCCTAGTCTCATAAATAGTCCCCACTAGACCTATAGGGAGCACTTTGGGGGTCCACAGTTGAAGACTAAGACAGAAAGTGTGAACAGAAAATAGTCAAACTTGGCATATGCATGTCAGGCAGCTCCTCTATTATCTAGTTGTGGCAGTTTGGGTTTTATTGCTATGAAGACACTCCATGACCACAGCTACCCTTGCAAAGAAAAATATTTATTTGGGACTGGGTTACGGTTTCAAAGATTGAGTTGATTATCATCATAGCAAGAAGCATGGCAGACTGCAGGCAGACGCGCTGCTAGAGGAGCTGAGAGTTCTAGGTCTTGATCTGCATCGAGAAGAAGGGAACTGTCTTCCACAGGCAATGAAGAGGAGGTTCTGGATCACACTGGCCACTTTTGAGAATATATATGAGACCTCAAGGCCACAGCTCCACAGTGACACAATTAGTCAATAAGACAACACCTCCTCTAGTAAGGTCATGCTTTCTAACATGAGCCAAGGATATTCAAACCAACCCACTAGTTAATAAATAGTTTTCTGACCTCTTATGGATGAAGAAAAGAAAAATTAGTGGTTTTCCATTCTGGGAAGTTCTGCTAGGAATTTTCCCATACTCAATTTTTTTTATGAGTTTCAGTCCTGTCCCAACCTTCATACTGATCTAAACATTACTTTTTATTATCTTCCAAGAATTTATAGTACCTACCAAGATGATAAAAATATTTCCATTAACTTCTAGGTTGCTCTTCAATCTTGGAAACAAGGCACAGCTCTTGACTTAATGTGCAAGTAAAATGTTTTCTGCCAACTAAAACATAAAACCAAACTGAACACAAAGAAAAAATGAAGAAAGAGAAAAGAAGGGAGGAAGGAGCATTTATTAGAAATGTAACTTTTCCGAAGACTATAGCTTCTGTTCGTTAAAACAGGATTTTGTGTCTCATACAAATACATACAACTGTTTTGAGGTTCCTCCCTTCTTTCCATCTGGAAAAATGTGTACAATTTCTGGTCTGGGTCTCAGTAAACCTCTGACATGAAAGATCAGTGTGTTTACCACCTTTTCTTAGGCTGCTAAATTTTCTTTGCCTAGAACTGCAGAAGAAATTGAAAAGGCTTAGGAAAAAGAAAAGAAAAAAGAGAGAAAAAGGTAAGAAAAGTGGCTTAAGAAAATATGTGAGAATACAGGAAGGAAAATGGATAGAGAAAGCACTAAAATCAGTTTAAACAGTGAGTAGATAAATAAGTACATTTGTATAAGCAAGAGAATTTGGATAAGTAGGTTACAGGGTTTCCAAGTTGGGAACTGGTGAAGAGACTGGATTTTTGTCCTGGAAGTATGGTTTTAATTTTCCCAGCTGTTGAGCTGTTCTCAACCAGTTTTATTTATTTATTTTTATTGGATAGTTTATGGATTTACATTTCAAATCTTATCTCCTTTCCCAGTTCCCCCTTCTCCTATCCTCATCCCCTCCCCCTGTTTCTATGAGGATGCTCCCCCTTCTATGAACCCACTCCCATCACACTGCCCTGGCATTCCCCTACACTGTGGAAACAAGCCTTCACAGGACCAAGGGCTTCTCCTCCTATTGATGCCAGACAATGCCATCTTCTGCTACATATGCAGCTGGAGCCATGGGTTTCCCCCCACCCCCATGTGTACTCTTTGGTTGGTGGTTTAGTCCCTAGGAACTCTGGGCAAACCCAGTTTTATAACAGTGTTCAGTGAAATTTTATAAGATGTGAAGAACTGTACTACTGAAGAGGATAGAAAAGATTTGCATGCAGGAGAACCTGAGGACTCCAAAGAGTGGACTTGGTTTCTCCCAAAGATTCTACCAAAGGTTCACAACATTTGTGGAGCGTATTACTATTCTCATGAGAACCAGTGTGTGCACAACCAGAGACAAGCAACAAGCCTACCCAGGGAAGCTTTGGTCCAGATGCATACGGTTTACAAAGGAGGAAGTAGATACTCAAGTTTCAGGCTGCGTCCAGCACTAGTCCACAGAGCCTGATACAAGGTAGGAACCAAGAAACTCAGAGCTGAAATTTGATCCCTTCCATACCTACTTTCTTTGTAACACTGGTTCACAAAAAGAAGTAATCATCCCACAATGAGTACTGTAGAAACATTCAGGGACACTTGTATTTGGAGCAAGTGGCAGAGTAGAATTCCAGCTCAGAAATATTTATGATAAACAAGAAGACACACCTCTATAGGGTATCCAGAAGGGTATTTTCAGTAAAGATTAGCTGAACAGGAAAGACCTTACTTCAGAGCATGCAGCACTTTCTTTCAGAGGCCCAAATATATATAGTCTGAGGGGAAAGTTTAGAGACTTTCACCTGCCTGCCTGCCTGCCTGCCTGCCTGCCTGCCTGCCTGCCTGCCTGCCTGCCTGCCTGCCTGCCTGCCTGCCTGCCTGCCTGCCTGTCTACCTGCCTGCCTTTACTTGGTGCTGGTGAGTATATTAATTGTAGCTACTGCTTTTACTGCTATTATTCTTCTTGGCCGATAGTGGGAAGCAGCTTCTCTAGTCTTTTTTTTTTTTTTTAATCTTTAATCGATTTTTACAGTTCAGTCGTTATCCCCCTCCCAGTCTGCCCTCTGACAATTCCTTAACCCACCCCACCCCACCTCCATCTCTAAAAGGATGTCCTCAAGCCCCACCCCCATCTCTCCAGGCCCCACCAACCCTTGGGCCTCAAGTCCCTCCAGGGTTAGGTGCCAGGCAGTCCTCTGCTGTATATGGGGCCTTTGTACCAGCTAGTGTATGCTCTGTGGTTGGTGACTCAGTGTCTGAGAGATTTCAGTGGCCCAGGTTAGTTGAGACTGTTAGTCTTCCTATGGGGTCTCCCTCCTCCTCCACTTCTTTCAGCCTTTCCCTAATTCAATCACAGGGGTTCCCGAGTTGAGTCCAATGGTTGGGTGTATCTTCCTCTGTCTCATTCAGCTGCTTATTGGACCTCTCAGAGGACAACCATACTAGGCTTCTATCTGTAAGCACATCATAGAATCAGTAATAGGATCGGACCTTGGAGCCTCCTCTTGAGATGGATCCCAAGTGGGGCTGGTCACTGGACCACCTTTCCCTCAGTCTCATCTCCATTTTCATCCCTACAGTTCTTTTAAACAAGAACAATTCTGGGTCAGAGGCTTTGACTGTGGGATGGCAACCTCCACTTGATGCCCTGCCTTTCTACTGGAGGTGAACTCTACAAGTTCCCTCTCTCCACTGTTGGTCATGTCATCTAAGGTCCCTCCCTCCCTTTGAATCCTAAGAGTTTCTCATTGCTCATATCTTTGGTACATTGTAGAGGGTCCTCCCCACCTCTCACCTCCCACTTCTGAGGTTGCATATTTCCATTCATTCTTCTAGGCCTCAGGACTTATCTCCTGCCACCCCCGCCCCAATACCTGATCATGTTCCCCTTTTCCCTTCCCTGTCCTTTCTCCCACCCAAGTCCCTCCCGTGATTTCTTTCTTCTCCCTCCCAAATGGAATTGAAGCATCCTCACTTGGGCCCTTTTGTTTGTTAACCTTCTTGAGTCCTGTGAATTGTATCCTGGGTATTCTATAATTTTTTGACTAATACCCACTTATTAGTGAGTATATACCATGAATGTCATTCTGGGTCAGAGTAACCCCACTCAGAATGATGTTTTCTAATTCCATCCATTTGCTTCCAAACTTATGATGTCTCCATTTTTAATGCCTGAGTAGTATTCCATTGTGTAAAGAAACCAGATTTTCTGTATCCATTCTTCTGTGTGGGACATCTGGGTTGTTTCTAGCTTCTGGTTATCACAAATAAGGCTGCTATGCATGTAGTGGAGCATGTGCCCTTGTGGCATGCTGGGGCATCTTTTGGGTATATGTCCAAGAATGTTATAGCTGGGTCTTGAGGTAGAACTATTCCTGATATTCAGAGAAAACACCACATTGTTTTCCAGAGTGATTGTATAAGTTTGCACTCCCACCACCAATGGAGAAATGTTCTCATAGCTCTCTAACCAGCATTTGCCATCCTCTGAGTTTTTTGATCTTAGCCATTTTGATGGGTATATGGTAGAATCTCAGAGTCATATTGATTTGTACTTCCTGGATGACTAAGGATGTTGAATAATTCTTTTGGTATTTCTAAGCCATTCAGGATTCCTCTGTTGAGAATTATCTTTTAGCTCTATAGCCATTTTTTGTATGTATATGAAAAGAGTGTTTTATTCTGCAGAAGTCCAGCATGTTGAGATCTACCATCTACAAGGATGGAAAGACCCAGAAGTGAGTTTACAGGCCTGATTTTAAAGTACATTAGGAGTGTTCCAGGGAGGGGTAAGTGGCTCTATTTTTAGGGCCATATCAGAACCACTCCTAAAGTCGTGGGAACTGGACACCATTGCTGGGAAAATCTGGAAATTGTTGCTAAGGAAGTCTGGAAATTGCTGCTGACCCATTGTCCTCTCCCCAGACCTGGTAGCAGGACAGTTTCTGAGGCCTAGGCTTGCCTGGGCTTGCCCAGTTCTTGGAAATAGAGATTTAGGCCTAGTCTCCTGAACTGCCTATTTGGAGCCTGTCATGCCTACCCTTCTCAGTTTTATGTAATGGATTTGTCCTGTTTACTCTCAGACTCATCCATGCATGTTGTATGCATCAGTAGCTCACCCTTTTTATGGCTGAGTAATTTTTCCTTATGTCATATACCATGAATTTAGAGGGCAGTTTTATATCAGGCCCATTTAATGAAATAATAGTAGTAGGCTCCCCCCTTCCCCTTCCTGGGGCCTATGAGCTCCCCGGACAGATTCTTGTCCAGATATATAATATCATGCATGTATTTCTCCCTGTGGAATAGGCCTGAAACCCAACCTGATATTGGTTGGTTACTTCCTAGTTGTGCCACTATTGCTCCCACAGTGTGTCTTGCCACAGTCATTGTTGTTATAGCTCACAGATTCACATCTGGGCAAAAGTATTGGTGAACTCTCCCTTGGCAGCTTCCTTCTGGTATTGTAAGAGTTAGCAAGTATGGAGGAAGCTTCTTGGTAGGTACCAACTTGACATCTCCATGTCCTGTAACTGATATGCATGGTGTCATCAGCAATAGGTATCTCCGGCAAGTTCTTAAAGATTGTCAAGTGGAAACAGCCTTTCTGGGGAGCCCATCTTGAATCTATCTCATGAATGATTCCCTCATGTGGCATATTTAAAAGACCATATTGAGCAAATGCTATAGAGGCTGTGGGGAAAGCTTGGCATTTTGAATCTCCACAGGTGAAGGTCTTGATGCATGAAGGCCAGCAAAGGCATGATCTGTGGAAAGTAGAGCTTGGCTAAGAAAAGCATTCTGCACAGAACTGCAAAAAGCTTTGAGAGAACATTCCTGATAACCTCTGAAATGCATTTTTAATTAGGGTGTTTGGATTGCAGATGTCTAACTTCTTGAGTTCTTGATATATTTTGAATATTAGCCCTCTGTCAGATGTAGGGTTAGTGCAGATCTTTTCTAATTTGTGGGCTATTGTTTTGTACTAAGGATAATGTCCTTTAACTTACAGAATCTTTTCAGTTTCATGAGGTCCCATTTATTCATTCTTGACCTTAGTGCCTGAGCCTTTGGTGTTCTGTTCAGGAAGCTGTCTCCTATACTGACAAGTTCAAGACTATTCCCCACTTTCTACTAGATTTAGTGAATCTGACTTTACATTGAGGTGTTTGATCCATTTGAACTTGAATTTTCTGCAGGGAAATAATTATGGATTTATTTGCATTCTTCCACATGCAAACATCCAGTTACACGAGCACTAATTGTTCGAGATTCTCTGCTGTTTCTTTTTGTATATTTTTGAATTCTTTGCTAAAAACCAAGTATGTGGGTTTATTTGTGGGTCTTCGATTTGACTCCCAAGCTTCAACTTTCTCTTTCTATACCAATACTATGGAGTTTTCATTACTGCTGCTTTGTAGTACAACTTGAAGTCAGGGATGGTGATACCTCCATAAATTCTTTTACTATTCTGGATCATTTTAGCTCTATACATTTTTTGTTTATTTCTATGTTTTGTTTTTCCATAGGATGTTGCTCTTTCAATATCTTTTAAGAATTGTGTTGGAGTTTTGATGGGGATTGCATTGAATCTGCAGATTGCTTTTGGTAAGATAGCCATTTTCTTTTCTTTCTTTTTAATGGGTTATTTCTGTATAATTTTATTTGAAATAACCATTGCCTTGCTTTAGCTAAACAAACTTAATGATTTGGAACATAAGTCTTGAAATTGTAGTAAGGTTCTTTAACCTTCTATTTCTATTATTATTATTATTATTATTATTATTATTATTATTACTATTACTATTATTATTATTGAAAGCCATTTTCTTTTTTTCTTTTTTTTTCTTTCTTTCTTTCTTTTTTTTTTTTTATTAACTTGAGTATTTCTTATATACATTTCGAGTGTTATTCCCTTTCCCGGTTTCCGGGCAAACATCCCCCCCCCCCTCCCCTTCTTTATGGGTATTCCCCTCCCCATCCTCCCCCCTTGCCGCCCTCCCCCCAGCAATCTAGTTCACTGGGGGTTCAGTCTTAGCAGGACCCAGGGCTTCCCCTTCCACTGGTGCTCTTACTAGGATATTCATTGCTACCTATGAGGTCAGAGTCCAGGGTCAGTCCATGTATAGTCTTTAGGTAGTGGCTTAGTCCCTGGAAGCTCTGGTTGCTTGGCATTGTTGTACATATGGGGTCTCGAGCCCCTTCAAGCTCTTCCAGTTCTTTCTCTGATTCCTTCAGCGGGGTTCCTATTCTCAAATCAGTGGTTTGCTGCTGGCATACGCCTCTGTGTATGCTGTATTCTGGCTGTGTCTCTCGGGAGAGATCTATATCCGGCTCCTATCAGCCTACACTTCTTTGCTTCATCCATCTTGTCTAATTGGATGAAAGCCATTTTCAATATGTTAACCCTACCTATCCATGAGCATGGGGGAACCTTCGATATTTTGATATTTTCCTCAATTTCTTTCTTCAGAGACTTGAAATTCTTGTCATACAGGTCTTTGACTTTCTTGGTTAGAGTTACACCAAGATGTTTTGTGTTGTTTGTAGTTATTGTGAAGGGTAGCGTTTCGCTATCTTCTTTCTCAGCACGTATGTTGCTTGTGTACAAAAGGACTACAAATTTATTTGAGTTAATTATATATCCAGCCACTTTGCTGAAGCTGTTTATCAGAGGTAGGAGTTTTTGGTAGTCTTTTTCAAGTTACTTAATATGTACTGTCATCTGAAAATAGTGATACTTTGATTTCTTCCTTTCCAATTTGTATTCCCTTGATCTCCTTTAGTTGTCTTATTGCTCTAGCTATATTGAAGAGATATGGGGAGAGCAGGCAGTCTTGTCTTTAAGCTTCTCTCCATTTAATTTGATATTGGCTTGCTGAATATTGACAACATTGTGTTTAGGCATGCACCTTATATCAGTGATCTCTCCCAGACTTTTGTCATGAAGTGGTGTTGAATTTTGTCAAACGATTTTTCGGTATCTGGTGAGACGATAATTCATTTTTGTCTTTCAGTTTCATTATATGATGGATTACGTTGGTGGATTCTCATATATTGAACCACCTCTGAATACCTAGATCATGGAGGATGGTGTCTTTCATATTTCATGGCTTTGGTTTTTGAGTAGTTTATTGAGTATTTTTGTGCCAGTGCTCATAAGGGAAATTGATCTATGTTTCTTTCTTGAGTCTTTGTGTGGTTTAGGTATCAGGTTGACTGTGGCCTCATAGAATGAGTTTGTCAGAGTTTCTTCTCTTTCTATTTCATGGAATAGTTTGAGAAGTATTAGTATTAGCTCTTAGATGGTAGAATTCTGCACTAAAAGTGTGTAGCCTGGATTTTTTGTTTGGGAGACTTCTATTGACAGCTTCTAGTTCCTTCGGGGTTATAGGATATAGGTCAGATGGTTTAGCTGATCTTGATTAGCATTGGTAAGTGGTAGCTGTCTAGAAAATCACCCATTTCATTTAGATTTTCCAATTTGTAGAATACAGACTTTTGAAATAAGACTTCAGGATTCTTTAAATTTTCTCGCTGTCTGTTATTATGTATGCCTTTTAATTAGTGATTTTGTTAATTTGTGTACAGTCTCTGTGTTTTAGTTAGTTTAGGTAAGGGTTTGTCTATCCTGTTGATTTTCTCAAAGAATCAGCTCTTGGTTTTGTCAATTCATTGCATTGTTTTCTTTGTTTCTAATTGATTGATTTTTAACCCTGAGTTTGATTGTTTCCTGTCATCTACTCATTCTGGGAGTGATTTATTTCTCTTTTAGTCTAAGCTTTAGATATGCTTTTAATCTGTTAGTATAAAAACTCTCTCATTTCTTTTTGAGAGCACATAATGCTATGAAGTTTCCTCTTCACAGTGCTTACATAGGGCTACAAAAGTTTGAGAATTTTGTTCCCCTCATTCTCACTGAATTCTAGAAAGTCTTTCACTTCTCTATTTCTTCCCTGATCCAGTAATCATGGAGTAGATAGTTGTTCAGTTTCCATAAATACTTGGGCTTTCTGTTGTTTCTTGTGTTGTTGAAGGCCAGCATTAGTCCATAGTGATCTGATAAGATGTGTGAGGTTCTGTCAAACTTCTTTTGTCTGTTGTGGCCTGTTCTGTGACTGATGATATTGTCAGTTTTAAAGAAGGTTCCGTGAGGTGCTGAGAAGAAGGTATTATGTTTTTGTGCTTGGGTGAAATGTTCTATAAATTTCTCTTAGGTCCATTTGAATCATAACTTCTGTTAATTTTTTTATTTCTCTGGTTAGTTTCTGTCTAAATTACCTGTTTTTTGATGAGAGTGGTGTATTGAGGTTTATGAATATTAATTTGTGGGGTTTGAGCTTTACTAACATTCTTTTATGAATGTGGGTACCCTTGCATTTGGGGCAAAGGTGTTCAGAATTAAAATTTCCTCTTAGTGGATTTTTTTTCTCTGATGAGTATCAAGTGTCTCTTTTGTTTACTTTTGCCTAAAATTCTAGCTTATTAGAATTAGAATGGTTACTCCAGCTTGTTTCTTGTGTCCATTTGCTTGGAAAACCTTTTCACAGCCCTTTATACTGAGATAACTATTTTGGTTGCTAAGGTACGTTTCTTGTATAAAACATAATGATGTATTCTGTTTATATATCTAGTTTGATAGCCTGTGACTTTTAAATCATGTGAGACATTTCATAAAATTTTTAAAAATGCAGAAATATGAACTACTGCTAGTTTTGTCATCTGAAGAAATAATAGACTCCATAGACATGAAGAGTGAAACAAATATTTAATAATATAAAAAGTATTTGAATGGTATTTTTTAGGAGAAAATCCTTTCATCTCTCTGTGAAAAAAATTTCTAGCCCTTTGGGAGAAATAATGGCTGATAGTAAAATATGTATCAGGGGAAAAACCATGTTTCAATGGTGCTATCATATAGAAAGAAATATATTGTATTTCCCTTCATAGAAGTTTCTTAAAGTGCCCCAAATATCATTACTTCTGACAAATTACTGACAAGAAATAAATTGCAATTTAGACACTTATATCTGCTAAAATAGCAACTTACTAATGTAAACAAGTATATTTTTATTCAGTCAAAATATATCAGTGATTTAATCTCTATTTAGGACCATCAATTTAAATTTTAACTCCTTATGTCTCTTATAACACATAAAGGATTTTGATTAAACATTAGTGCAGGTGAGCAAAAGTGAAGTAAGAGCATCCTTGTTTCAGATGAGAAGAATTCCAAAGTATCCTTAGTTCAGGTAAGTACTGTAATAACATTTTCCCTTATTTGAAGGATGCACATTAATTGAATTTTACATTTTTATTCTCTACTCAGATATTAGCTTGTATTAATCTATGTAAATGTGATGGTATTTCACAGAAAATGAACATCTGTAGGGCTCCAGTGCCCAGGGGCTCTTCACCATGATCTCTGGCCCATTTAGTTGTGCAGGTACAGGTGAGGGTTCTCTTTTATTTTCTCAAAGAAACAGCTCCTGGATTTCTTGATACTTTTATAGGTTTTTTTTTTGTGTGTTTACTTGGTTGATTTTAGCCCTGAGTTTGATTATGTCCTGCTCTCCACTCCCCTTCTATGTATTTGTTTCTTTTTGTTCTTGAGACTTTAGGTGTGCTGTCAAGCTGCTTGTGTATGCTCTCTCCAGTTTCTTTTTGGAGGCACTCAGAGCTATGAGTTTTCCTCTTAGCACTGCTTTCATTGTGTCCCATAAGTTTGAGTGTGTTGTGCCTTCATTTTCATTAAATTCTAAAACGTCTTTAATTTCTTTATTTCTTCCTTGAACAAGTTATCATTGAGTAGAGCAAAGTTCAACTTCCATGTATACGTGAGCTTTCTGTCATTTTTGTTGTTATTGAAGACGAGCATTAGTCCGTGGTGATCTGATAGGATGCATGAGATTATGTCAATCATCTTGTATCTGTTGAGATCTGCTTTGTGACCGATTATATGATCCATGTAGGAGAAGGTACCATGAAGTGCTGAGAAGAAGGTATATTCTTTTGTTTTAAGATGAAATGGTCTACAATAATCTGTGAAACCCATTTGGTTAATAACTTTTGTTAGTTTCTCTATGTCTCTGTTTAGTTTCTGTTTCCATGATATGTCCATTGACGAGAGTGGGGTGTTGAAATCTCCCGCTATTATTGAGTGTGGTGGAATGTATGCATTGTGCTTT
Source organism: Rattus rattus (assembly GCF_011064425.1). Classification (NCBI taxonomy): domain Eukaryota; kingdom Metazoa; phylum Chordata; class Mammalia; order Rodentia; family Muridae; genus Rattus; species Rattus rattus. Next base: position 137,663,543 of record NC_046156.1, read on the forward strand.
AGTAAGGTTTCCCTTATGAATGTATGTGCCCTTACATTTGGAGCATAGATATTCAGGATTGAGAGTTCATCTTGGTGGATTTTTCTTTTGATGGATATGAAGTATCCTTCTTTATCTTTTCTGATAACTTTTGTTTGAAACTTGATTTTATAATATATTAGAATGGCTACACCAACTTGTATCTTGGGACCCATTGTTTGGAATAATTTTTCCAGCCTTTTACCTTGAGACAGTGACTGTCTTTGTCACTGAGGTGCATTTCATGTATGCAGCAAAATTTTGGTCCTCTTTACATATCCAGTCTATTAGTCTATATCATTGTATTGGGGAATTGAGTCCATTGATGTTAAGAAATATTAAGGAATAGTGATTGATGTTTCCTGTTATTTTTGTTGTTAGTGGCAGAATTATGTTTGTGTGGATTTCTTCTTTTGGGTTTCTTGCAAGTAAATAACTTTCCTGTTTCTTCTAGGACAAACTTTCCCTCCTTATGTTTGAGGTTTCCATTTATTATCCTTTGTAGGGCTGTGTTTGTAGAAAGATATTGTATAAATTTGGTCTTGTCATGAAATATCTTGGTTTCTCCATCTATATTAATTGAGAGTCATGTTGGATATAGTAGCCTGGGCTTGCATTTGTGTTCTCTTAGGGTCTGTATGACATCTGCGGAGGATCTACTGGCTTTCATAGTCTCTGTTGAGAATTCTTGTGTAATTCTGATAGGTTTGCCCTTATATGTAACTTGACCTTTTTCCCTTACTATTTTTTTTCTCCATCATTATTAAATTGGGTGATTCTTATTTACGTTTCAATTGTTATTCCCCTTCCCTGTTTCCAGGCCACCATACCCCTAAACACTCCCCCTCCTCCTCTATATGGATGTTCCCCTCCCCATCCTCCCCCCATTACCGCCCTCCGCCCAACAATCCCGTTCACTGGGGGTTCAGTCTTATCAAGACCTAGGGCTTCCCCTTCCACTGGTGCCCTTACTAGGCTATTCATTGCTACCTATGAAGTTGGAACACAGGGGTAAGACCATATATAGTCTTTAGTGGCTTATCCCTGGAAAGATCTGGTTGCGGCATTTTTGTTCATATGGGGTCCTAGCCTCTTAAAGCTCTTTTCAGTCCTTTCTAAGATTCCTCAATGGGGTCCCGTTCTTAGTTCCATCATTATTTAAATTGCTGTGTGGAGAGATTCTATTCAGTTCCTGCCAGCTTGCACTTTGCTTCATCCATCTTATCTAGTTTTGGCTGTATATGTATCCCATTCAGGCTTTAAATGGGTGTTCCTTCAGTTCTGGTCTAAACTTTGCCTCCCCTGCTCCCAAGGGTATTTCTTGTTCCCCTTTAAAGAACGAGTGAACTCCTTTCAGTCCATTATTGAGTTTCCTATCATTTAGGGTAATTTGGATTTGTATCCATCCATGAGTGCATACCATGTGTGTTTTTTCCTCTCCCAGGATGATATTTTCCAGTTCCATCCGCCCGAATTTCATATAAAGTCATTGTTTTTGCCAACATGTATTCCATTGTGTAGATGCCACATTTTTGCATCCACTGTTGAATTACTGTTTTCATTCCAGTTTCTATTATAAATAAGGCTGCTTGAACATAGTCAAGAATCTTGTTATATGTTGAGCATCTTTGCATATTCAAGAGAGGTAAGAAGGTCCCGGTAGTTAATTCCAATTTTCTGAGAAATTCCAGACTGATTTCCAGAATGATGTACCAGGCTACAAGCAACAATGACAAGTGTCCTCTTCCCATGCTCCCCAGCATCTGCTGTCACCAGAGTTTTTGAAGCATTCTCACTGGTGTGTGAGGTGGAAATGGGTTGATTTGCCTTTTAATGATAAAAAGATGTTGAACATTTCTTTAGTCATTTGGCATTCCTCAGTTGTGAATTATTTGTTTAGCTCTTGAACCCTCTCCTGCAGTCATAACTGTATATTCTGGATATGATCAGTTTGTGGATTGGGCTTTTCCCAATCTGTTGGCATTTTGTCTTGTCCTTTTGCCTTACACAGAATATAGGGAGATCTCTGATTTAGAGCATAAGCATTGGTGTTTTGTTCAGGAAATTTTTTCCAGTGCCTATGTGATAGACTCTTCCGTCTTTTCATTAATTTGATATCTTGATGTGGAAGTCCTTGGATCCATGGAATGCAGCATGATAAGTCCCTGTATTCTTATGTTCCAGTGGTTTGAAAATGCTATCTTTTTCCATTGGATGGTTTTACCCTTTGTCAAAAAATCAAGGGACCATAAGTGTGTATTTTGTCTTCAATTCTATTCCACTGGTCTATTCTGGTACCAATACCAGTTTTTATCACTATTGCTCTGTAATAACTGCTTGAAGGGCAGTGATTCCCCTAGAACCTTTTATCTTGAGGATTTTATCCCAGATTTTTTTGTTATTCCAGATGAATTACAAATTGTTCTGTTTAAGTCCTTTAAGGATGAATTGGATTGAAATCATTGAAACATATAGACACTTTTGGCAAAATGATCATTTTTACTACATTAATCCTGCCAAACCATGAGCATGGCAATCTTTCCATCTTCTAAGATCTTCAATTTCTTTCTTCAGAGGCTTGAAGTTCTTATCATACACATCTTTTACTTGCTTGGTTAAAGTCACAACGAGGTATTTTCTATTATTTGGGACTATTATGAAGGGTGTCATTTCTCTAATTTCTTCCTCAGCTTGTGTCTCTTATATGTAGAGGAAGGCTAGTGATTTATTTGATTTAATTTTATACCAAGCCACTTTGCTGAAGGTGTTTTTCAGTTTTAGTAGTTCTCTGGTGGAGCTTTTGGGATCACTTAAATATACTATCATATCATCTGCAAATAGTGATATTCTGACTTCTTCCTTCCCAATCTGTATCCCTTTGATCTCCTTTTTTTGTCTGATAGCTCTGGAACTCAAGATTTCTCATAGGGAGAGAGGGCAGCCTTCTCAGTCCCCATTTTAGTGGGATTGCTTCAAGTTTTCAAATTTAGTTTAATATTCTGTATATGGCTTTTTACTATGGACTTTGAACTGTAGGATTGAAGGGTGTTGAATTTGTCAAATGCTTTCTCAGCATCTACATGGTTTTTACAGATTGTTTATATGGTAGATTACGCTGATGGTTTTTCATATAATAATCATCCCTGCATCCCTGGGATGAATCCTACTTGATAAACAGATAGATGATTGTTTTGATGTGCTCTTTTATTCGGTTTACAAGAGTTTTGTATTGAATTTTTGCATAGATATTCATAAGGAAAATTAGTCTGAAACTCTTTTCTTGTTGGTCTTTGTCTGGTTTAGGTATAAAAGTAATTGGGGTATAGAAGGAATTGGTAGCATTCCATCTGTTTCAACTAGGAATAATTTGGATAGTAGCAGGAGGTCTTCTATGAAGGTCTGATAGAATTTGCACTGGAAAACCCATCTGGACCTGGGCTCTTTTTGGTTGGGAGACTTTTAATGACTGTTCCATTTCTTTTGAGTTATAGGTTATTTCATGGTTTATCTGATCATGATTTAAAACAAGAAATTGTCCGCTTTCTCTTAGATTTTCAAGTTTTTTGTTGAATATAGGTTTGTAGTAGTAGGATCTGATGATTTTTTTTAGAATTTTCTGATTCTGTAGTTATGTCCCTTTCATTTCTGATTTTGTTAATTTGACACACTCTGTGGCTAGAGTTAAGGGTTTATCTAACTTGTTGATTTTCTCAAAGAAACAGCTTTTGGTTCTGTTGATTCTTTGTATAGACATTTTTGTTTCTACTTGGTTGATTTCAGATGTGAGTGTGTCAGTGTTCTTGGAGACTGGCTTTCATCTCTGGGTGCAGGCAGAGTCTAGAAGTAACCTGTCCCTAAATGTTCCTAGTTTCAAAACAACCCAGTAGGATTTGGGCCAGGAATGTTAGCCTCTGAGCTCTCAGGATTGTCCAAGGACTGAGAGCTGAGGGGATTTGGACAGAAAGTTTTGGGACTAGGCTAGGCCATGGAGTGCAGGCAGAAACTGCTGTTTAAAAATGCAACATGCCCTAATCAAGTAAAAAAATAATTCAGATGTCTTTGTTTTGCCTATAGAAATGACTGTCAGTTGAAACACATAAAAGAAAATTTAATCCTCCATTGTAAGCCAGATAATTGGTGGGGCACATTTGCAGACTAAGTATATCTGTCTATATTAACAAATAAAACCATTCATTAGTACAGCATTCACTAGTCTGGTTAACACAAAACATGGTTCCTAAACTGAAGATTATGTCTATCAGAAGAAATGTTGGACATTGATAGCAATGTAAGAGGATCTAGAAGGGATCCACTTGCTAAATTCCTCTCCTGAAAGAGCCAGACAGCAAAATAACAAGTAGCCTCCTTCAACTAGGGCAAAAGTTCCTGCCTTTGATTGGCTAGAAGCAGTGGTCATATAAAACATCCTGAAGCAAATACTCTTCTCACCCAATTTGTTGAAGGGTAACATTCTAGAACCCCAGCTCTTTCTATATTTAACTTGAAATGAACTCAGCCCTAGAAACCCATCCTATTCTAGAAATACCTTGGCCAGAAGAACCTGGAAAGTAAATCTGTTCTTTATGAGGTATAGGTCTTAGTAGATGATGAGTTAGCAAACCAAAATCAATACTATTCATGTTTTGTGGCAAACAAACATCAACCAACTATAACTGCCTAATGGAAGGATACACCTTGAAAATGGTACCAACATCTAGGTCCAAGTTTGACTTGAATAAAACTCTTTTGGAATGAGTTTGATTCCTGGTGCTCTGATGGCCTGGGCATCTTCTGGGAAAAGCTCTCAGTCAGTAAGCTATTATAATAACAAGAAGAAACCAAAGCCAGACAACTTTTTGATAGATGTGTTGGTGCGTGTTCAAACTTGAACAGAATAACCTTAAATGTGATATGATGAACTGATGAGTCCATTTCAATTAAAATGAATTGTTTTGCTTGATTAACCATCAATTTGTTCCTGTGATCTAATGAGAACTAGAAAGAACTTCAGGGCCAATCATTTTCTCCTATGGAATAAAATAAGGAAACATACTCAAGATGACACTGTAGACATACTCATTGACTAACTTGAACCCATTAACCAATTTATTACCAAGCCCCAAACAATGACTGTCTTGTTAGATCTTACCCTGTATTTTTTGCCAGTACTATACTATTTCTAACCAAACCATATAAACAACTTATGTTTAAACTTATTTCAGAGAGGATGGAAAAAGAAACTTTGTTTTTGAAGTAGAAGAAAAGTCAGACCTCTTCATTTAGTGGTTTTTATAACTGGGAACATTCATCAACCTAAAAGACACTGCAGGTGCTCACTAAAGGTGAACAGGCATGAAAGGCTCAGCACAATGCATGAAATAGAATGGCATCGAAATGATAAAATGTTTCAAGGGAGGAGCCATCTCAGATGGATGCATGCCATAGAATGTGAGTTGCATTAGACCCAAAGTCTTAGGAATTTGAAAAGATTTTCAGATATGAAGCTCACCACGGTGCATAGTTTTCATTGGTAATGGATTAAAAACAGCAGCAGTATCTAGAGCAGAACATGTCTTCACTTAGTTACCAACTGGAACTAGATCCCAGTACTCCAGAATTACTAGATGCCTGAATAAAAAACTAAAACCTGCATTAAATGAAAAATGCCAGTCAATGAAACAATTATACTTTGGGACAAACAATTTAAAGCCAAGTTGTTCTCTGCCTTCTAAGTTACCAGGTTATAAAAACTGGCTTTCCTGTGACTCCTTCTACACACAGCATTTTGCTCCATCCTGTATGCCAATGTAAAGGAAGGATAAATCTGGTTCTTCTTGGACACAAATTACCCTATACAGCCCATGAGATACAGGCTGATAAATGATGTATTTCTAAAATCAAAACAAGGTAGCACTTTCTAAATCTATCAAAATAGATTGGAACAATATAAAGAAAAACAGATCAAGAACTCACTCAATACAATAAACCAAAGACAAGTAGAATAACTTCACCTGGCCCCCATAAAAAAGAAAGCTACCTAATGTTGTCGTGGACAGGGCTCCTAGCAACCTGTCATCTGACTACCCAGGATGCACTAAGGAATAGACTGAAAATGTACAATTGTTCAGAACTTGAGTACAGCCCACATAGCTGATGTAGCCTAAGTGAACTGTTATCTGTTCATTCATTCTTTTATTCATTTGGTCCCTGTTTTCTACCATGCCTGAAAGGGCCTGTGATCTTGTAATTTATCTCCAAAAGAAAGATGTGTAGTTCTCCAACCTGTTTATTATCTACAAACTTCAATGGTTTGCCAGATGTTTGTCAGCTCCATTACTGTTGACTACCTTTAAAAATAACTCTTTAGCCCTCTCCCTCCTCCCCTGTATGTCTATAATGGTACTCCTCCACCTACTCACCTACTGATGGCATGGGGAGGGTTGTGGAGGGGTAACTGAGAAGGGAGATATCACTTGAAATGTAATGAATGAAATGATTATTAAAACATATATTTCAAGTTAAAAACACTCTGGGTATGAATAAATTAATATACTGAATTATTTAACAGTAAAGAAGTCTTTAATAGCTTTCTTTAAACTCATACACATTACAGACATATTACTTACTCATTTGATATTACATAGCCTGAAGGTTAATGTTATAATTAAGATTGGAATAAAGGCGTGTTTGCCAATGACCTGTTACAAATGAAAAAAAAACAAATTGCCAAACAAAAAGCTAAAGTAGCTTGTCAATTTAATGCCAATAAATAAATCAATAAATTCTGAAACTGTGAATACACAAATGCATGTGCTTCCACATTTCTGGTAAAGAACACTCATAACAACAGCTGATTATAAATGTGTTTGTTACAAAATACAATATTGGGAATTTTTCTTCTGTTAGACATCATGTCTATATGTAGTACTCACTGTCCTAGAACTTGCTATGTACACTAAGCTACCCTCAAACTCACAAAGATCCACTTGATTTTACCTTTTGAGTATTAGGGGTAAGGAGTTGTTCACTATAACCAGCCTAAGACTGGGTAATTTATAATAGAAATAAGATTATTTTGACTAAGCATACTAGATCACGTGACTAGAGCTGATGAAGGATTTAGGTTTATAATATGATAGAAACTGAGGAATAATGAGGCAGATGAGGACAAAAGAGCAAGAGAGGCTGGACTTGAGTTATACTCAATCTCACCAGAAAAGTATAATTTTATTTTCAAAAGTATATCATAGAGACAAAAAGAAATAAATTGAAATTGAAAGCAGCTAAATCCTGACAAAAAAAACAAAGAGGAAAAACAGTAATTAAGAGAGAGGTCCCAATTGCAAAAAAGAAACATTAATAACAAAAAATCAGCTTCAAAAATACCAAGAACAGTGGTGTTCATATAGAAAGTAGTAAATCAGTGTCTAAAATAAAATACAAATAGGAGTCTGAGATTCTTCATGAATCCTAACCAGAACAAATCAAATACTTTGCAATGTTTTTAGTATACACCAAGATATCTAGACCCAGATATATTGTATAACAAAAATTTAAGTGGTGGAAAATAAACAACAGCAAGGGAATTAAACAATATAAATCTATAGATGAGATGAAACCATATTAAATATATTTCCAACTCAGCCGATTGAATTCATTTACAATTCATTCCTTATTATCACAACTCTAAATAATGACTTCTAAAAATTTTCTCTCAAAACTTCAGCAAAAGCCTATACATGGAAACCACTCACTATACCAAAAACAGGTAAAATACAAATAAAATTTATAAACCTGCCTCTCAAACAAATCAAAAATACTCTCACATTCAATATATATTTATTCGAAATGTTTATTTAAATAAACAGTCTAGAAGAAACAAACAAATCAAAGAAAGGGGAATTTCACTTTAGATTAAGTGCAGGGAAATGTGTGTTAGCTAAATATAGACTCAATTTGAAAATCTCATAGATTTATTGAGTATGGATGTAAAAGTCAATAGTCATAGAGGTTAATAGATGAAGAACCAAATAAACATAAAATACCTCTGAGAAAGTTAATTGACTCTAACAAACTTGCTTGAGTGAGGGTCAAAAAGTCTAAACAATAAAAACAAACAAAACAAAAAAAATGGCTGAAAAGAACATAGTATAACTGAAGGGAATTCTCTGAAAAAAAAATTGAAATATAAAGATCTCAGGGAAGGATGAAAAAAAGACCTCCCATGGGAGGGAAGAGGGGAAGAACCTGGGAGAAAGAGAATGGAGGGAAAGGAAGGAATTTTCTTCCTAGCTCTGGCTCATATAAACATTAACTGTTAGCCAGAACATAAAGAAAGAAAATGAATAACAATTGATAAAACAATTAGCAATTAAGAAAATGCTGCATAAATGTGCTAACTAGCCATCGGAAGGAGGCACTTCTTCACTTGAGGTTACCTCTTCACAGGTTTCTCTAGTATGTATCAAGTTGACAAGAAATCTTTCCAACAATTTTAGCAAATGTAACAATAAATAGATGAAATTATACATTGTCATTTACCAGACATTAGAAAGAAATATGGCTGGATTAAGATTTAAAACTGAACCAAGAGACTGCAGATGTGGTTCTAATTTAAAATATTTGCATCACTTATAGACGAGGATTTTTGTTCCTAAAACATTCCGAATTATTAATGAGTATTATTATTATTAATGACGTGACCAATGTTGTGTGTGTGTGTAATATTATTGGATAAGTAAGCGGCAAGCAAATAAATATTTAAAAAACCTCAAACAATCCCATTTGAAATGATACTGAGACACCAGCTCATATTCGCTAGAATAATTAACACAAAACAGATTACACACAAATACTGTGACACATGGAGGACAGATTGTTCTGAATTAGATCACTTTAGAAAAATTTCAGGGTTTATAAGATTAACTATATATGTATCAAAAGAAACCAAGAACAAATCTCTTGTAATTATGCAGATTATACAAAAAGAATGAAAAGAAAAGATTAAAAAAACATATATCAAGTTTTATATCTTCATTGAGTATTATAAAAATATAAACACTTACAGGGGGGTCAGACCACTGTCAGAAACAGCAAGACAAACTACCACCAGAGACAACCTGATGGCAAGAGGGCAAGCACAAGGGCAACAGAAAGCAAGACTACTTGGCATCATCAGAGCCCAGTTCTCCCAAAGGCAAACACTGGAACCCCAGAAAAAGCAAGACCTAAAATGGTCAGGATGATGGAGGAGGACTTAAGGAGGGGACAAGAATAACTGTATGTAAAGAAATACAGGACAACACAGGTAAGCAAGTAGAAGCCCTTACAGAGGAAACACAAAACTCCCTTAAAGAATTAGAGGAAAACACAACCAAACAGGTAAAGGAATTGAACAAAACCAGCCAGGATTTAAATCGAAATAGAAACAATAAAGAAATCACAAAGGAGACAACTATGGAGATACAAAACCTAGGAAAGAGATCAGGAATCATTTCTGCTCTGAAGCTACACTTATACCTAAACCACAAGAAGACCCAACAAAGAAAGAGAACCTCAGAACAATTTCCCGTATGAATATAACACAAAAATAGTCAAAAAGTACTAGCAAACTGAATTCTGAACACATCAAAAAAGATCATCCATCATGTTCAAGTAGGTTTAATCCCAGGGATTCAAGAATTGTTCAAAATATGAAAATGCATCAACATAATATTCTATGTAAACAAACTCAAGGGAAAAAAAACACATGTTCATCTCATTAGAGGCTCAGAAAGAATTTGACAATATTCAACACCCCTTCATGTTAAAAACCTTGGAAACATTAGACAAGATGGATGAAGCAAAGAAGTGCAGAAGTGTAGATCGCTCCTGAGAGACACAGCCAGAATACAGCAAATACAGAGGCGAATGTCAGCAGCAAACCACTGAACTGAGAATAATTCCCCGTTGACGGAATCAGAGAAAGATCTGGAAGAGCTTGAAAGACCCTATATGTACAGCAATGCCAAGCAACCAGATAGGGACTAAGCCACTACCCAAAGACTCATGGACTGACCCTGGATTCTGACCTCAGGTAGCAATGAATATCCTAAGTAAGACACCAGTGGAAGGAACCTGGGTCCTGCTAAAACTGAACCCCAGTGAACTAGACTGTTGGGGAGGGCAGCAATGGGGGGAGGTGGGAGGAACACCCATAAGGAAGGGGAGGGGGAGGGGATGTTTGCCCGGAACCCGGGAAAGGGAATAACACTCGAAATGTATATAAGAAATATTCAAGTTAAAAAAAAAAAAAAAAAAACAAAAAACAAAAACAAAAAACAAAAAAAAACCTTGGAAACATCAGGAACTCAAGACCGATACCCAAACATAATAAAAGCAATATACAGCAAAACAGTAGCCAACATCAAACTAAATGAACAGAAACTTAAAGCAATCCCACTAAAATTAGGGACTAGACAAGGCTGCCCACTCTCTCCCTACCTATTTGCAATCCTATCCAGAGCAATCAGAAAAAATGGAGTTCAAAGTGATACAAATAGGAAAGGAAGAAGTCAAAATACAATTATTTGTAGATGATATGACTGTATATTTAAGTAACCTGAAAATTCAACCAGAGAACTACTCAGCCTGATAAAGAACTTCAGCAAAGTGGCACAATATAAAATTAACTCAAACAAATCAGAAGCCTTTCTCTACTCAAATGATAAACAGTCTGAGAAAGAGATTAGGGAAATGACACCCATCACAATAGTCCCAAATAACATAAAATACCTCAGTTTGACTCTAACAAAGCAGGTCAAAGATCTGTATGGCAAGAACTTCAATTCTCTGAAAAAAAAATTGAAGATCTCAGAAGATGAAAAGACCTCCCATGCTTATGGATAGGCAGGATTAATATAATAAAAATGGCCATTTTGTGAAAAGTAATCTACAGATTCAATGCGATTCCCATCAAAATTACTACTCAGTTCTTCATAGGATTAGAAAGAGTAATCTGCAAATTAATTTGGAATAGCAAAAAATCCAGGATAGCAAAAACTATCCTCAACAATAAAAGAACTTCTGAGGGGATCACAATGCCTGACCTTTAAGCTGTACTACAGAACAATAATCATAAAAACTGTACGAATGAGTAGGATCACGGAATAGAAATTGAAGACCCAGAAAATGAACCCCAAACCTATGGTCCTTGATCTTTGACAAAGGAGCTAAAACCATGCAGTTCTGATTTTGACAAATGGTGCTGGTTCAACTGAGGTCAGCATGTAGAAGAATGCAGTTGATCCATTCTTATCACCCCTGTACAAAGCTTTAAGTCTTGGATCATGGGAACTCTACATAAACCCACATACACTCAAACTAATAGAAAAAAATGGGGCAGAGCATGAAAAACATTGGCACTGGGTAAACAAACACCAATAGCTTATACTCTAAGATCAAAAATTGACAAATGGGACCTCTTAAAACTGCAAACCTTCTGTAAGGCAAAGGAAACTGTTATTAGGTGAAAATGGCAACCAACAGATTGAGGAAAGGTCTTTACCAATCCTATATTCAATAGAGGGCTAATATCTAATATATACAAAGAACTGAAAAAGTTAGTCTCCAGAGAGCCAAATGACCCTATTAAAATATGGTGTACAGAGCTAAACAAAGAATTCTCAGCTGAGGAATATTTAATGGCTGAGAAGTACCTAAAGAAATGTTCAATGTCCTTAGTCATCAGGGAAATGCAAATCAAAACAACCCTGAGATTACACCTCACACCAGTCAGAATGACTAAGAAAGAAAAATCAGGTGACAACAGATTCTGGTGAGGATGTGGAGAAAGAGGAACAGTCCTCCATTGTTGTTGGGATTGCAAACTTGTACAACCACTCTGGAATCGGTCTGGAGATTCCTCAGAAAATTGGACATTGCACTACCTGAGGACCCAACTATACCTCTCCTGGGCATATACCCAAAAGATGTTCCAAAATACAGCAAAGATACATGCTCCACTATGTTCATAGCAGTCTTATTTATAATAGCCAGAAACTTATTTATAATAGCCATAAATATATATAAATATATATATATTTATATAGCTGTCTCCTGAGAGGTTCTGCCAGAGCATGACAAATACCGCAGCACATGCTAGCAGCAAACCATTGAACTGAGAATTGGGTCCCCATTGAAGGAGTTTGAGAAAGGATTTAAGGAGTTGAAGGGGCTTGCAACCTCATAAGAATAGCAGTACTAATCAACCAGAGCTCCCAGGAACTAAACCACTACCTAAAGGGTACACATCGACAGACTCATGGTTCCAGCCACATATGTAGCAGAGGATGGTTTTGTTGGGCACCAATGGGTGAAGAAGCCCTTGGTTGCGCCAAGGGTGGACCCACCACTGTAGTAGAATATCAAGACAAGGAAGCAGGAGTGTATAGATATTTGGGGGGACAATCTCATAGAAGGAGTATGAGTGATGTGATAGAACTTTATGGCTGGGGAAACCCGGGAAAGGCGATAACACTTGAAATGTAAATTTAAAATATCCAAATTAAAAAATAAGACTGATAAGTATGCTCTTATCTGTAAAACACTTCTACTTCATGGTTTGAATAGGAAATCCTTAGTCTTAGGCTAAGACTAAGTCTCTGACTCTGTTGCCTGCTTTTGGATCACTTTCTCAAAAATGGGTGGCCTTGACTAGCCACAATAGAAGATGCTACTACTACTACTACTACTTTGTATGCTAAGGTGGTTTGATATCCATTAGAAGTCTCCCCTTTTCTAAGGAGAAAGGAAGGAAGCAATGGAAAGAGCAATTCTCAATTACACATGGAAAAACCAAAAAAGTCCAGGATACTGAAAACAAGTCTTAACAATAGATGAACTTCTGGGGACATCAAGTTCCCTTACCTCAACCTTTACTACAGAGCAATAGTGATTTTTAAAAACCTGTGATATATTGGTACAGAAATACTTTGATCAATGGAATAGAAATGCTTGAATTACCCTAGATGCCTAGAACAAATGAAACTCAAAGACGGATGATCAAAATGTGAACGCTTTACTCCTTCTTTAAAAGGGGGAACAAGAATACCCTTGGCACGGAAGAGAGAGGCAAAGATTAAAACAGAGACTGAAGGGACACCCATTCAGAGCCTGCCCCACATGTGGCCCATATATATACAGCCACCCAATTAGACAAGATGGATGAAGCAAAGAAGTGCAGAAGTGTAGATCGCTCCTGAGAGACACAGCCAGAATACAGCAAACACAGAGGCAAATGCCAGCAGCAAACCATTGAACTGAGAATAGGACCCCCGTTGAAGGAATCAGAGAAAGAACTGGAAGAGCCTGAAGGGCTCTGAGACCCCATATGTACAACAATGCCAAGCAACCCAGAGCTTCAGGGACTAAGCCACTACCTAAAGACTATACATGGACTGACCCTGGACTCTGACCTCATAGGTAGCAAATGAATATCCTAGTAAGAGCACCAGTGGAAGGGAAGCCCTGGGTCCTGCTAAGACTGAACCCCCAGTGAACTAGACTGTTGGGGGGAGGCGGCAATGGGGAGGTGGGGGAGGAACACCCATAAGGAAGGAGAGGGGAGGGATGTTTGCCCGAAAGGAAAGGGAATAACACTAAATGTATGTATAAGAAATATTCAAGTTAATAAAAAAAAAAAAAAAAGAAAATGCACAAATAAACCCTCACACCTATGGACACTTGATATTTGACAAAGAAGCCAAAATATACAGTGGAAAAAAGATAGCATCTTCAACAAATGGTGGTGGTCTAACTGGCAGTCAGTATGTATAAAATGAAAATAGATCCATATTTTCCACCTTGCACAAAGCTCAAGTCCAAGTCGATCAAAGACCTCAACATAAAACAAGGCACACTGAATGTAATAGAAGAGAAAGGGGGAAAGAGACTCAAACTTATTGGCACAGGGGAGGGGGGCATTTTCTAAATAGAACTCCAGTGACTTAGGCTTTAAGATCAAGAATTGATAAATGGAACCTCACGAAACTGAAAAGCTTCTGGAAGGCAAAGGACATAGTCAATCTGCAACCTACAAATTGTGAATATATCTTCAATAACCCCAAGTCTGATAGAGGGCTAATATTCAAAATACATGAAGAACTCAAGAAGCTAACCTCCAAAATAAAAACCCAATCAAAAAATGGGGTATAGAGATAAACAGATTCCACAACAGAAAAACAACTGAGAAGCACTTAAAGAAATGTTCAAAGTCTTTAGTGAACAGGGAAATGCAAATCAAAATGACTCTGAAATTCTAGCTTATGCCAATCAGAATGACTAAGATCAAAATGTAGGTGTCAGCACCTGTTGGTGAGGATGTAGAGAAAGAGGAACACTCCTTTATTACTGGTGGGATTGCAAACCGGTACAACCATTCTGAAAATCAATCTGGAGGTTCTTCAGAAAACTGGAAATAGATCTAGCTGAAGACCCAGCTATATCACTCTTGGGCATAAACCCAAAAGATGCCCACCATGCCACAGGGGCACATGCTCCACTATGTTCATACCAGTCTTATTTGTGATAGCCAGAAGCTGGAAACAACCGAGACATCACACAACAAAAGAATGGATACAGAAAATGTGGTTTATTTACAAAATGGAATACTACTCAGTTATTAAAAATGAAGGCATCGTGAGTGTTGAAGGCATATGGACAGAAGTAGAAAATATCATCCTGAGTGATGTAACACAGACCCAAAAGGACGTGCATGGTATGTACTCGTTCATAAGTGGATATTACTCAAAGGTACAGAATACCTAGTATAAAATCCACAGGATTCAAGAAGGTTGAGAAGCAGAATGGCCCAAGTGAGAATGCTTTGATCCCACTTGGAAGGGGGAAGAAGAAATCAGGAGAGGCAGAGGGAATGAGGTACCTGGATGGGAGAAGGGTGAGAGCGGACAAAACGGGAATTTGATCAGTTATGGGGAGAGAAAGGCAGGAGAGAAGTCCTGAGAGCCAGCAGAATAAACGGAAATATGCAACTTCAAGATGGAGGTAGGGGAACCCTCTAGACACTATCAAAAGACCTAGAATTTCAGAGGCTCTTAGGATTCAAAGAGAAGGACCCTACATAAAATGTCCAACCATTGGTAGAGGTAACTTGTAGAGTCTTCCTCCAGTAGAAAGACAGGGCATCAAGTGGAGGAATAAGGTTACCATCCCACAGTCAACAGCACTGACTCAGAATTGTTCCTGTCTAAAGGAACTGCAGGGACAAAAATGTAGAAGAGATTGAGGGAAAGGTGTAGGTTGATGTCAAGGAAATACATAATTGGACAGTAGAGAGTGGGGTGGGGACAAAGATTTTGTAAGGCAGGAGAAAGGAGGAAGGAAAAGGAGGAAGATGGAGTCTATGGAGGAGGATGGTTTAGGTGAACTAGATGATTTTTTTCTTGTCTACCTGGGCACTTTATATCTTTATCAATTTATTGTGAATTGTAAATTCAGTGAATTTATTGTGTGGATTAATTGTGGAATGAGAATTTAACAGGTACATCTAATTGCTAAATTACAAGTTTCTGGAACTTTGATTTACTGGGCTAAAAGAGGACAGTGTGTGAAAGAAATGGCTAAGAGGGAGTTGGGACGTGGGGATCTGCTTCTGTTCTGGGCACAGAGAACGTGCAAGGGACTGCAGAACGAGGTGTGTGTGTGTGTGTGTGTGTGTGTGTGTGTGTGTGTGTGTGTGTGTGTGTGTGTGTGTGCACCGCGTGGAGAGGGTGGCTGAAAGAATATGTCTTCTGCTCTTATGCACATGTCTTCAATTCTTGTACAGCACTTTCTGATATGGACAAGGATCTATGTTTAATCCCAGAACTTCAAGGTGAAGAAAGTATTTTGAATGATTTGGATAGATCATAAATAGAATTTTGAACTACCAATATCTCCTCAGAAAGAGGTGGGGCCCGAACAACAAGTCTGCCATCTATGTTGGAATTTTGGCTGGCTTAATCTTGTGCAGGTTTGTTGTGGGTAAGCGCAGAAACTATGAGTATGTGAGTTCAATGACATTTGTCACATCCAGGAGACAGCATTCCTTCCTATTCATTGGCTCTTTTACTCTTCTCTGCTTATATTCTTTCCATCTCTTATTCCACTCTGTTCCTATTGAAGACCTGTATGAAATTCTCAGGAATAAAGTTAAAATTAATGAACAAATAAAACTCATTATAATGGTCATTCTTAGATTGAGTCTGGGGAATACCTACTCTTGGGTTAAAAAGGATAATAGGAAAATTAATCCAAAAGGCAAGACTATTGAGTCTGGAAAAATATACAAGAACTAAAGACAAGTGCATAAGAGCAGAAGACATATATCTTCTGTGTTTCACAGGGACTCCTGTCTACACCTTATTCTTGAACTAGTTATTATCTTAATCTAGTGCAACCTCGGACACCCACAATTTAATAGCACAACAATGTGCCTTATTTTAAACCACTGATGTGATAGCAATTGTTACAATATCTATAAGAAACTAATACACTTGGGGACAAAACTTTATACTGATATTATTTTGGCTTTTTAAATAATAAGTCACTGAAAATCATTCTTCCATTTCATTCAACTCCAAATAAAATTGAATTGTCATAGCAAGATGCTGCTCTATACATGAGCACACAGTACACATTTAAAATGCAAATGATCATTGGTAAACATTTCAAAAAAATTGGAAGTCTAAGAAATAGCAAGAAAGCTACCCTAAACCAGATGGCTAACTAATGAATTCAGTAGTGTCCTATAAAAATACCAAATTCAAATATCAAAAGCTGTAATATACTGGGTACTATGACTTGAATATTTTTTTTTAAAAAATGCAATTGTTAACACAGAAATAAAGGGAAGCAGCATCTGTGAAGGTTAAGATAATCAAATGGTGTGTGAAATTTCAACACCTATTATGTTCTAGTCAAAATTCCATATTCTGTTATAAACCTCAGGTATACTCAAATTATTTTGTTGCCTATCTTTAAAAATTCTGATAGATGCTAATATGCTTACATTCGGCCCTTGATGATTTGCCTAGCATTTGTTAGCGCACATATTTTATTCTCTGTGTGTACAGGCTAGATATATTTCAATTCTAATTTATGCACACACACACACACACACACACACACACACACACACAGATTAGATTAGAGAAGGATTTTGCCCTTCTAAGACTACTATTAAATCATTTCAATCTGTTTTCCACTTCAAGATTTACCTGCTAATATTATCAAATCAATTATGTAGATATAGGTTATTAATATTAGGTATTATGCCCTGAAGTTCTCTGAAACAGCTATGTCTGTACAAGAAGTCTTGGTGACTAACTGTAGCTGCATCACAGTCAGTGATATAGACAGATAGTTGCTATTTAAAAGCCAAGGGATCCTGGGCTACATCAGGCTTTTTTATAGTTATTTACATAAATGTTTACATCTGGCCTAACTGTCTTGTCAATAGAACTTTTCAGAAGACATCACTATGCTTAGAGACCTATAGTTCCCACCAACTCTAAACTAAAAATGCTTGAACTTAGTATCTGAACACCATAGGTTTTCCTGTGTTGCTTCAAATCCCATACCTGACACTTTCACCAATGGAATCAGAAAGTGGTTTATTTATGACTTTCACTTGTTCTATGACTATAAAAGTTAATGTCATTTCTTTAACATTACAGCAGGTCATTTGATGTAACTTGAATGCATGTTCCTGGCCATGCTCATTGACTTTTTACTCACCATAAATTATCTCTCAGTTCCTTTAAAGGAGAGTCATTATGGATTATGCTGGTTTAAGAAAATTATGGTTTAAGGTTCTCGTCCAAAATCCATGACTTCTCAAAGACTGAATAGTTTCCTAGGTTTCCACAACTAGGCCTGTTTTCCCATTAGTTTCCCATCAAGTAGTTACCAGTACTATACCCTTATCATGCCATGTTGGTCACTGATGTGCTACATAGACATCATAACAGGGTAAGTCTGTGAGTTGTCTCCTTCCTTTGGAATCTTGCATGACATCTTCAGTACCATGAAAGCTAGTCCTCAAGGAGGAGGTGTTCTCATCAGTCAATGTCTAAGGACAATCTATGCACTTGTCCTGCTGCCCATAGGTAAGTGTAGTCCTTATTCCTTACCAAGGAAACTTCCCTTTTCAATAGAAGTCATTATAGTAAACCATAACCAATCAAAACATAAAGTTGTAGCATCCAATCACAATTGTTCAACAAACTATTCTTGTAGCCAAGGACCAAAAAACATTGTAATAGAGAGGGTAAAAAGATTGTAAGAGCTACAGGAGCAAAGAGTTTACTGAGAGACTGTGCTTCTTAGTAATGTTTCACAAACTTGATTGCCTAAACATAAGATGAAGGAATACAACAACAATAGATGTGTCAAGGGAGACAGAAAAAAGTCACAATGTCTAAATTCAATTGAAGAATGTTGATAAAGAGTCTTTTCCAGAGAAGAGTATACAAACTGGTTATCCAATACCAAGTGATCGGCCCTAGAAACATACATATAAATAAATTAAATAGACAGAAAAGGAATGTGCTTATTAGGAGTGTGTACATGCGTGTGTGTGTGTGTGTGTGTGTGTGTGTGTGTGTGTGTGTGTGTGTAATAGCAATTAATTTTAAAAAGTAATCATGAATTTGAAGGTCAGGGAAACCTTTTGGAGAGGAGTTGGAGAAAGGAAAGAGAAGGAAGAAATAATGTAGTTATAATCTCAAAAATAAAAGAACAAATAAAATGTCCTACACTAAATTGAAAAAGAACACTATATTAAATTGTTTCTTAAAAAGGAGAGTTATTATTTTGTATCACCACTATTCATATAGTAACATATATAAAAGTGAATGTAAAAATTTATTTTTTAAACATTAAGCCATTGGAGTTATCAAGTAACCAGTATAATTTTCCTCAGCTCTACTTTTGTGATAAAGTTGTCACACTAATTTTAAAACTTATATTGGTCAAACTCCACTGCCCCTGCGTGGGATATGAGTCTTGACCCCAGTGCACTGGTTCCTATCAATAAACCTCATGTTTATTGCATCAAGGACAGTCTCACGTGAGTTCTTGGGGGGTTGCATCATCCCGAGACTTGAGTGAGGGTCTCCCCGCTCTGGGGGTCTTTCATTTGGGGGCTCGTCCGGGATCAGTGACCACCCTCATCTCCGAAGACCCACTTGGAGGTGAGATAGCATCTGTGTCTTTGTCTGTGTCCTTGTATTTTATGCCGGCTAAACTCTGGGTCTGTATTTGCTACTCTGGGTCTGTATTTGCTCGAAAGTTCTGGAGTTCTGGTTTTGCAGTCGCTCCCATCTTGGGCTGAGAAGGGAGGCTCAGGAGAGACACGAGTGTGAGCAGTAGACGTGCCAGGGGCTCACTGATTGTCCTGCCCTGGGAGACGTCCCAGAAGGTCTGGGGGAACCCCAGGGACACCTCGGAGATTCCCATCTGGGTGCCGGTGAGGATTCAGTGATTCCCCTGGACTGGAGAGGAGACCCGTCCTACCAGCCTTCTGGGTGCTGGTGAGGATTCGGTGATTCTCCTGGATTGAAGAAGAGACCCGTCCTCCCAGCTGTCTTTATTTCTAGAGTGGTCTTTGTCTGTGTGTTTTAGGTCTTTGTTTTGTGTTTCTTGTGACTTTGATGATTGGACTCCTCTGAGTTTTCTAGAGTGGTCTTTGTCTGTGTGTTTTAGGTCTTTGTTTTGTGTTACTTGTGACTTTGACGATGGGACTCCTGAGTTTTACTTTAGACCACTGGACTGCTAGAGCACACAATTTGTACCATGGCAGACTTTTTGCTCCTTGGAGTGGCCAGCGTTTGATTTTGGCTGGCCTCCAGAAGACACCTTTGACTTAACCATTATTTTTGATCTGCTCTCCTTCATCTGTCTTTGGTGTCCCCTTGGGAAGGAGGAGTAAAGTGGAATCTGCTCCCCTTCATCTGTCTGTGGTTGAGAAGGAAGAGTGATGTGGAATCCGCTCTTCTTCATCTGTCATTGTAAGCTCCCTTCTAAATTAGTTCAGTTTTGTGATGATCTTGTGGTGGCCGCTTGTTTTGTGTTTTTGTGTGCACTTCTATTTTTTGTCTGTTAATCTTTTGATTGTCTTTCTGTGTGACTGAATGCTATTTGTCCTGTTCGGCAGACCTCTATTTTCTGGACTCTTGTTTTCTTGCCATCCCACTTGAGATGCTTGTTAGTAGCTGTTACAGGAGATACAGAATCCTACTAGAGGCCAGAAAAAATGTTCCAGACAGGGATGGAAGGCCCTCACTTCTGCCTGTTGACTTCAATATGCCTGAAGGTAGGGAGCACCAGGTTTACCATCAGACTCCAATGGTGGGTCTCTGAGGGGTTGAAAAAATACCCCACCAATTTGGCTAAAGTAAGTAAAAGATATGAAGAAAAGGTTGCAGAAACTTGAAGGGTTAAGCTAAGTCGCTGAGAGAGTTATTGTAAGTTGCAGAGAAAATAAGGTTGATATGTGGTTCAGGGTCTGTGCACTAAAGTGGACAGCACCTAATAGCTGTAGAAGAAGATGTAGACAAAAGAAAGAAAGAAAGAGAGAGAGAGAGAGAGAGAGAGAGAGAGAGAAAGAAAGAAAGAAAGAAAGAAAGAAAGAAAGAAAGAAAGAAGCAGAGAAAGAAAGAATACAAAAAGACCAGAAAGCTAGGGAAGAAAAGAGACAAAAAGAAGAGGAAGCTAGAGAGCTAAAGAGAGATAAAAGACAAGAGAGGAACATATACTGGCCACAGTAGTTAGGGAACCTAGGAAGACAGTACCTGGCAAAAGAAGAGAATTCCTGGCTAAAGATCAGTGTGCCTAATGCAAAGAAAAAGGACACTGAGTCAGGGACTGCCCCAGGAAGAACAAGAGGGGCCTCTCCAGTGGCCAGGAAGGCAAGCCTCTTGGTCCTAGAGTGCTGGCTATGCACAAAGATAGAAGGGAAGCCTGTCCAGTTGTTTTGTAAATAAGGGGGGCCTAACACTCTGTGTTTCTATGCCCAAATGGACTAGTGTCCAGCAAAAGGCCTTGGGTACAGGGGGCTACTGGCAACAAACAATACTTATGGACTGTCCAAAGAACAGTGGACTTTGGCGTGGGCCGGGTAACCCACTAGTTCATGGTCATCCCTGACTGCCCCTATCCCTTGCACATGAGAAATTTGCTCTCCAAAATGGCTTGTGTGGGCTGAAGTGGCTGGGTGAGGCCATGTGTATGCATATCTGCAGACTGTGTATGTGGAGCTTAAGACCTGTCTCAGTGCACCAGTACCTGATGCTGGGAGATGTGTGGCTTAGTGCTGTTCTGCCAAGAACGCATCACTCCTGCCAGCCGGGCACTAACAATTATCACCCAATCCAGGACTTGAACTGTGTTAGAGTGGCTGATGTTTTGCCTTTGAATAGAATGTCCCAAAAGATGGGATCATTGGTCAGCTCCCATGGACTAGATTCTCCACAAGTTGGGGGCAATCTGGTCACCTTGCTGTCCAATCCTGACCTGGAGCCACCACAGCACGAGTGTCAAGCACTGGCAGAAGTCCATGGGTGGAGGGAAGACCTCTGCGACTGACCGATCGACCCCTGCTGAAAGCTGAAGCTACCTTGTCCACAGACTGGAACAGTTCTCTTCAAGAAGGTCAGAGATAAGTGAGTGCTGCCATGGTAGACAACACAAATGTCATCTGGGATGGCTGAACCTCTACCCTCCAGCACATCAGCGTCGCAGATGCCTTTGCCATCTCTTGGATGCCCTGATGAAGCCAGCAACTGTGAGTATTATTCATTGCCCAGGACAACAGGAGGGAAGAGATTCAGTGGCATGGGGCAGTAACAAAGCAGATCAAGTGGCTTGAGAAATGGCTATGCAGGAGCCTATCCTGGTTATAGCCCTGCAAGAGACAGCCACTGGGAACTGGGATCGGACTAAGGGATGGTCTCACTTAGAATGTACAACAGAAGAAAAGGCCCAAATTGCTTAAGAAAAGACAATGGCACACTTGAGGGAGAACTATATTCCTCAGAGAACAAACAAAAGACTCACTTTGCCAAATACACAAATGGACTCATTTAGGAGATAAGAAGCTTGTCCAAGTAGTTAAGGTATATGTAATAGACTTTAAGATTTTAGCCAGAGAGGCAGTAAAAAATGTATAAGGTATGTCAGTAAGTGAATGCTTAGCAAGCAAATAGGGCAAAGAGACATAGAGAGTTTAGTGGGAAGTCAAAGTGAAATTCACTGAGATAAAATCAGGAAAATATGATCACAAGTATCTCCTAGTGCTTGTAGATACCTTTTCAGGAATAGATAGAAACTTTCCTCACCAAGCAAGAGACGGCCTCGGTAGTCATCAAGGAGATACTGGAAGTAATCTTCCCCAGGTCTGGAGTGCCCGAGGTAATCTGGTCAGACAACGGCCCTACTTTCATTGCCAAGGTAAGCCAGGGTGTGGCCAAGTATTTAGAGGTCGATTAGAAATTACATTGTATTTACAGACCTCAAAGTTCAGGACAGGTAGAGTAAATAAATAAAACTCTAAAAGAGACCCTGACCAAATTGACCATAGAGACTGGCACAGACTGGGTGGCACTCCTTCCCTCTTGCTCTCTTCAGAGCAAGAAATACCCCTTCCAGATTCAGCCTTACCTACTTTGAGATCATATATGGGGCCTCAGCTCCTCTGACTGTATTAGATGATGTTACTGAACCAACATGTCATAGTAATAATGATTTGTATGCCAGGCTGAAAGACCTACAGGTGATACAGAAAGAAGTCTAGTTACAGCTGACAGAAGCCTATGCCCCAGGGACCCCGGAGACATCTCATCAGTTCCAGGTCGGAGACTGCAGTTACATACAACGACACGGAGCCCAGACACTCGAGCCTCGCTGGAAAGGACCGTACCTGGTGCTGCTGACCACCCTGACAGCCATCAATTCTCAGCACTCACCGGCCGCGTTACTAGCTGTTGGGGCTGAGAGCTGGAACCTAGAGGGATACTCAGATCTTCAAAAAGCTCCCTAGACTTGCACATCAGATAAGTGGATACATCAGAGACGTGACTGGGAGGTTGCTATAATGCTCACTTGAGGAGTGTGCTTTAGAAACAAGAATTTCATGTTTGTCCTGGGTTCCATTGGGATAGGTGTGGTGATAGGCTTGATTTCTATTGCAAATGATGCAAAATCCCCTTACTATGAAGGCATTATGTGTGTTAGTACTTCTAACACTTCTTGGGACTGTGCCTCAGGGATCATAAGTTTAGAAGTTCTAAGATAGTCATGACCTTGGTGTGTAGGTTTAGATAGTGTCCATATTGGAATCCTGATGCTAAAGACTTAGTAAGACACACACACACACACACACACACACACACACACACACACACACACACACACAAAGGAGTTGAGAATTACTTAGGGCTATCTTAAGAGTTGAGAATTACTTAAGGCTATCTAGGTGCTGCAAGGGCAGTTACAAGGACATCTGCTATTGCCCTGCAATGCAAGGCTTATAGAGAATTCAGAACTGCCATTGACTCAGATATAAAAAGAGTGAAAAAGACTTTTTAGCTGACCTCCAAGAATACCTAACCTCCCTCTCAGAGGTAGTCCTTCAGAATAGGAGAAGATTAGACCTGATATTCCTTAAAGAAGGAGTCTGTGTGCTACACTGAAAGAAGAATGTTGCTTCTATGTAGACCAAGCAGGAGTAATTAAGGACTCCATGAATAAACTTAGAGAAAGGTTAGACAAAAAGACAGAGAGACAGAGAAGATCCAGGGATGGTTCGAGAGCTGGTTTAGTAGATCTCCTTGGATGACTACTCTGATATCTTCCCTTATGCTTCTGATTATAGGTCCATGTGTGTTAAAGAAACTAGTTACCTTCATTAGAGAAAGAGTTTTAGGAGGACATGAAAGCCAATATTATAAAGATACTAAAATTTAGTTCTATGATTAGAACTAGCCACTAGAAGAAGTAGGGAATGAAAGAATAAAAAAATGCAGCTAAGAAGTCAGAACTTTAAAAAAGCCCTAAATACCTCAAATTCCAGACCCTGTCCTCTACCTGTAAGTAAAATGTCACATTTCTTGAGACTGCTCTCCCAGGAACTAAAAAAAAAGGGACTTAAGATAAGGCCCTTAGAGAACAATCTTGAGAAACAGGAAGCTCCTCCTTGTGATATTTCACTGGTATCCTCGACACTTTCCAATGACGCCATCCCTGCCCCCTTGGGTTGTGGTTTCTCCCTTTAAATACCCTTCCTCCCAGCCTCTCGGAGTCAAACTCCACTGCCCCTGCGTGGGATATGAGTCTTGACCCCAGTGCACTGGTTCCTATCAATAAACCTCATGTTTATTGCAGCAAAAAAAAAAAAAAAAAAAAAAAAAAACCTTATATTGTTTTAAAGTTTTATTAGTTCTTTGACAATTTTGTATAATATATTTTATTCATTTCACACCCATACTACACTCCTCCTAAACAACCCCTCTTCCCTTAATCACCTAACTTTGTGTTCTTATAAATAAAATCATCCAATCCTACTTATGCAACAATATATTCTTGAATATGTGACTTTATTTATGATTCACTAAAGAACTTTTTAGACCCTATATTATTATGATATATTAATTTTATGAAAATTATTGTGTCATATTTGGACTTTATTTCAATGATAAGTAAAGCATTCCAAACATTGCAATGTGTAATCATTGATAGAAGGTGCTCAATCAGTGTTAAATACATTTACATATTAATGCACTCCAGTAAGCATGCTCAGTCTAACAAGAGATTTAGATCCATATCTGTTCAAATAAACTTCACATATTTATGCCGTTTTTCTGAATTTAGTGGATCTGGAACAAAAGTAATGGCATCAAGTTTTCCTACCAAGTTAAGATCCGAATCCTGTTATTCAAAGACTCATGAAGATACATTAATCCCTCCATTTATCTTTAAATATTTAGAAAAATGTTTCATGGCTACACTTCAAAGAAACAAACCCAAGTTTTCTCTTTCTCGGATAACAGGTTATAAAATTTTTAACAATCTGAAAATAATAATATCTATAAAAGTCATTTCTTTCTAGATAAAAGAACTATTACATTAGTATATGATTATCAATTCAAAGTGAATTTTAGCAGTTGCTTCAATTTTAACAAAATTAGATGAAATCAGATTAAAGATATTCAGTAAGATTTTTAGTTAATTACTAGAACTTTTTACAAAAACAAAAACAAAAACAAAAAACCCTACTCCTTCAGTTATCTGCATATCTGTAGGTGTGAAGGTCTGGACACATTTTTTTTCCTGATAGTGGCTAGCTCTTAATACAATAAAAAAGAGAAAAAAATAACTCTCTCTCAGGTTCTGCTGACAGTTCTTACCATTGAGATAAGTAGAGCTACATCCACCATTGTTTCCATGGTAATCACTAGCCTATAGTCAAGTAAGCCAAGAACCAGGCGTGAAGCTTCCCAGAAAACAGCAATGCAAGCTTGATGTGGCTGAACAAACACCATATGGTGCATGTTGATGAAGACCCAGGTCATAATTTTATAAAATTAAATTAGTGTGATGGTGTCCCCAAGCTTCAGTTCTCTACTTAGTAGATTATTACATTTCTATAATCTACACCAGAAGCAGAGGCTTTAGAGGAGCCAAATAAGCAAAGGTTGTCTCCTTGAGGGGTTGCTTCTGCTTTGTGTTTTCTGCACAAGCATATCTTCTTCCAAGGAGACCAATAGTCTTACTCCAGTTTTAGACATGTTTTTAATTCTTCAGATTACAAAATTGTCAGAGAATCTATAATTTAAAAACAATTTACATTTATTTAAGTTGTTCATCAAATGCAGTATTCTTGTTTATTTCTTCACAAAAATATCATAGTAAATTTTCAGGACTTGAGTATATATGACTTGTACCAGACACAAAACAGACAGAAAACTCTATATGTGCCTTTATCATGACCAGTTTAAAGGGCCTTGTTTGCTCAAAAGTACAGTTGGCCAGCCAGAACTTTACATTCCACATTAGTGAACTAAACAATTATGCCAGAGTAGTGAGGTGGGAGTGGGTGGGTAGGAGTGGGAGCATCTTCATAGAAACAGGGGAAGGGGGAGGTGGTATCGGAGAGGGTAGAAAGGAGATAACATTTGAAATGTAAATACATAAAATATCCAATAAAAAAATTCTGAAGTAAAATTACATCTATGCTAAACATGCACAGATTTCTGTCTTATTCACTAAACAATGCTGTGTAATAACTATTTACATAGCATTTACATTGTATTAAAATAAGTATTCTAAAGATTAATGAATATAGGAAGATACACCGGTTCTATGCAAATAAATGTTACACCATTTTATCTAAGATACTTGAGCATCCATGAAATTGGTGTCTGTAACATGTCCCAGAGCCTATTGCCATGGGAACCAAAGGTTGTACATATTATGTGAATCCACTATATGCTAAGAACTGTAATAAATGGGAATAAGATAGGCATGATCATGCTCTGATTAAGTTACAGTCTAGTTTGTTTCATAAAGTGAACACCCTTGCTTTTAATTATTTTGCCAAAATTCATAAAAGAAATCATGATCTATAGGTCTATCAGCTATGGATCTATTAGCTAAATTAGTAAAACCTATCTATGTTTCTTTGTTCTTAACTCTTGTGTTATACTCAGGGCAAATGGTTAACTATTAAAGAAGAACCACACTCTGAAATCTGTTTCTCACTCACCTCACTTTGGGAGTAACAAATATTCTATGTTCTGTGATATTCTTTGGGATTTCTATTACTTCCAACTTGTGGCTCCATGTTCCTCAAAGTAATTCATAGAATTTTTATTTAATCAGAGAGTAGGAATGGGAATATATAAATGGGTAGATTTCATAGGCCAGATATAATATGGGGAACATGAGTTCTGCTAAAATTCTATTAATAAAAATGCAATGCTGAAGTGGCTGAGTATAAAATTAACTCAAATAAATCAGTAGCCTTCCTCTACACAAAAGAGAAACAAGCCGAGAAAGAAATTAGGGAAACAACACCCTTCATAATAGACCCAAATAATATAAAGTACCTCGGTGTGACTTTAGCCAAGCAAGTGAAAGATCTGTACAATAAGAACTTCAAGACTCTGAAGAAAGAAATTGAAGAAGACCTCAGAAGATGGAAAGATCTCCCATGCTCATGGATTGGCAGGATTAATATAGTAAAAATGGCCATTCTACCAAAAGCGATCTACAGATTCAATGCAATCCCCATCAAAATACCAATCCAATTCTTCAAAGAGTTAAACAGAACAATTTGCAAATTCATCTGGAATAACAAAAAACCCAGGATAGCTAAAATTATCATCAACAATAAAAGGACTTCAGGGGGAATCACTATCCCTGAACTCAAGCAGTACTACAAAGCAATACTGATAAAAAAAAAAAAAACTGCATGGAGTTGGTACAGAGACACACAAATAGACCAGTGGAATAGAATTGAAGACCCAGAAATGAACCCACACACCTATGGTCACTTGATTTTTGACAAAGGAGTCAAAACCATCCAATGGAAAAAAAGATAGCATTTTCAGCAAATGGTGCTGGTTCAACTGGAGGTCAACAAGTAGAAGAATGCAGATCGATCCATGCTTATCACCCTGTACAAAGCTGAAGTCCAAGTGGATCAAGGACCTCCACATCAAACCAGATACACTCAAACTAATAGAAGAAAAACTAGGGAAGCATCTCCAACACATGGGCACTGGAAAAAATTTCCTGAACAAAACACCAATGGCTTATGCTCTAAGATCAAGAATCGACAAACAGGATCTCATAAAACTGCAAAGCTTCTGTAAGGCAAAGGACACTGTGGTTAGGACAAAACGAAACCAACAGATTGGGCAAAGATCTTTACCAATCCTACAACAGATAGAGGGCTTATATCCAAAATATACAAAGAACTCAAGAAGTTAGATCGCAGGGAGACAAATAACCCTATTAAAAAATGGAATTCATCCCCAGCTCCGAAAAAAAAAAAAGAAAAAAGTGGAGTTCAGAGCAAAACAAAGAATTCACAGCTGAGGAAAGCCGAATGGCTGAGAAACACCTAAAGAAATGTTCAACATCTTTAATCATAAGGGAAATGCCATTCAAAACAACCCTGAGATTTCACCTCACACCAGTCAGAATGGATAAGATCAAACACTCAGGTGAGAGCAAATACTGGCAAGGATGTGGAGAAAGACGAACACTCCTCCATTGTTGGTGGGATTGCAGACTGGTACAACCATTCTGGAAATCAGTCTGGAGGTTCCTCAGAAAATTGGACATTGAACTACCTGAGGACCCAGCTATACCACTCTTGGGCATGTAACCAAATGATGCTCCAACATATAACAAAGACACATGCCTCCCTATGTTCATCGCAGCCTTATTTATAATAGCCAGAAGCTGGAAAGAACCCAGATGCCCTTCAACAGAGGAATGGATACAGAAAATGTGGTACATGTACACAATGGAATATTACTCAGCTATCAAAAACAATGACTTTATAAAATTCATAGACAAATGGATGGAACTGGAAAATAACATCCTGAGTGAGGTAACCCAATCACCGAAAAACACACATTGTATGCACTCATTGATAAGTGGCTATTAGCCCAAATGCTTGAATTGCCCTAGATGCACATAACACATGAAAGTCAAGAGGGATGACCAAAATGGGAATGCTTCACTCCTTCTTTAAAAGGGGAACATGAATATCCTTGGCAGGGAATAGGGAGGCAAAGTTTAAAACAGAGGCAGAAGGAACACCCATTCAGAGCCTGCCCCACATGTGGCCCATACTTATACAGCCACCCAATTAGATAAGATGGATGAAGCAAAGAAGTGCTGGTGGACAGGAACCAGACGTAGATCTCTCCTGAGAGACACAGCCAGGATACAGCAAATACATAGGCAAATGCCAGCAGCAAACCACTGAACTGAGAAGGGGATCCCCGTTGAAGGAATCAGAGAAAGGACTGAAAGAGCTTGAAGGGGCTCGAGACCCCATATGAACAACAATGCCAACCATCTAGAGCTTCCAGGGACTAAGCCACTACCTAAAGACTATACATGGACTGACCCTAGACTCTGACCTCATAGGTAGCAATGAATATCCTAGTAAGAGCACCAGTGGAAGGGGAAGCCCTGGGTCCTGCTAAGACTGAACCCCCAGTGAACTAGATTGTTGGGGGGAGGGCAGCAATGGGGGGAGGGTGGGGAGGGAAACACCCATATAGAAGGGGAGGGGGATGTTTGCCCGGAAACCGGGAAAGGGAATAACATTCGAAATGTAAATAAGAAATACTCAAGTTAATAAAAATAAAAAAATAAAAAATAAAAAATTCCAGTCTCTTTAAAATATTCGATCTCATAAAAGTCCCAAATATCTTTTAAAGACTCAAAGTCTTCTCAGCTTTGGCTTCTATAAAGTTCAAAGTTGAATTAAATACCTTCTTTAGCTGACAGGGTTTGCAACCCCAAAGGAGAACACAATATCAACCAACCAGACCTTTCCAGAGCTCTCAGAGACAAAATCACCATCCCCAGAGAACACAGGGATGGACCTATGGCTCCATCCACATATGTAGCAGAGGATGGCCTTGTTGGGCATCAGTGGAGGGAGAGGCCCTTTGTCTTTTCAAGGCTCAATGCCCCATTGTAGGGGAATGTCAGGTCGGGGAGGTGGGAGTGAGTGGGTGGGTGAGGGAGCACCCTCAGAGAAATGGGGGGAGGGGTGAGATAGCAGGTTTCTGGATGGGAAACTGAGAAATGGGATAACATTTAAAGTGTAAAATAAAAACGCAATTACAAAATTCCTTCTTTAAGAGGGAAGAACCAGAACACAGTTACAATATGAACCACCCAAAATGCAAAAGTATATATAGCTCAATTTCCAGTGTGTGGGATCTACATGTAATCGTCTGAGATGCTCCAAAGGGCTTGTTACAGCTCTTCCCCTGTTAGGACTCTAACTCGTGTCCAGTTGACACTCAAACCACTCAGTACAGAAATAAACTACACAATCTATTTCTTAGGTTTTTGCTGTCTGACATGAGACAACTGGCCACAGTAAGCTGGTGTCTATGTAGACAGAGGATAGAAGAGCAGTAGGCACAGAAAGAGACCAATGAATACCACCTAAATGCTGAGCAACACTGAGCTACTAAACACATATAGGATATGTGCCTTGTGTATCAGCTTTCCTCAGCTTAACACTTAACTCCTGAAACATGATCGTTGATGTAAAAAGGTAAAGCATTGAGAAAGTAGTGGGTTTCCTTTATTTATTTTCCCTCCTTGCTTAATACTTCTTGGAACTTAACCAAAGCAATTTTCACTTAGTCTCCACCAGGTTTGTTTCGCAGGACTGTATTGCTAAATTCCAGTCAGAGGCTATGGCAGTGAAACATAGTGTAAATATGGCCTACAAATTATAAAACACAAGGATAGGTTATTTTTACGTATACAAATAAAATAGTTGTTGCCAACATTTAAAATTAGGCATGTTTTATGTTTTGTTTTGCTTTGCTTAAAGATCTAACATTTTCACTTCCCTCTAAAAATGAAGAACAAAAGCAAATAAACAAAAAACTAGACAGCTGGGCAGGAAGATAGCAGTGTAGACTCTGGGCTGCTTACAAGATACATGGGAGCTTCTTGAATGCCTTTTTCTCTGGAGCAGATGAATAGTGCCTAGAGACAACTCGTACATAACTACTCACCAACCTGAGTAGAGGGTAAGAACTTGTATTTTCCTTTAGAATTCTGCAAGATATGTCACACAGATTGTTGTATATATAGAATCCTGGTTTTTGTTATTGGCTCATGTAGACTTCCAAAATTCTATGACACAAACAGCTCTTTTATAAGAAAATGTGCTACTGAATGGAGAAATGTTAGGAGATTTGAAAATATGAGTGTGATTCAATGATTGCCCAGGCAATGATGAACTAACAAATGCTAACACCTGGATCGGTTACTGGGGATTACTCGAGGAGGGCCAGAATTCCAATCCAGTGAACTACAAATGTGATCATCAGAAGGCACCTTTAGTTCATGAGCTATTAATAGCATTTAGCAATAAAGCATGGATTCCTCCACTTGTTGGACCCTGATAAAGTTTTGGATCTCAATGGTCAAGGAATGGCTGTGACCACAGAATATAGAGTCAACAAAAGCCGATTGGTTTCTCTCACATTGGAGATGGTAGTCCATGTTTGCACTCAGCTCAATGGTGTTAATCACATGGGATTCAAACAAAGATGATCTTGCTTAACTTCCATATTCAGCCATAGGAAGAAAGAAATAATAGAAGAGGTATGGGTAACTTGCCTTTGGAGATTACAGCTCAACCAATACAAACTATTTTAACTTACAACATTATGGTCTAGAATTAAGGTGCATGCTTTGGGGTGAGGCACACTGAAAAAATATAATGGCCCAGAGGAAACTTCTGTTGGTGAAGAAGATGGTGGAGAAGTAATAACAACACATCCCTGGTGCCGGCCTCTGTTAAGGAAGCAAAATGGCCTCATCTATTGTTGATCTTAATCATCCAGGAAGTGGGAATACAACTAAGCATGGCCAAGTAGATAACTCCTCTAAAGAAGCTGAATTCCAAATATAGGAAGCAAGAACACAAAGCAACTTCAGAAGCCCTATGGTAGAGGGTTCCTGTGGAGCCCATCTGCTACAGAATAGCTGTGTGCTCCCCTCTCAACTCTGAAAACTCTGAATTCCTGCCAACCTGATTCAAATACTGTTGTGGGTTCTACAACCATGCTGCCTCACCACCCCATTTTTGATGTCTTTGTAATTCATTTCTGCTTGCTCTTTTTAGATATGTTCCTTACCCATTGCACCATTGAGGAATGCCAACTTAAATTCATTCTGAGGAAATTAAAAAAAAAAAACCCTCAAATAAAAAGGTTGGTAAATAGGGAAGCATCTGGAACACATGGGCACTGGAAAAAATTTCCTGAACAAAACACCAATGGCTTATGCTCTAAGATCAAGAATCGACAAATGGGATCTCATAAAACTGCAAAGCTTCTGTAAGGCAAAGGACACTGTGGTTAGGACAAAACGGCAACCAACAGATTGGGGAAAGATCTTTACCAATCCTACAACAGATAGAGGCCTTATATCCAAAATATACAAAGAACTCAAAAAAAGTTAGACGCAGGGGAGACAAATAACCCTATTAAAAAATGGGGTTCAGAGCTAAACAAAGAATTCACAGCTGAGGAATGCCGAATGGCTGAGAAACACCTAAAGAAATGTTCAACATCTTTAGTCATCAGGGAAATGCAAATCAAAACAACCCTGAGATTTCACCTCACACCAGTGAGAATGGCTAAGATCAAAAACTCAGGTGACAGCAAATGCTGGCGAGGATGCGGAGAAAGAGGAACACTCCTCCATTGTTGGTAGGTTGCAGACTGGTACAACCATTCTGGAAATCAGTCTGGAGGTTCCTCAGAAAATTGGACATTGAACTGCCTGAGGATCCAGCTATACCTCTCTTGGGCATATACCCACAAGATGCCCCAACATATAAAAAAGACACGTGCTCCACTATGTTCATCGCAGCCTTATTTATAATAGCCAGAAGCTGGAAAGAACCCAGATGCCCTTCAACGGAGGAATGGATACAGAAAATGTGGTACATCTACACAATGGAATATTACTCAGCTATCAAAAACAACGACTTTATGAAATTCGTAGGCAAATGGTTGGAACTAGAAAATATCATCCTGAGTGAGCTAACCCAATCACAGAAAGACATACATGGTATGCACTCATTGATAAGTGGCTATTAGCCCAAATGCTTGAATTACCCTAGATGCCTAGAACAAATGAAACTCAAGACAGATGATCAAAATGTGAATGCTTCATTCCTTCTTTAAAAGGGGAACAAGAATACCCTTGGCAGGGAAGAGAGAGGCAAAGATTAAAACAGAGATGAAGGGACACCCATTCAGAGCCTGCCCCACATGTGGCCCATATACATACAGCCACCCAATTAGACAAGATGGATGAAGCAAAGAAGTGCAGACCGACAGGAGCCGGATGTAGATC
Source organism: Rattus rattus (assembly GCF_011064425.1). Classification (NCBI taxonomy): domain Eukaryota; kingdom Metazoa; phylum Chordata; class Mammalia; order Rodentia; family Muridae; genus Rattus; species Rattus rattus. Next base: position 137,696,744 of record NC_046156.1, read on the forward strand.
GCTCCTGAGAGACACAGCCAGAATACAGCAAATACAGAGGCGAATGCCAGCAGCAAACCACCGAACTGAGAATAGGACCCCCGTTGAAGGAATCAGAGAAAGAACTGGAAGAGCCTGAAGGGGCTCGAGACCCCATATGTACAACAATGCCAAGCAACCAGAGCTTCCAGGGACTAAGCCACTACCTAAAGACTATACATGGACTGACCCTAGACTCTGACCTCATAGGTAGCAATGAATATCCTAGTAAGAGCACCAGTGGAAGGGGAAGCCCTGGGTCCTGCTAAGACTGAACCCCAGTGAACTAGACTGTTGGGGGAGGGCGGCAATGGGGAGGGTGGGGGAACACCCATAAGGAAGGGAGGGGGGAGGATGTTTGCCGGAAACCAGGAAAGGGAATAACACTCAAATGTATATAAGAAATATTCAAGTTAATAAAAAAAAAAAGATTGAGGAAAAAAATAAAAATTAAAAAAAAAAAAAAAGGTTGGTAAACACTGGCCCAAAGTTTCATGAACAATGTTCTTGGAATGAAGCCATTATAATGGTCTATATTTTCAAAGACATAGGATTCATTCTGGAGCTTATTACTGCATTGTAATATCTGTCTGTATATGTTACCTACTGCTGCATAACAAATAGCTCCAGATTGCAATATGTTATATCATATCTGACTTACAAATTTGTCACTCAGTTCTTGAGATAGACTGTCAGTAATGTCCAAATATGTGGTCTTCTCTGGAATTACAGCTGGGAAGAGGAATCCATTTCAAATTAAACGATGTATTTGTAGGCAACTGTGGCTCATCTAATGGTGGCTTCACCTCAGGGCTGCTCATATCGTGGTTGTTGATTTCTCTCCAGCAAGAGACCAGGAGAGAAAACCTAAAGCAGATGTCACCATCTTCTACAGCACATGTATGAGATATTCCCTAATTTCTGTCTTATCCCATTTGTGAGACAGAACTACTAAAGCAGAGTAGGGAAACATGTCTCTGATTTCATCACTTGGGAGGCTGAGGCAGAAGAACAATTTCCATAGCTTCCACTGTACTTTCCAAAAACTAGTTAAATTAAAGGAACAGAACTCATCAAATACGAAACTACAAGTTTGTTAAAAATAATCATTTATTATGTAGAAATGATAGGCAAAGATGCCACTAACTGACAAAAATAATGTCTGAATGTCTTAATACTATTTTTTTGCAAGGGGGGAGACTTTTCTTTTTTTATTAGTTATTTTATTTACTTACATTTTAAATATTATTCCCCCTTCCTGGTTTCCCCTCTTCAAGCCCTCAATCCTATCCCCCCTCCTCCCTTCTTCTATGAGGGTGCTCTCCCACCCACCCACTCATCCACCCACCCATTCCTGCCTCACCACCCTAGCATTTTCCTATACTAGGGCATTGAGCCTCCACAGGACCCAGGGCCTCCCATCCCATTGATACCAGATAAGTCCATCCTCTGCTACATATCCAGCTGGAGCCATGGGTACTCTTTCGTTGGTGGTTTTGTCCTTGGGTGCTCAGGGGGTGGGAGGGTCTGTTTGGTTGATATTGTTTTAACACCTTTTCAAAGCCAGGGCAAACAACAGAATTAATTGTTAAGGGCAAAAAGTTGACTATATATAAATAACGAGGGTTTCTCAATTATCTAACAAAAGTTGATATGGGTAAACAAAGTAACATTACTATCTATGTGCCAATTGTCCTTCATTTCTACATCTCTCTTCCGAACCGGATGAATCTTCACTGTGAATTTCTCTCTGGGAATTGTGATCAGCATCCCACCTTTTGCAGGGTAAAGAAAGTATATTATTTCAAGGAAGGGAATGGAAAAGAAATGGAGAGAAGAAGGAGAAAGGGGAGAAGAAGGAATGTAATGGATAGGGAAGAGAAGAGAACGAGAAGGGAAGAAACAAAATGTGAGGGAAGGGGAGCAGAATAGAGGAAAAACTGATTTATGAAGCCTTTCACCAACATGGTATCTCATTTAATTGAAGCTTATATATGATTTACATATCAAAGAAAACTTCTGTAAGTACCCTCTCTAAAGAACCTCAGACTTCCCTCCTACTTTTTCTCTACCATAACATTACTCATTTCCTTCATATGTTTTTACATGTAATCTGCACACTTTAAGTTATCATATACCTTCTACCTAAATTGCAAGCTCCAGGATGATATCATATGCACCTATGTCATACAGACTATAGGTGATGAGTACACCTCTCCTGGATTCAGACTAACTTTGCTCCTATCCTGTGAATTCTCGTCAGTAGACAACCAAGTGTCTTCTGCAAGTTTTATAATTTCTTGAGTCTTACTCTTATAATTTGTAAAAAGAGAATAAAAGCATAAATCTTAGTAAAGCTATGTTACTTTTATCAACAATTTTTCTGGTATATGTTAAAAAATGTTTATCACTGAATGCTTTACTTAGGGATCAATAAGTATAAGTTGATTAATAAGCTCAGCTGTCATAACAGTTTCATGTACACCACAGAATCAAAGCCTAGATAACTTAGCCAGCCAGATCCACTTGCAGGTTTGTCACCTAAAGAGTTCTGGGTCACACATCTGTAGCTTCAAGCAAACTCTATATTTTAACCTATATCAGCATGCATAGCCCTACCCTTTTCTTCATCTTCAAGCCTTTAGTGAAGCTCCCTAGCCTTAAGTTAGCTGCCAGTGAGATACTAAAGATACTAACCAAGATTCACTAATTTCAACTCATGAGGCAAAGAATCCTCCTAACAGAAGTCAATATTGTTGCTTTTACAGCACTTTGAAAAGGTTGAGTAACTTCCCTGCCACAACCATGAGGAAGGATTCCAAACTAAAGTGAGTCCATGAATGAGCTTTAGAGTCAGACCTCTAAGGCTTTGAAGCCTGAAACATTGACTTATTGCTGAAGTGAGTAAATGTGTGACTCTTGCTTAGTTTCATAATTCTGATATCTACTAGATATCAGAATAACTGCCTTGTGTGATATAAGCAACGTGCATGTAAAGAAAACAGTATACTCCCTGTCACATTATGTATTCAATCCAGATATCATATATGGTAGTTAGAGGCAGTGGTAGAAGACAACAGTGACTTTTCCACCATGTGTGTATGACTCTTAAAAAAGGGGTTGTCTAGGTGAACAAAACGAAAACAATAACAAAAACAAACAAACAAAAATCAGATATGGAGCCACTCATATAGAAATGGGGATAACCACACAGTGAAGAAGGAACATCTCAACCATAAAAACATAGGAAAGAATACATTTCATAAAAGAAATACATGAGGATTAAAGAAATAGAAAATGATCCTTCAGGCTGGAGAGATGACTCAGCGGTTAAGAGCACTGGCTACTCTTATGGAGGGCCTGAGTTCAAATCTCAGCAACTACATGGTGGCTCACAACCGTCTGTAATGGGATCTGATGCCATCTTCTGTTGTGTCTGCAAATAGGGACAGTGTACCCACATACATAAACTAAATAAATAAATCTTTAAGAAAAAGAAGAAGAAAAGAAAATGATCCTTCATGTCTGATTTGATAAATATATAAGTCCCTAATGCAAAGGAAGAAGGAAAAAGTGCAAACAGTTATCAAACAAACCAAGAAAATCACAGGCATCAGAATAGCTCTGCTAATAATGACTCTAAATGTAAGACAACTTAAAGATACTGATTCAAGTCCTACACTGTAATGCATGCCTATAATGCAAATACCTGTGAGGCAGAAACAAGAAAATCATTGGAAATCCACGACCAGCCGGGCATGGGAAAGCTGCATTGAAAGACTATTTCAAAGAAAGCAAAACACAAATCAAATTAAAATATGATACATACATATTGGCTGATTTATTTAAAAGTTATTTATTTTAACAGAATCACCTCACTGATGAAGACACATATAAGCTGACAATGAAAGGATGAAATCAATACACAGAATGAAACAAAACACAAAAAGCCTGTTTATGTCTGTTACATCTGACTGCATGCCAAATTTTGAAAAGATACAGATTAAGATACATTACTAAAGAGAACAATATACTGCAGAAGGGGAAGACTTCTACAGTGACAATAATAAAACACTGAAGAAATTGATGAAGAAGCTAGAAGATGGAAAGACCTACAATGCCCTTACCCTGGCAGAACAGATATTGTGAAAATGATTATATTCCTAAAAGTGATCTACAGATTTATTTCAGTTTCAGTCAAAATTATAAATTATATGCAGAAAAACGAAAACTAGATACATCAAAATACCTAACACCAAATTACACCACAACTTCATAATAAGAAATACAGCATAGTGGCATAGAGAGATGGAGCAAAATAAAAGAACCAGAAATAAATCTACACCATAAGAACCAAAAACATAAATGAAGAAAAGGCAATTTTGACAATGAAAGCTCGTGAAAAATTAGATATCCAGATATCGGAGAAGGAAACTACTTTCACCACTCTCTTCCAGTAGAAAGTCATACAGGATATAAAACTTGAAACTGCTAGAAGAAAAGCATAGGGACGTACATCAAGATGTAGACATAGGCAAGGACTTACAGAAAAGGATTACGGTCTCTGGAAATGGTAGCAAGAATTGAAAAACAGAATTGCCTATTATCACAGTCTCTGGAAATGATAACAAGAACTAAAATTATCTAAAAATTCAAAGCTATATAGTAAAGAAAATAATTAAAAGGGAAAGAGATAGCTTATAGAATGGAGGAAATATTTGTCAGGGAAGTCATATCTACAGCATAAAAAGCCCAAAAATTAAAACACCAAATAAAACCCAAACATCCTATTAATAAGTGGGAAAATACACAGTTCTCAAACGAAGAAACACAAACGATGACTACATGTCTGAAGGAGACCCACTGCTTTAGTTAGAAGGGAAGTATAAATTAAAAATGCTTTAAGATTTCATCTTTCTCTAGTCAGGATGGCAACTCCTAAGAAAACAAAGGACCAAAATAGTACTAATGTTGTAAAGAATATGGAACCCTTATAGCTTGCTGGCTGTAATATGAGCTAGTGCAGTCACTATGGAAACCAGCCTGCATGTTTTTCAAAGCAAAAGATGAAATATAACCATATATGGATGTGGTCTAGCTATATTACTCCTCTACTCCTGTATGTGTGCATAGAGATGTTCATCAACAGATGAACACATTTTTAAATGGGAAAAATTTGTTCAGCAGTGAAGAATTAGATCATGACATTTTCAGGAAAATTAGTGGAACTGGATATCATCATGTTAAGTGAAATACCAAGTTTTCTCTCATGTAGATCTCTCTCTCTCTCTCTCTCTCTCTCTCTCTCTCTCTCTCTCACCACACACACATACTGTGTGTGTGATGTGTGTGATGTTGAAGCTGAAAGAGTAATTGCTGAAACAGTAGATATGAAATGACATCTTGAAAGAATAATGGTTTTGAGGTAGCAGACATGTTAATTGCATAGGTGTATGAAAAAGTATAGGTGTATGATATCATCTCATTATACCTCATAAAAATATACAATTTTGTCACAGAAAAAATAAAAATTGAAAACCAGGAAAGAAAAAAGGGAGAGGAGATAAAATGCTGTTGAAGTCCAGAAACCTCTTTAAGAACCCAACTCCTGCAGGTCCTAAAGCAGTCCTCACTCTACAAGTTTTTGGACAGAGAAGCTTCCCTGATCACGGCCTCTCCAGGAGAGTTTGCAGCAGTCATTCTCCCCTGACATGCTTCCCAGTGGCCCAAGTTTATTTCCATGACTTCCCTGCCATTTAGTGACCTCTTAACAACAACAACTTGATAACTCCGGAAAATGGTGAAAAAGCTCTTCCACTAGTGAATACCTCAACCCTGGTCAGTGTGTTCCATCTACCTGCCACTTCTGTGTTCTCTATGATTAACTCGTCTCCACCCAATTCCTTAAAGCTCTAATTCCTTAATGTAAATGACAATTATTAAAACCTTACCTGCTTAAATGTCTTTTGTGTTCTCTTTCCTGACAGGACCTAGGTACATCTTAAAACCAGGCACCTCCAAAAAGATTTCTTTTATTCCAGTTATATTGGACATTTTCCTTTAAAATACACAGAGGAGAGAACATCCAAAGGCTGCTATAACTTGTCTCTGTGACAGATCACTTTGTCTAAGACAAATTAATATTATTTTAGAAAGTCAATCTGTGATAGTCAATGAATAGTTCAAGTCCACTTAACCTGTTCTCACAAGTTCTTATGGACTCATTCCACAATTTCCATTTTCAGGATTTGGGAATCTCCTAAGTGTGATGAGAGACTATGTGATCTCAAGCAACCATACACAGTGCTTTGTTTTTCTGATACAACTACATTCCATAGATTATAGAAAGTGAGAAATGTCTGAATACAAAGACTTAGTTGGTTAAGAGGTAAAACATGACCTCTTTCATCTCTATTAAAAATGGAAGTGGGCAAACAGGAGAGTAACAAATATTAAGTAAATGGAAAAGAATCCAGTGGTGCCTGAATAGTTTAATAAAACAGAACTGAAAGTATAGGACATATGATGCTTTGATATCTAAACTCTGAGTTTTGTTTTATTGTTCATTTCTTTTGTAACATTTCTGCTGGCCTCTGAAACTGTCTGGCAAATAGACCCCACAGTGCATCTTAACCTGCCATTTGAGTTAATCCTGCATCTGTCTTTCTCTGTAGAAACAAGTCCAGAGAATTCAACACTTCAAGGTAATTTTCTGTGGCAAGAGCAATAGCATTTGGCAGCCAGTCTAAGTTGACTTGCTGTGGAAATAACAGTAAGCCATCTGCAGCCCTGCATTTAGTATGCAAATGAAAGAAAACAGTGGTCTAGCTTTGGTTGCAATGTCTTAATGTCTGTCCTTCTCTTACAGTGTTCACTTCTGGTAGCATCTGACTCATTCATGAAGTGGAAACTTAAGGTTCCTTTGGGGACTCAGTTGTGTCAGATGTTATTTTGTTAAAATAGACATGTAAAAGAATGTTTTGCTGAAGCAGACACAGGTAACGGTTGTTTTGCTAAAACAAACATGTGAAAGGACAAGTGATGATGAAGGAAAATAAATACAACCCCACAGAAGTAGGAGCTCAAGCATCGGTTTGCTTTGCTCTACCTCACTATGTATTTGTTCCCCCTTACATTGCCTTAATGAGCTCTGCTTGAGGTGACTCCACAGAGTGAAATGCAAACTTCTGGTGGTATTCTGTTGGTTTCTGGCTCCTTCCCTGGACGCAGGCTGATTGGCAGAGTGACTCAAGTGGAATTTTGCTAAGACACACTCACAGTGGAGTTTTGTTGCAGCAAGACCCATGTGAGGACATGTGATTTTTTGAAGGGAATATATATTGGACTCAACAGACAGTGACAGCTAGTTCTGCAGCACTTCATTGTTTTCAAGCCTTTTTCTTTACTGATCTTCACTTCTTTGAGCGAGGCATGGCAGAGAACTTCTGGTGTCCTGCTTGCTCCTACCAACTCATGCCAACTTGACTGAAACCTGGGTATTTCAGCTGGTATCCTGTTTGCTTTTGCCAGTGGATCAGCTATTGCTTCTGATTCCTGTTTGCTCTCCTGAAACTATTAAACAGCACTGCTTGTAAATATACTGACAACTCAGGTTGGATTCATTCCAAAGGACTATTTCTAAACAGTTCACTTCTCCTGTATCATAATACTCTTTGTTTTCCACTACCTATGATGGGTGGTGGGCTATAAGGCAGGACACGTCTCAGAATTTTAACTCACAATTGCTCTTGTCTAAAGGAAATACAGGGATGAGGAGTGGAGCAGAGACTGAAAGAAAGGCCATCCAGAGACTGCCCTACCTGGGGATCCATCCCATATGCAGCCACCAAACCCAGTCACTATTGCTGATGCCAAAAAGTGCTAGCTGACAGGAGCCTGATATAACTGTCTCCTGAGAAGCTCGGCCAGAGCCTTACTGATATTGATGAGGGTGCTTGCAGCTAACCATCAGACTGACCACAGGGACCTCAGTGGCGGAGTTAGGGGAAGGATTGAAGGAACTGAAGGGGTTTGCAACCCACAGGAAGAACAACAATATCAACCAACCAGAACCCCCCCCACCCCCACCCCAGAGCACCAAGGTACTAAACTGACAACCAAAGAGTACACAGGTATGGACCCATGGCTCCAGGTGCATATGTAGAAGAGGTTAGCACTGTCTGACATCACTGGGAGGGAGGCCCTTGGTCCTGTGATGGCTTAATTCCCGAGCATAGGAAATGCTAGGGCGGTGAGGCAGGAGTGACTGGGTGAGGGGGGCATCTTCATAGAAACAGCAGGAGGATGGTGAGCTAGGGGGGTTTTGGAAGTGGAAACAAGGAAGGGGAATAACATTTGAAATGTAAATAAATAAAAAATGTAAAACACAAAAAACAAAATGGGAATTATTCAAAATATAAAGAGATGAAAACATAATAAATATACAATAAAATGTTTGTAATATCTGGCAAAAATACTCATATTAAAAGTAGGTTTTGAAAATTCCAAGCCTATGCATTCCTACATGAAATATGGGGGTTCTGGGGGTCTACAGATGATGAGTTGAGTAGCAATGACAGGAAGAACCTCCTTTGACTTCTAGTCCTTCGATTCACTTGCCTCTCCAAAGAGCTAGAATCTGGCAGTTGTTTACCTGTCCATTCTAGCATTCTCCTAAGCAGGGTAATGATCTCAGTGTGTCTGGTGGCCCTCTAACCTGTAGAGATTCCTAGGCCTGCCCCTCAGAGAAAAGACTTCTATTGGCACCAATGTGTTGTCACCATCCAGTACCTGGGAGGAGGAAGATTGAGGCCTGGAAACTCTTCTGCTATTTTGAAGCATCAAATAGATCCATAGTCACCACAAGAGCAGCTTGCACAACACTCCTTTTATTCAATTTCAAAATGTGATCTGGTGCAAGTACATTTAAATAACAGACCAAAGTCATATTCTTGGACTCTAGTATGAAGGGAGCCAAGGAATGTTAGTGTCCTTAGTTGAAATTAGGAAATATGAAATTTACCAAAAGGCAGGAAATCTGTAACTATGTTAGTTAAACTGCCAAGAAGCAAAGACTCCTTTAATGAATTTTTAATAACATATATTTATTTTGATTATTTTATTTTTGTTTATAATTGAAATATAATTATATCATTCCCCCTCCCTGTCCATTATTCCTACTTTTGAAAATTCTTTTAAAAACAGCATTTAAACGCTTTTAATGTCTTTTTCTTCCTTTCTGCTATTAGTTGTCATTTCTGGAAAACTGAAATATATTACAAGTTTTATACCCAACAAACCAGAGACATTACTAGTTCACAAGTCCGTTCTTGAGTGGACTTTTTGTTCACTGTATGGAGTTTTTTCTCCTTCTTGTCTTCCAGTGTTGGCTCAAGACATATATTACCTACCAAATCACGGAATGTGACTAGAAAAGTCAAACTTACCAAGAGATTTAGCAGAATGAGAGACAAAGAAGCAAATGGAATGAAATCATAAGACCACTACTGGCACCATCATAAACTGCTGGGTACACTGGTGTCACACTTTTGACCTGTGAATAACATGTACCCAATCAGGGGGTTAAGAACTGATGCTTAGGGTCCAGAAAGACTTGGCAGGATATTTTTCAAACATCAGGATATAAAAAGATATACTTTATCTTTATATTAACATTAATATATTTTATCACGTTATATTAACATTCCACTTTCTTGCTGAGTAAAGATAAGAACACAAATTTCCTTAGGTGTCCTTGTTCAAAAAAGCTTGTGCCTTTAAAACCCTGTGCATACACCTGGCAGGTATGCGCGTGGTCCAATCAGCTGAGTCAGCTCATGTCTCCCCAATCTTTGGAGTGGTGGCCCCGCCCCGCAATGTTTGCACTGTTGGTGGGGACGCTAGGGCAGAACCAGAACACTCACTGGGTGGCAGCCGCGAAACTGTGAGCATGAACCTGGGGCGGCCGCCCAGTGCCCAGTCGGTGAACACTTAGAAGCTGCAAGCTGCGGTACCAGGTCATGATCAACCAGTTCGCCGCAGCTGCTGCAAGAGGCTCACTGGCAGTTCGAGACTGCCCTGAGCAAGTTCTTTCAAGAAAGCAACATTCCTAATAATCACTACCATGAGCAGATGATCTGTACTCCCAAAAACACCCCAGCCTCACCGCCCATCTGCCCTAATGCGGGGGCTATATTCTCCAAACTTCGAATCCCATGACAGCTGTGGCCTGCTCCACCCCCACCCCACCCCCACCCACATAATTCAGTCCCTTATGGGCCGAATCCCTACCCAACCACCAGGTCCCCCAACACCTTCCACCTCCACTGCCCACAGCCCACGTGGCACCCGAAGCATCACGGGGGTTGAAAGTGGGAGTTCTTCAGGATCACACTGGAATATTTTATAATGGAGAATCTTGGGAAGTGGGGGCAGTAAACGTTCAGAGCCACTTGGGTTCTTCATGACTTTCTCTCTGGGGAAGTTTTGTCCCCCTCTTTAATATATAACTATAATATATATGAATATAAATTTGGCTAATGTTTGTGAGAGTGGGGCCTGCACACATGTTCCAGTCAGAGGGCAAAACTCACAATCCTTCCTTGTCAGCACCTCTTTCTCTACCCAATTGAGGGAAACAAAAGGGTGCTCAGTAGATGGAGTGAGCATACAGCTTCCATGAGAAGGCACACTAGTCATTATGAAACCCCAACCCCCAAGGGAGGTAGTCCCAGAAGGATCCTCAGAATCGCGGACTTTTCTATCCCATTACTGATAGACAGTTTTCATTTCTGTTGGTGGTAGCCTCTTGTTGACTCTGAAATGTGTCGACCAATCACCAGCTAAGTGTACAGAACTGAAGACTTGGCTCCCTTATGATGAATGGATACTTGACTGGCCCATCCCTTGCTGTTCTGACTATTCCACAGGCCCCCAGTATCTGTGTGTGTCCAGAGTCAGAGGACCACCACTCAGGAGAGACTGCCTTTGGATTGAGTTCCCAAATCAAAAACATTGCACCAGGGTGCAATTTTAATTAAAATCAAATACTCTGTCCATAAACTCACAACCTGGGAGGATACAAAGAGCCTACAGCCTATAGATACAACTTAATTGGTTCAAACAATTTTATTAATTTAAAGGTTGATGATGTAAAGCAGCTTTTTTTTAAAGGCTAGAGTAATTTCAGACTCTGTCTACGTGCTTCTTAACATTAATAAGCTAGAAGTTAGTAGTGGTTGTTTTTATATAGAACCAGACCTCACCATTCCTTATTACCACCCATGCTTACCTGCCTCCATCTTTTGTCTTCAATATCTAACCTTGTGTGTGCTTTCAATGCTTGACTTGGAAAGAAGCCTCTGCTCAAGGGAAGTCTATGAAGGACCTGTAATATAGATAAATAAAATGAAAAGTAATCTGAAAAAGACTGTTTCAGAAAGACATCCTGTGTGACTATAAGGGAGACACAACAGTCTATGGGTATAAGAGAAGCACAATTATAGTCCATCTCCATGACCTCGAGGCTATGAAGAGGTTATGAACCCCTTAGATATAAAATATTCATTTTAACTTTTTTAAATTTATATTTATCAAGAAACGCTGAGGACCTAACCTACACTTCAGTGCCTATAGAACCAAGAGGTCCCAGACAGATGACAATGGGAAGAAAATGGATGGTTGTAAAAAACCTACATTAACATAATCATGTTCAAAAAGGGTTGTTTTATCTCTTGGAAAGGAAGGCATTGTCAAAAAGGTTTCCTTTAGCCTAAAAAGAACAGAGAATGAAAACAAAATTTGCCTAGAGAATTTTAAAATTTATTTTATTTAGTTACATTCCAAATGTTGGCGCGCGCACACACACACACACACACACACACACACACACACACACACCCTGGTCCCCTCACCCAGAGTTCTTCACCACCATCCACCTTCCTCTTTGCCTCTGAGAGGTTGGTCCCCACCCACCTGACCACCCCCACAAACCACCTCACCTAACCACCCCAACCTAGCAGGCTAATCCCTCCAGGATTAGCCACATCCTCTCACACTGAGGCCAGACAAGGCAGTCCTCTGCTACATATACGCCACAGGCCACGGAGAAGCCCATGTATGTTGTTCGGTTGGGGACTTAGTCTCTGGGATCTCCCAGGGATCCAGGTTAGTTAATACTCTTGGTCTTCCTATGGAGTTGCTATCCTTTGCAGTCCCCTCAATCCATCTACTAACTTTTTCATATAGGTTTCCAACCTCAGTCCAATGGTTGGCTGTGAGTACCTGTATGTGTCTCAGCCAGCTGCTGGTAGAGTCTCTCAGATGATAGCCATCCTAGGCTTCTGTCTGTAAGCACAACACAGCATCAGTAACTGTCAGGGTTTGATGTCTGCCCATGGTGAAGGCCAGTCACTGGCTGGCCTTCAGTCTCTGCTTGATTTTTGTCCCTGTATTGCATTTAGACAGGAACAATTCAGGGTCAGAAATTTTGAAAGTAGGTTGGTGATCCCATCTCTCCACGGGGGGAAGTGGGGGGCTGTCTATCTACTGGCCTTTGTCCCTTCGCATTTCATCTCCACATTATTGGGAGGTTTGGCTAAGGTCATCGTCATTGAGTCCTGGGAGCCTATCACATCCCGGGTCTCTGGGACTTTGTAGAAGTTCACTGTGTTCCCTCACCCACCTCAGTTGCATATTTAAATTCCTTCTCCTGGCACTGTGGGCTTCTCTCCTGTCTCCCCACCCACATCTGATCCTGTTTCCCTTTTCCTCTTCCCCTCCCCTCTTCCACCCAGGTCCCTCCCTCCCTCTACCTCCTGAGATTATTTTGTTCCCTATTCTTAGTAGGAATTAAGCATCCGTATTTGGGCCTTCCTTTTTGTTAAATTCTTACATTCTGTGAGTTGTATCATGGGTATTCTATATTTTTTGGCTAATATTCACTTATCAGTGAGTACATATTATGCCTGTCCTTTAGGGACTGGGTTACCTCATTCAAGATGATATTTTCTAGCTACATCCAATTGCCTGTGTTAGAATTTTGATGGAGATTGCATTGAATTATAGGTGTCCTTGTTTTTAATATCTGAATAGTACTCCCTTGTGTAAATGAACCACACTTTCTGTATCCATTCTTTGGTTGAGGAGCATCTAGGCCATTTCCAGTTTATGAATAAGACTATTATGAACATAGTGGAATATGTGTCCTTGTGATATGGTAGAGCCCAGGAGTGATATAGCTGGTCTTAACATAGAAGTATTTCCAGTTTTCTAAAGAACTACTAGATCGATTTCCAGAATGATTATACCAGTTTGCTATCTCACCAGCAATGAAGGAGTATTCCTCTTTCTCCACATCCTCATCAGCGTATGTTTTCACTTGAAGTTTGGTCTCCAATCTGTTTGATGTAAAGTAGAATTTCAGGGACATTTTGTTTTGCATTTCCCTGATGACTAAGGATATTTAACATTCCTTTAAGTACTTCTCAGCCGATTCCTTTGTCGAGAATTATTTCTTTAACTTTGTAGTCCATTTTTTAAATTGAGAATTGAGTTATATGGTTTTCTGGATTCTAACTTCTTGATTTCTTTGTGTATTTTGGATATTGGCACTCTATTGGATGTAAGGCTAGTAAAGATCTTTTCTCAAACAGTAAGTTGTGATTTTGTCCTATTAATAGTGTTCTTTGCCTTGCAGAAACTTTGCAATTTCTTGAGGTCACATTTGTCAACTTTGATGTCTGTGAAGAATTGTGTTAGAATTTTGATGGGGATTGCATTGAATATGTAGATTGTTTTTCATAAGATGGCCATTTTAACTGCATTAATCTTACCAATCCATGAGCCTGAGACCTTTCCATCTTCTGAGGTCTTTTTCAATTTCTTTTCTAGGGCCTTAAGTTCTTGTCATATAGAGCTTTCACTTGCTTGGTTGGAGTCACACCAAGATATTTTATATTATTTGAGGATGTTGTGAAGAGCATTGTTTCTCTAATATCTTTCTCAGCCTGTTCATTGTTTGTATAAATGAAGGCTACTGATTTCACTAAGTTAATTTTATATAAAGCCATTTTGCTGAATTATTTATCACCTGTAGGAGTTCTTTGGTAGAATATTTGAGGTTGCTTATGTATTCTATCATACCGTCTACAAATAGTTATACCTCACCATCTTCCTTTCTGATTTGTATCCCTTTGACTTCCTTTTATTGTCTAATTACTCTAGCTAGAACTTCAAGTATTATATTGAATAGGTAGGAAAAGAGTAGGCAGCCTTGTCTTGTGCCTGATTCTAGGGGGATTGCTCCTTCAAGTTTCTCTTCATTTAATTTGATGTTGACTCTTTGCTTGATGTATATTTCTTTATTATGTTTACATATATGCCATGAATTCCTGATCCCTCTGACTTTAACATGAAGGAGTGGCGAATTTAGTCAAAGGCTTTTCCAGCATCTAATGAGATGATCATGTGATTTTTCATTGAGTGTGTCTATATAGTAGATTACAGTGATGGATTTTCATATATTTAACCATTCCTGCATCCCCAGGATGAAGCTTACTTGTCTATGGTGAATGAAGTTTTTGATGTGCTCTTGGATTCATTTGCAAGAATTTTATTGAGTATTTTTGCATTGGTATTCATAAGCCAAATTGACCTGGCCCCCTTTCTTTGTTGGGTCTTTGCGTGGTTTAGGTATCAGAGTAACAGTGGCTTCACAGAATGAATTAGCTAGAATTCCTTCTGTTTCTATTTTATGAACTTTAGCTCTTCTTTGAAGGTCTGATAGAATTCGACTAGAATTCTTCTCTGAAACCATCTGTGCCTGGATTTGTTGCCGCTCCTGTTGTTGTTGTTGTTGTTGTTGTTGTTGTTGTTGTTGTTGTTAGAATTTAATGACTGCTTCTATTTCCTTAGAAGTTAGGGAACTGTTTAGATAGTTTACAAGATCTGGATTTAACTTTGATACAATGTATCTGTCAAGAAAATCATTTCATCTACATTTTCCAGTTTTGTTGAGTATTGACTTTTGTAGTAATATATGTTAATTTCTTAAATTTACTAAGTTTCTGTTGTCATGTTTCCCATTTTATTTCTGACTTGATTAATTGGGATAATTTTTCTGGGCCCTTTAGGTAGTTTGGCTAAGGATTTGTCTATCTTGTTGATTTTCTCAAAGAACCAGCTTTTGGTTTTGTTGCTTTTTTGTACTGCTCTTTGTTTCTTATAGGTTGATTTTAGCCATGAGTTTGGCTATTTCCTCCTGTCTACTCCTTTTGGGTTTGTTTACTTCTTTTTGTTGTAGAGCTTTCAGGTGTGCTAAGTCCAATTGTTTATGAACGCACTTAGTGGTATGAATTTTCCTTTTAACACTGTTTTAATTGTGTACCATAAATTTAAGCATGCTGTGCCTTCATTTTTACTGAATTTTAGAGCATCTTTATTTCTTTATTTCTTCCATGACCAAGTTATCTGGAGTAGAGAGTTTTTCAGTCTCTATAAGTATGTGGGACTTCTGTTGCTTTTGTTTTCATTAAAGTCCAGCTTTAGTCTGTGGTGATCTGATAGAATACATGGGATTATTTAAATATTCTTGTATTTATTGAGGCTTGCTTTATGTCCAAATATATAATCCATTTTAAAGATGGTTCCATGAGGTGCTGAAAAGAAGGTTGTTTGGTTTTTTTTTTAAACCCATTTAAATTGTAACTTCTATTAGTTTCTTTGTGTCTCTGTTTCAATGACCTGCCCATTGGTGAGAATGGAGTTTTGAGGTCCCCCACTATTATTGTGTGAAGTACAGGTGTGTTTTGAGCTTTGATAAAGTTTCATTCACATATGTGGGTGCCACTGCATTTGTGACATAGAGGTTCAGAATAGAGAGTTCATCGAGGTGGGTTTTTTCCTTGATGAGTATGAAGTTTCTGGCCATATCTCCTTTGATTGCATTTGGTTGAAAGTCTACTTTACTGGACATTAGAATAGCAAACCCAGCTTATTTCTAAGTACCATTTGCTTGGAAAAATTTGGTTTCCATTCTCTTAATCTGAGGTAGTATCTGACTTTGTTCCTGAGGTATGTTACTGGAATATAGAAGAATGATGGATATTGTTACATATCCAATCAGTTAGATTTGTATTTTGGGGGGGAAGTTGAGTACATAGATGTTGAGAGATATTAAATACCAATGATTGGATAGTTCTTGCATTTGTTGCTATTGATGTTGTAGGTGCTAGTGTTTGTGTGTGTGTGTGTGTGTGTTATTCTTTTATTTTTCCTCCATCTTTATTAAATTGGGTAATTCTTTTTTTTTCATGGATTCATCTTCTTTTTTTTTCTTTTTTCATTATTAACTTGAGTATTTCTTATTTACATTTCGATTGTTATTCCTTTCCCAGTTTCCAGGCCAACATCCACCAAACCAATCCCCCTCCCCTTCTATATGGGTGTTCCCCTCCCATCCTCCCCCCATTACCACCCTCCCCCAAAAAATCCCATTCACTGGGGGTTCAGTCTTGGCAGGACCAAGGGCTTCCCCTTCCACCTGTGCTCTTACTAGGCTATTCATTGCTACCTATGAGGTTAGAACCCAGGTTCAGTCCATGTATAGTCTTTGGGGAGTGGCTTAGTCCCTGGAAGCTCTGGTTGGTTGGCATTGTTGTTACTGTTGTTCATATGGGGTTGCAAGCCCCTCCAAGATCTTTCAGTCCTTTCTCTGATTCCTTCAATGGCAGTCCCATTCTCAGTTCAGTGGTTTGCTGCTGGCATTCGCCTATGTATTTGCCATATTCTGGCTGTGTCTCTCAGGAGAGATCTACATCCGGTTCCTATCAGCCTGCACTTCTTTGCTTCATTCATCTTATGTAGTTGGTGGCTGTATATGTATGGGCCACTTGTCGGGCAGTTTTCAATGGGCGTTCCTTCAGTCTCTTCTAAACTTTGCCTCCCCTATTCCCTCCCAAGTAGTTTTTTTTTTTTTTTTTATTAACTTGAGTATTTCTTATATACATTTTGAGTGTTGTCCCCTTTCCCGGTTTCCAGGCAAACATCCCCCTCCCCTTCTTTATGGGTGTTCCCCCCCATCCTCCCCCCCTTGCCGCCCTCCCCCCAACAATCTAGTTCACTGGGGGTTCAGTCTTAGCAGGACCCAGGGCTTCCCCTTCCACTGGTGCTCTTACTAGGATATTCATTGCTACCTATGAGGTCAGAGTCCAGGGTCAGTCCATGTATAGTCTTTAGGTAGTGGCTTAGTCCCTGGAAGCTCTGGTTGCTTGGCATTGTTGTACATATGGGGTCACGAGCCCCTTCAAGCTCCAAGAGTATTCTTGTTCCCCCTGTAAGAAGGAGTGAAGCATTAGCATTTTGGTCATCCATCTTGAGTTTCATGTCTTCTGTGCATCTAGGATAATTGGAGCACCTGGGCTAATATCCACTTATCAATGAGGGCATACCATGTGTGTTTTTCTGGGATTGGGTAACCTCACACAGGATATTTTCCAGTTCCATCCATTTGCCTATGAATTTCATAAAGTCATTGCTTTTGGTAGCTTAGTAGTATTCCATTGTGTAGATGTACCACATTTTCTGTATCCATTCCTCTATTGAAGGGCATCTGGGTTTTTTCCAGATTCTGGCTATTATAAATAAGGCTGCTATGAACAAAGTTCAGCATGTGTCTTTGTTATTTGTTGGACAATCATTTAGATATATGCCCAAGAGTGATACAGCTGGGTTCTCAGGTAAGGCAATGTCCAATTTTCTGAGGAACCTCAAGAGAGATTTCCAGAAAGGTTGTACGAGTTTGCAATCCCACCAAAAATGGCAGAGTGTTCCACTTTCTCCACATCCTCGACAGGATCTGTTGTCACTGGAGTTTTTTATCTTAACCATTCTGACTGGTGTGAGGTAGAATCTCAGGGTTGTTTTGATTTGTATTCCGTTATGACTAAAGATGTTGAACAACTCTTTAGGTGATTCTAAGCCATTCCGCATTCCTCACTTGTGAATTCCTTGTTTAGTTCTGAACCTGATTTTTAATAGGGTTATTTGTCTCCCAGCAGTCTAACTTCGTGAGTTCTTTGTATATTTTGGATATAAGCCTTATATCATTTCTAGGATTGGTAAAGATCTTTTCCCAATCTATTGGTTGCCATTTTGTCCTAACAACAGCATCCTTTCCCTTACAGAACCTTTGTAGTTTTATGAGATCCCATTTGTCAGTTCTTGATCTTAGAGCATAAGCTATTGGTGTTTTGTTCAGGAAATTTTCTCTAGTGCCCATGTGGTCGAAAGTCTTCCCCACTTTTTCTTCTATTAGTTTGAGTGTATCTGGTTTGATGTGGAATTCCTTGATCCACTTGCACTAAATCTTTGTACAGGGTGAGAAGAATGGATCAATCTTCATTCTTCTACATGCTGACCTCCAGTTGAACCAGCAACATTTGTTGAAAATGGTATCTTTTTTCCATTGAATGGTTTTGGCTCCTTTGTAAAATATCAAGTGACCATAGGTGTATAGATTCATTACTGGGTCTTCAACACTATTCCACTGGTCTTCCTGCCTGTCTCTATACCAATACCATACAGTTTTTATCACTATTGCTCTGTAATACTGCTTAAGTTCAGGGATAGTGAATCCCCTGGAAGTCCTTTTATTGTTGAGGATAGTTTTAGCTATCCTGGGTTTTTTGTTATTCCAGATGAATTTGCAAATTGTTCTGTCTAACTCTTTGAAGAATTGGATAGGTATTTTGATGGGGATTGCATTGAATCTGTAGATTGCTTTTGGTAAAATGGCCATTTTTACTATATTAATCCTGCCAATCCATGAGCATGGGAGATCTTTCCATCTTCTGAGGTCTTCTTCAATTTCTTTCTTCAGAAGCTTGAAGTTCTTATACAGATCTTTCACTTGCTTGGTTAAAGTCACACCAAGGTATTTTATATTATTTGGGACTATTATGAAGGGGGCCATTTCCATAATTTCTTTCTCGGCTTGTTTCTTTTTTGTGTAGAGGAAGGCTACTGATTTATTTGAGTTAATTGTATACCAGGGCACTTTGTTCATCAGCTTTAGTAGTTTTCTGGTGGAAGTTTTGGGATCACTTAAATATACTATCATAGCATCTGCAAATAGTGATATTTTGACTTCTTCCTTTCTGATCTGTATCCCTTTGACTTCCATTTGTTGTCTGATTGCTCTGGCTAGGTCTTCGAGAACTATATTGAATAAGAAGGGAGAGAGTGAACAGCCTTGATTAGTCCCTGATTTTAGTGGGACTGCTTCAAGTTTCTCTCCATTTAGTTTAATATTAGCTACTGGCTTGCTGTATATGGCTTTTACTATTTTTAGTTATGGGCCTTGAATTACTGTTCTTTCTAGGACTTTTATCAAGAAGAGGTGTTGAATTTTGTCAAATACTTTCTCAGCATCTAATGAAATGATCATGTGGTTTTGTTCTTTCAGTTTGTTTATATAATGGATCACGTCGATGGTTTTCCGTATAATAAATAATCCCTGCATGCCTGGGATGAAGCCTACTTGATCATGGTGGATGATTGTTTTGATGTGCTCTTGGATTCAGTTTGCCAGAAATTTTATTGAGTAATTTTGTATCGATATTCATAAGGAAAATTAGTCTGAAGTTCTCTTTCTTTGTTGGGTCTTTGTGTGGTTTAGGTATAACAGTAATTGTGACTTTATAGAAGGAATTCGGTAGCTATCCATCTGTTTCAATTGTGTGGAAGAGATTAGATAGTATTGGTATGAGGTCTTCTATGAAGGTCTGATAGAATTCTGCACTGAACACATCTGGACATGGGCTCTTTTTGGTTGTAAGATTTTTAATGACTGCTTCTATTCCTTTAAGAGTTATGGAGTTGTTTAAATGTTTTATCTGTTTCTGATTTAACTTTGGTACCTGGAATCTGTCTAAGAAATTGTCCATTTCCCCCAGATTTTCAAGTTTTGTTGAATATAGGCTTTTGTACTAGGATCTGATAATGTTTTGGATTTTTTCTGATTCTGTTGTTATGTCTTCCTTTTCATTTCTGATTTTGTTAATTTGGACACTCTCTCAGTGTCCTCTGGTTATTTTGTCTAAGGGTTTACCTATCTTGTTGATTTTCTCAAAGAACCAGCTTTTGGTTCTGTTGATTCTTTGTACAATCCTTTTTTTTTTCTACTTGGTTGATTTCAGCTGAGTTTGATTATTTCCTGCCTTCTATTCCTCCTGGATGTATTTGCTTCTCTTTGTTCTAGAGCATTTAGGAGTGATGTCTGGCTGCTGATATATGCTCTCTCCCATTTCTTTCTGCAGGCACTCAGAGCTATGAGTTTTCCTCTTAGCAAAGCTTTCATTGTGTCCCATAAGTTGGGTATGTTGTACCTTCATTTTCATTAAATTCTAAGAAGTCTTTAATTTCTTTATTTCTTCCTTGGCCAAGTTATCATTGAGTATAGCATTGTTCAACTTCCAAATATATGTGGGCGTTCTTTCCTTTCTGTTATTGAAGACCAGCTTTATCCCATGGTGGTCTTATAGGACACATTGGATTACTTCTATCTTTCTGTATCTGTTCAGGCCTGTTTTATGACCGATTATATGGTCAATTTTGGAGAAAGTACCTTGAGGTGGTGAGAAGAAGGTATGTCCTTTTGTTTTAGGATAATATATTCTATAATATCTGTTAAGTCGATTTGGTTCATGACTTCTCTTAGTCTGTCTATGTCTCTGTTTAATTTCTGTTTCCATGATCTGTCCATTGATAAGAGTGGGGTGTTGAAATCTCCTATTATTGTGTGAGATGCAATATGTGCTTTGGGCTTTAGTAAGGTTTCTTTTATGTATGCATGTGCCCTTGTACTTGGGGATAGATATTTAGGATTGAGAGTTCATCTTGGTGGATTTTTTCTTTGATGAATATGACATGCCCTTCCTTATCTTTTTTGATGGCTTTTGGTTGAAAATCAATTTTATTCGATATTCAAATGGCAACTCCAACTTGCCTCTTCAGACCATTTGCTTGGAAAGTTGTTTTCCAGCCTTTTTTTCTGATGTAGTGTCTGTCTTTATTTCTGAGGTGTATTTCCTGTAGGCAGCACAATGCTGGGTCCTCATTGCTTACCCAGTTTGTTAATCTGTGTCTTTTTATTGGGGAATTGAGTCCATTGATGTTGAGAGATATTAAGGAATAGTGATTTTTGCTTCCTATTATATTCCTATTTAGATGTGACATTATGTTTGTGTGCTTGTCTTCTCTTTGTTTTGTTGCAAAACAATTAGTTTCTTGTTTTTTCTAGGGGGTAGCTTGCCTCCTTGAGTTGGGCTTTACCATTTATTATCCTTTGTAGGGCTGGATTTGTAGAAAGATATTGTGTAAATTTAGTTTTCTCATGGAATATCTTGGTTTCTCCATCTATGTTAATTGAGAGTTTTTCTGGATACAGTAACCTGGGCTGGCATTTGTGTTCTCTTAGGGTCCATATGACATCTCTCCAGGATCTTCTGGCTTTCATAGACTAGAAGTCTAGTGTAATTCTGATAGGTCTACCTTTGTATGTTACTTTACCTTTTTTCCTTACTGCTTTTACTATTTTTTTTTTTGTTTCTTGCATTTGGTTTTTTGACTATTATGTGACACGAGAAGTTTCTTTTCTGGTCCAATCTATTTGGAGTTCTTTAGGCTTCTTCTATGTTTATGGGCATCTCTTTCATTAGGTTAGGGAAGTTTTCTCCTTTGATTTTGTTGAAGATATTTACTGGTCCTTTAAGTTGGAAATCATCCCTCTCTTCTATACATATTATCATTCGCATTGTGTCGTGGATTTCCTGTATATTTTGGGCCAGTAGCTTTTTCCATTTTACACTATCTTTGACAGTTTTGTCTATGATTTCTATGGAATCCTCTGCTCCTGAGATTCTCTCTTCTATCTCTTTTATTATTTTGGTGATGCTTGTATCTAAGGCTCCTTGTCCCTTCCTTTGGTTTTCTATATCCAGTGTTGTCTCCCTTTGTGCTTTCTTTATTGTTTCTATTTCCATTTTTAATTCCTTCCCCTGTTCGATTTTGTTTTCCTGTAATTCTTTCAGAGATTTTTGTGTTTCTTCTATATAAGCTTCTACTTGTTCATTTGTGTTTTCCTGTATTTCTCTAAGGGTCTTCCTTATGTTATTCTTGAATTCCTCCATCATGATGATCAAATGTGATTTAAAATCTAAATCTTGCTTTTCTTGTGTGTTTGGATATTCAGTGTTTGTTTTGGTGGGAGAATTGGGCTCGGATGATGCCATGTAGTCTTGGTTTCTGTTGCTTGGGTTCCTGTGCTTGCCTCTCACCATCAGGTTGTCTCTGGTGTTACCTTGTTTTGTTATTTCTGACAGTGGCTAGACTCTCCTATAGGCCTGTGTGTCAGGAGTGCTGTAGACCTGTTTTCCTGTTTTCTTTCAGCTAGTTATGGGAACAGAATGTTCTGCTTTCAGGCATGTAGTCTTTCCTGTCTACTGGTCTTCAGCTGTTCCTGTGGATGTGTGTCCTGAGTCCACTAGGCAGGTCTCTTGGAGCAGAAAAGTTGGTCTTACCTCTCGTGTTGGGCCTGAAGTTGCTCCTTGTGGCTGCGTTTCAGCTCTTCTTAAGGGCAGCAACCAGAAGGGCCTGCCCCACCTTCGCTAGTCCCTGTGCACAGGGGGCCCAGATGGTGGTAGGTGTTTTCCTCTAGAGTCAGAAATGTCTGCAGAGAGTAGTCTCCTCTGGCTTTACAGGCATGTCTTCCCCTCTGAAGGTCTAGCTCTCCCTCCCACGGGATTTGGGTACAGGGAACTATTTGATAGGGTCCCTTCAGATCCGGGTACCATCTGGAAAGCAGGGCTCCTATCTTCTTGTTCCCAGAGGCCTTATACAGTTTCCTCTTGCAAAAGGAATATGGGCAAGGTTGGGCACCACTGGCAGTCTCAGGAGTACCCACCTGTGTGGGCAATTGGCTCTCTTGCCCATAGGGTTTGGGAGCAGGGAGCTGTGGGCCAGAATTATCGAGATTCAGGTTCCAGCTAGAAACCAGAAGTGTCTGGTCCCAGAGAAACTTTGCCTTTGTGTGTCCTGAGTCCAACAGGCAGGTCACCTGGAGCAGAAAAGTTGGTTCTACCTCTGGTCTCGGGCCTGAAGTCACTCCTCTGGGCTGCGTTTTAGCTCTCCTTGAGGGCAGCAACCAGAAGGGCCTGCCCTGCCTTCTCTCGGGTCCCTGTGTACAGGGGGCCCAGATTGCACTAGAAGTTTTCATCTAGAATCATTAATGTGGGCAGAGAGTAGTCTCCTCTGGCTTCCCAGGCTTGTCTGCCCCTCTGAAGGTCTAGCTCTCCCTCCCACGGAATTTGGGTGCAGGGAGCTGTTTGACTGGGTCCTTTCAGGTCCAGGCACAATTTGGATTTGTTGTAAGATGATTAATTTCTTGTGGTTTTTTTCGGGTGTTTTTACCTTCCTTTTATAGTGTCCTACTAGTAT
Organism: Rattus rattus; assembly: GCF_011064425.1. Classification (NCBI taxonomy): domain Eukaryota; kingdom Metazoa; phylum Chordata; class Mammalia; order Rodentia; family Muridae; genus Rattus; species Rattus rattus. The sequence continues at coordinate 137,720,255 of NC_046156.1, forward strand.
CCTCTGTATGGATAGATTAGTAGAAAGATATGGTTTAAATTTGGTTTTGTCATGGGATATCTTGTTTTTTTCACCTATAGCAATTGAGAGTTTTCCTGGGTATAGTATCCTGGGAACGGATCTATGGTTCCTTAGGATCTGTATGACATCTGTCAAGATCTTCTGGCTTTTAGTGTCTTATGCTTGAGAAGTCTGGTGTAATTCTGATATGTCTGCCTTTATACATTACTTGGCCTTTTTCCTTTACAGCTCTTAATATTCTTTCTTTGTTCTGTGTTTTGATTATTGTGTGGCAGGAGGATTTTCTTTTCTGGTCCAATCTATTTCGGGCTTTCTACACTTCAGATAAATTTACCACCATCTCTTTCTTTAGGTTAGATAAGTTTTCATCTATGATTTTGTTGAAGATGTTTTCTGGCTCTTTGAGCTGGGTTGCTTCATTCTCTTCTATTCCTATTACTCTTGGGTTTGATCTTATCATTGTATCCTCAATTTCCTGGATATTTTGGGTTAAGAGCCTTTTACACTTTGTATTTTCCTTGACTGATTTGTTGATGTCTTCTATGGCATCCTCTACATCTGAGATATTCTTTTCCATATCATGAATTTTGTTGGTGATGCTTGCATCTGTAGCTTCTGATCTTCGTCCTAGATTTTCCATTTCCATGGTTGCCTCAATTTGTGATTTCTTTATTATTTCTATTTCAATTTTCGGGTCTTGGACATTTTTGTTCATTCCTGCAGCTGTTTTGTTGTATTTTCATGTAATTTTAAGGGATTTATTTGTTTTGTCTTTAACTGCATGTACCCATTTGCCTGTGTTTTCCTATATTTTTTCTAGGGAGTTACTTATATCCTCCTTAAATGCCTCTATCATCTTTATGAGATGGCATTTTAGGTCAGAATCTTGCTCTTCTGGGTTGTTATGGTAAGCAGAGCTTGCTGTGGTAGGAGAACTGGGTTCTGATGACTCCAAATTACATTGGCATCTGGTGCTTCTGTTCTTGTGCTTGCTTTCTACCATCTGGTTATTTCTGGCATTACCCGGACTGGGGCAGGCCGACTTGGAGGCAAGCAGTGCTATCTTTGGTTAGGGCAGTATTTTTGTGTCCCTAGTTAAAGCAAGCCTCCTGTGTTCCTGTGTCTCTGGTTAAATCAGACCTCCCGGGAGACAAGCAGGCTGTGAGGTCCTGAATGAGGCAGGGAGTGTGATGGCAGGCATGCCAATTTGCCATAGGTTCAGGTGAAGGTGCAAACTGAAAAATGCCTAGAGATTTTTTAAAGTGTTAATACATGTTTATCTAAGTTTGTAAGCAACTATATAAGTAGATGAGATATAAATATCACTATGTATTTATTTTGAAACATACAGAATAAGTGACTCTAGGAATAGGATCCTAACACATAGGCATTTGAGGTATTTTCCAGTTACCAAGATGGGTAGGTTCTAAAAAGAGAAAGGGAAACAATAAGGTGACCATGGAAAATGGGGGTGGGGGGAATACTTTTAGGTAATAGACAGCAACCATTATTTTTCACAAGTTGAATCAGGAAATGAAAAAACAGTAAACTCAGTTTTATACGGGGTGGTGGTTTTGAGATATCTCCTGGATGTCCAAGTTGCTCTTCAATGAATATGGATAAACAAATGAGTCTCAGGAGGGCTGAATTTAGGAAAATTAGAAAATATTTAGTCACTGTGAAGAACTACCAGACAGCTGGCTATAGAAACACACAGAGTTGGCTTTCTTGGATCTAGGTGAAGCTGTTGATGGTATTTATGAGGGTTATACAAAGCATGACTTATCATGTGTATACAACCATCCACCACCCTTAGGCCAACTTCCCTTTGACCCTACCTATTCCACTCTTAGGTAGACAAAGAAAATGAATAAATCTAGTGACTTATTTAGTGCTGGACAGGAAAGAACCAGAAATCCATCCAGGGATTTGTGTCAGATTTCTACTGGCAGAAGACAAGGCAAGCAAGAGGAGACTAGGCATAGTGATGTGCAAATGGAGGATGGAAGGATCTGGGAATGGAAAAAGATTGGCACTGAAGGAACCAGACTCAAACAACTATCCAAGGTTTATACAAGGTAGGTAGTTTAGTGTGTATTCACTGCTTCCTCCTTTAATACCGAAGATGTGTGTGGAAAGAGGCATACAAATGGCTAGTGCACAGAATTATTTCTGAAAACCAAGATTTTTTAACATAAATTTCCCCATTGTAGGAGAGATTTGGAGATTAATAATATGAAGAAGAAGGCAAATTAGTTTGCAAGTATCGTCTATGTGCTGTTTTAAGCATATACATGTATATTTTTCTTATGTTTACAGGACTCCTAAAAGTGGCAGTGAGTATATCTTTAACTCTTGTCCCTGCACTTAAGACTCATTTCTTCTTTTTGAATTGCCTTGTCCTCCTTGTATGATGGCTTTTGCCTTATTGTATTGTATCTATTTTGTCCTGATTGGTTTTCACCTTTTGGAGGCCTGCTCTTTTCTGAAAAAGAAGTGGAGGAGGAAGTGGGTCTGGGGAAATGGGAGGTGAGGAAGAGCTAAGAGGAGTAGAGGAAGGGGAAATCATGATTGGAATGTACTATATGAGTGATGAATCTATTTTTAATTTTAAAAAATTATAACATAATGCAACAAAGTCAGGTATAATGGATGGCACATACTTGTAATCCTGGCACTTGAGAGGTGAAAACAGGAAGATTGTGTAGTTCAGTGTAGACTGGATTAAGTATCAAGACCATGTCTAAATACATGCATCAATAAATAAATTAAATGCATGCCTACCTACATATACTTTGCTAAAGGAAGAGAACAAATGAATGGAAGGTAAGAAACAAAGCTAAAGGCACTGCATAGATTTGCTATATTGGGAAGAGAATCAATTTGGGGAGCACCATGTGTAAGGTTATAAAGATTGTTCCCACTAGCAGTACTTTCCTGGGTAGATGATCATGAGAAGACACCATGCATGTATAGTCTGGGATTCATGGGACTCTGGCAGTGTGCCTAGCAAACGAAAAGAGCAAAGCTAGAAAATGTAGGAATTGGGGTCCTCTGAGGCTTTGAAGTTAGAGAAAACATTATTTATGCATTTGCTCTTTTCTTACAAATATCACATGACTATGAGTATGGAGAATCTGTGAGAGAGAAGGCCAGCCATTATTGATTTCTGTATAGTTGTTGATAAACTTTGTTTCAAAGAAAGTATAAGGAGAATATGTATGGCCCAATACTAAAAAATAAGTAATCAAATGCTTGGCTGTTGGTGGTTTTAAGGGTTACTGTGTTAACTTCTTTTGATTATTTTCCTTTTCCCATATTTTCCAGACACTTAAAATATGAGGATTTAGGGTTGGGGATTTAGCTCAGTGGTAGAGCGCTTGCCTAGGAAGTGCAAGGCCCTGGGTTCGGTCCCCAGCTCCGAAAAATAGAACCAAAAAAAAAAAAATATATGAGGATTTAACTATACTGGTCTCACGTAGCCACAGCGGGCTTTCTGAAATTTCATTTGTAAGTTGACTGCCATCCAAAAATGTTAATTAAAAATAACATAAACAAACAAGTTTTTAAGAAGACAAAGCCTTGCCCTACTCTATCTCTCACATATGGGAATGATCTTTCCTCAATCTGAGTGAGTAGAATTACTTATCTTATTTATGGCAGTGACTACAGTATTGGGTTACTATTGGGATATCATACTGGTGATAAAGTCATGCATTTTATACTCCTTATTTTACTTAATAATGTCCCTGAAACAGAAATACAATAATACAGAGGAATCATCAGTCATAGACATGGAAGAGCAGAATAATTATGATACTGTGTGTCAGTACTGTGTGTCAGTGCTGTGTGTCAGTACTTTAGTGCACATTAGGACAGTACCTCAAATACAAAGCCTCAGTGGTAGCAGGTACACAGGACAATAAGGTAATATATTCCAGGAATAAGGAAAACATTTCAGAACTTTGGGAAAAGTATAGCAGATATGTAGTGGTGACAAACATTATTTTTACCTAGCTTTTAATGTTATATTCAGTGCTGGGAATTCATACCACAAAAGAACATTGGCTAAGGTGACAAATGCATATTTAGTCTCCATCCTGTATAGTCTGGTCAGCTACACCTGCCTTCTCCAACATCAATCAGAAATCTTCAAAATTAGTCATGCAGTTTAGTGTATAACTCAATGGTAGAATATTTGCTTAGCATGGATGCATGAGATGATGCATTCAATCTTCATTATCCCCAAAATTTCTTGTAAACATCAAGGCCAGTAGGGAAATGAACTGTGAAAAGGCAAGAAGAAAAACTTGGTTCAGCCCAAATTAGTCAATGCACGTTCAAACTTTTATAGATTCTGACCAAAAAAAAAATGTTCGTTGTAAACACAATTAAGCATAGTACAATGTGTGTGGGAAGCGAGGCTTCTGTAGCGGGAGGCAACTGATAATTAAAATGTGGTTCACCAATTGTTTGATTGTCAATAAAGATGGAAGAAGCTAACTGCTGGGCTATAAAGGGAGGTTTTTCAGGTCCCAGGAGGAAGAGAAGGAGACAAGATACAGAAAGGACTTTTGGGCCAGGCTTTGGAGGGAGAAGCATGGACACCATGTAGGCCTGTGGACTGTTACAACCAGTGGCAGAGAATGAATTCATTCAATGGATGAATTCTAATATAGAATAGCTAATAAGTTATGGACAATAGATTCTATGCCCATTAGTTGTGTCATCTGGCAGATTTTAAAATATTAAGTTTGTCTGTTGTTTTCCATCTACAATGTTTCAGGTGGGCAAGAGACAGGGTACAGCCTTAGGGCAGTCATTGGGAGTCAGCGGAGCCAGCCAAAGAGATGGATGGTCACTGTAGAGAGACTGCTGTTCCTGGAGTTTATGGGAAAAGCATTAGCTAGTCAGCAGGTGGCTAATGTTCCCAGAGTCTAGCCAGAGCAAACATTCATTTTAAAAATACATGCAAGGGGCTTACTGCTACAATACAACCCAGAGTGTACAAGGAGGCATAATTCCATTGAAACTCAATTCAAAGTATGTGTTATCATGAAGATAGGTTCTATATCTTAAGGGCCTAAGTTATAGTGTGGACTTAGAGCAAGATAGCCTAGAGGGTGGAAGGCTATAAAATACATGTGACATCTCCATGAAGGATAAGTTCTACTGACAGAGAAGCAAAGATAAAGACAAAGATCCAGTGGAATCTGGGATAAACTTTCTGGGGGATTTGGGTAAAGCCTGTCTTTACAGATAGCAACATTGTGTAGCTCATTAGTAATATCCACATCTATCTTTCTAGGTGGAAAACAGGTATCCATTTTTTATTTTGCGTAAAGAACCCTATGTGATTAATATTCCTGATTTGCCTAATGATCTGTGAGCACTTGTTTCTCCTACACCAAAGATTAAAAAATTTAAAAAAGGCAAAAGGAAAAATCATGAATACACTTGACAGCATTTCCTTCCATGTGGGTAGCATGTAGGACTGAACAATGTCTATCCAGATACATCAAATCAGCCTCTCAGGAAAAGATTACAGTTCTGGGAATCCAATCAGTCATCTTCCATTACTCTTGCTAAGTAACTCATAACACACAGACTCCCTAGGGGTCTCCTAAACCAGAGAGTGTTCCCCCAAAAGCAACCCCAAGGTGTGGATCCACATAACAGACATTTTTCAACAAGAACATGTCAGAGATACACCAAAGCCAGAGAATACTTGGAATATAAATAGTGGAAGCAAAGAAAAAGGGTTTGTAGTCCTGGGACCTAAACCGATATAACTCTTCAGAAGAACTGCTATGCAGAATATATTTACACCTCCACCTTTTGATGCTTAATTCACACACTCAGGGAACTTTCTGTCATGTTAAACTTGTGGCCTGTTGGAAGCAAACATGTTCTTCAAAATAAGGTGGAAAATAAGCTTTGCATTAGTCTCTGGTTTCAGATGCTAAATAATCTGGATTTGTTAATTTATGTCTCAGGTGTCAATGTTATGCCCCTTTAAATGTTAGGCCAGAGTTGAAAAGCAGAATAGCCATTCAACAATCATGCTATCTCACACTTCAATTGCTCAATATCAAAACACATAAGGGAGAGTCAAAGCTGTTGAATTTCTTCTTGAAATTGACAAAGAAAAGTTAATAATTATACAATTTAAACAAATGTAGCTTTAAAACTTATAGATCCTTTTAAAATTGATTGAATTAGTAGAAAAATATGTCTTTTTATTACCTCTGAACTCCGGGAATATGAACTGAATTAATGCCTATATTGAACCAAGAATAGCTGTCTATTTAAACTATATAAAATAGTGCTGATTTTCATGACTCTTAACTAAAAATTCATCTCCCTCACTCAAGTCTAAATCACATTCAATTCCATTACTTTCTGCAATGATTGCAACTTGAAGGTTCTCAAAAATCTGACTTTTGCTGATGACCTGCATAGTGCTAAAAAGCTTAGCTCCCTCTTCTCTAAGATAATTGGCACTGAGGTTAATCCAGCTTATTCAAAGGTTCCTAACTCCCTTTTCCATCCAATGAGGCTTAATTTGGATCACAGGTATAAGCACTTTTCTTAGATCCTTTGAAGTACAGGAGGCCTTAGGTAGCAACCTGAACAGTGGTACATTCGTTTCAGAAATAAAACACACTGGTAAAGGAATAACTCTTCTCCAGGCTGGAAAACAAGGTACAAAAGAATAATCTCAGAGAATCAGAAATGCATAACTGGATATATAGACCTAGCAGCCATTTTTCTGTCAGCATATAGGTAGAAGAAAATACTGATATTTTTGTCCAGTTTTGGAGGTTCATGCTTATCAGATATCTATGACATTTTAACCCAAGTCAAAGAAATATTTATTGTATAACACTATTTGAACTATTGATGCACATATATATGTTACTGTCATAAAAACAGCATTTTCAACTTACATAACCAAACTGGAATTCTAACCTGAACATGTTTTGTCTAATAGTCTAATGTCACTGTTTAAATGTGTAAAGGTTTAAAGCTTAATGCCTCACAAAGATCAAGGTTCTGAGGCTGCCTGTGGTGCTATTGCTATTAGGAGACAGCAAAGGCTAATGAATGGAAGTTGTTTTAGTGAGGTCTCTGGGCCTTCTCTCCATTTATTTTGTTTTTCAGCCTCCAAATTTCTTCCACTTTCCACTTCTACCAAGATGTTCTACTACACTACAAGACAAGAGCACTAAGGTCAAGTGTCCACGGAGTGATATCTCTGAAACTGTGGAAAACTTTCTCTTGCTTATAAGTTAATTATCTTGGGTGTTTTGTCACAATACCAGAAAGCTGACTACTACAATATATCTATGAGGAATCTTAAATTCAGCATATATGGATAGACCCTTGAAACATTCTCTATAATCATCTCTGGTTCAGGAAATCAGAATTTTATCTTTTGATACAGAAAGTAAAGACATTTAGATTATTTGTAATCCTCTATTTTTTTCACATCCCATGTCAACCTTGTCAACAAATTCTATTGATTGACTATTAGAATAATGATGGAAGGTAACTGTGCCTCACCATTTCCCTCATTACCACTGTCATACCAAGCACCCTCATTTCTGTGTAGAGTATTGAAGTATACCTCAAAAATATCACTATCATTATACCAACACCCCACAAAACAGAAATGTGATAAGTTTTCTTTACTGTCCATTTGGATCAGGGGAGGGTCGAGTTTTTCGTTTGTTTGATGTTTTGTTTGGCTTAATTTTGTTGTTTGTTTTGTTTTGTTTTTGAGACATAATATTACTACATAGCCCATAGTGACCTTTTCAGTCTTTTCTAGTGTTTTTAATATCTATCACTGTATCTTCTTGTGAAGTACTTCTTTTGCTTCAGCAAGGAAGACACCTCTGCTAAGAACCCTCTCTTGGCTTCGCAGCTCAGTCAAATTAAGTCATTTTTCCAACACTGATGCATAAGGCCTCATACTAGAAGGATATACACAAGTATGCAAAATTGTTCCATAGTATGCAAGTAAGACAATCTTATTACTTTCTGTTCTTCATTTCAAACTTGTCTATACCCAGCTCCTGGTTGTATGTCAGTGATTCACGAAATCCTTCTGCTTTCATAGACTCTTTCCAGGTGTTCTTCCTGATATTGACCCGTAGTCCACAAGACTGACTCCCTCAGTGCTCCTGTTCTGACGCTATATTCCTGCCTGCCCTGCTCACTCAATTTTAGTTCTTCACATCAGCCAATTCCTGGCATCCAAGAGCCTTCTGTTATTGTAGGCTTTGATGTTTCTCAGAACCTACTTTTGATTGGGTTCTTAAATGCTTTAACCTCCCATCTATTCCACCCACCACCCACCACCTACCAGAAGTGGAAAAGAAAGGCTATTAAGATATAGGGGAAGTAGACTTGTTTAGAAATTGTTCTTTTGGAGCAAACCCAATTTGTGTTGTCAGAAAAATCAGCAACAGGAATCAGCAGTACAACTCGATCTACACACAAACACTTCACAAAGATACCATGTCAGGATGGTGAACATGAATCAGCAGCAGAAACAGCCAGCCCTCTGCCAAATTGACATAAGTCAGCAGGTATGACCAGCATTAGCAGTCATGCCAGGAGAAATTCTCTGCTATGCCTTTCTCAAAAAAGTGAAAATCAGCAAAGACAAGACATGAGACCAAGAAGTGTTGCAAAGCAAGCTATGCCAGCAAACCTCTTGTCTCTGTCCACTGAGTTCTGTTTATACTCCCTCCAAACATCATGTGTCCTTCCATGGGTGTTGCCTCAGCACATGAGTCTGAGCAAAACTCCTCATGAATTTGTATGAGCTGGCATCCCTCTGACAATCGGAAGCAGCAAGAAGCTGCCAGAACACCAACAGATGTTTTTGGTGCATTTTTGTGAAGTCAAAATAAACAGAGCTCATCAAAGCAATGTGAAGCAAACCAATACATGCATGTTGTTAGTAAAGAATTCTACATCACATGTTCTTTCACGTTTGCTTTAATGAAACATCCTGTTACCTGTGTCTGCTTTAGCAAATCATTCCTTCACGTGTCTGCATTAGCAGAAAACCACTGGACACAACTGACTTTCCAAAGAAACAAAAAGTTTGCACTTCATGCTATGGTCTAAATTTCTGTGTGCACTCATCCTTCATGTATTGAACTGAATTTCCAGGGTGATATAAATTATACTATAGAAACTTTGGAAGATAATTCAGTCACCAAAGTGCAGTCCTATGACTAGGAGGAATACTCATGAAGAAAGTCCCACAAAGTTTACTTGACTTTCTTCATATAAAGAATGCTGGAAGAAGCCATATACAGCCCACAAAAATACCCCTCATCAAATACCAAATCCTCATGTATCTTGATCTTACATTCTCAACATTCAGACCTGTCAAGAATGATGTTCTATTATTTATAAACTTCAGAGAGTATGACATTTTGTTATAGCCAACCAAGTTACCAGATAGCATCATGATTGTTTTCATTGTTTTTCTTTATTTTATAGTAATCTTATTTTTATTTTATGAGATATGGCTGTTTGGACTGAATGTGTGTTTCTGTATCACGTGTGTGCCTGGAACCTAAGGAAACACATCAGATTCTCTGGAACTGGAGCTGCAGAGAATTGTGAGCTGACATGAGGATGTTGGTAATCAAGCCCAGAAAAACTCTCAACCTCTGAGATACCTCATCACCCCCCACAATATCTATTTTCAGTTATTAACTATAAGTATATTTTACAAGTTACGTGCTGAGTTTATTTTCATTCCCCACAAGAAAGAGATGGAAGAAAATACCAGGTTCATTTTAATTTTAATTACAGTTGTTGAACATACAAGTGTTTATGTATGGTGGAGGGTATGGTTTAGTGTGTACACTACTGGATGCATGTGATGCTCAGAGGACAACTTTAAGGAACTAGTGTCCTCTGGTGTGTGGATTCTGGGAATTAAATTCAGGTCATCAAGCTCGGTGGTAAATGTCTTTATGCTTTGAGTCATCTCTCACTCCAACTTTTATTTGGTTCTTTTTGAAGGAGAGTCTAATGTACTACAGGTTGGTCGTGAGCTGGCTTAAGCCAAGGAGAGCTTCATGTCTTGGTCCTGCTGTTTCTGCTGGTAGAGTACCTGGAATTACAGGCCTGTGTGGCTGCAGCACTCTGGTTTATACAGTAAGGGGGATTGGAGCTATGGTCTCTGCTATGCTAGGCTGGTACTCTACTCACTGAGTTACATGTCCAGGTTAGTTTTATTTATATAGTCAGACTTGATCATCAGATTCAAGTGAAAGTAATTTTATAATAGACATTTTTCTTTCCTTTTTCAACTATATGTAAACTCATCATTTTCACTTAAAAATTATACAATATATTTTGATCGTGTTTTCTCTTCTTCTAAGTCTTCCAAGATATTCCCTACCTCACTACCTGCTCAAATTTATGTTTTTTCCTTCATCATTGTATGAAAAAAATACAAAATAAAGAATAAACGACCAAACAAAAACAAACAAAAAAAACAAATAAGAAATGCCAAAACAAACAAACACATCTAAAAAATTTAAAACAATAACACAAAGTCTATTTTATGTCATCCAACTACTGCTGAACACAGGGCTTGTTCTGGAATGTGCATCATATGCCCAGTAACACTTGCTTGTACAAAACTGGTTTTCCCTTTGCCAATGTATATCAATTACAAATAGCTTCTTGTTTAAAGTTGAGACCCTATGTCCACTTTCCCCACTCTCAGTCCTAGGACACCTGCTTGAACCTATTCAGGTCTTCTACATGCTGCTACATTCTTTATCAGTTCATATGTTCGTAAGTACTGTTGTGTCTGGAGCATAGTATTTCCTGGTAGACATATACCACCTGTGGCCCTTACAACCATTCAGTCCCTTCTAAACAGATCACCGAATCTTATGTTAGGAAAACAACCTAGTCAAAGCCTTTCATTCTCTGCATGTTGCCCAGTTGTGGATCTCAGTGTCAGTTCCTACCTACTGCAGGAAAAACCTCTATGATAAAGGTTTAACAAGGTTCTGGTTTAGGGATATTAGGGATATAACATTTTGTCATTAGGAGTCATTTTATTGCTATGCTTCTTAAGCATAAAAATAGGAATGGCTTATCCCCTAGGCCTCATGACCTATCTAATCTCAGGCTCTTAGCTACTTTAGCAGTGTAAGCTATGGGTTCCATTTTATAGTATGGGCATTAAATCCTTAAATTGTCAAAAGCAGGGGAGGGGGTTAACTTCCATAATGTTTATGCTATTGCAGCAGTCAATCCTACACACTGGTAACTATTGTACTTTGAGAGTTTGTAGCTGAGTAATATTTGTGATCACTATTTTCCTCTAGTAGTGTGCAGAGTACGTGGCAGCACCATAGCACTTATAAGTTTCAAGTTGGGCACCAGCTCAACTTCTCCATGCTTGATGGTATAAGTGTTGTCTTCAGCACTAAACAGACATTTTTTTCTAATTGTCAGCACTTAATATAAGAACTATACATAAAATATTTATGTAACAGTAAATAAAATAAGTGATTTCAAAATAATTTGTGTGAACAGAATTTGCTCCAAGTATGTATCTTAGGATTTCTATTGCTGCAGAGAGACACTATGACCACAGCACTTATAAAGAAAAACACGTAATTGGGGAAGACTGACTGTTTCAGAGGTTCAGTCCATGATCATCATGGTGGCAAACATGCAGGTGGACATGGGGCTGAAGGAACTGAGATTTGTATATCCAGATGGGCAGGAAGCAAAACGTGCAGCGGTTTTGAGCTTTTGACACCTCACTGCACACTTCCTACTGGCATATCTCCTCCAACAAAGCCACATCTATTACAACAAGGCCAAATGTCCTAATAGTGTCACTCCCTATAGGCAAATGGGGGCTACTTTTATTCAAACAACCACAGTATGTGCAAATGCTATATGATTAATTCTGTTTATAAGGGTTATATATGTCTGTAGGTTGTGGATCCAGTGGGATTCTTGGAATTACTGTCGCTTGAAATAATAAATTATCTCTGTGTATTTCTCATTGAGAATATTGCCTAACAATACTCAACAAATTATTGAATTACATTGAATTCAAATGCAAATTTTAAACAGCAATTTTATATACCACCTATATTACAAACTGTAACCAATTATTGGGGAAATTATATTGTTCTTAATTTTGATGCTGTTAAGATTGCAATAATCCACTCCTCAATTTTTCACAATGTAAAGACTTTTTTTTTAGCTATCTACAGATAAAACAGAAACTAACATTTAAAATAATGACTTTTGCCTTCCAGTCTGAAAGTGCCCTGAGCAGACCTGGAGCACTGGCTCTGCACTCATACCTACAACACCTAGAGGGAGCCCAACTCCAAGGTGCTCTGAAATCACCCAGGCCACAACATCTACACCAACACCAAGAATAACTGTGTCCCCCAGGATCCAGGAACAAAGGATCCCCACCCAACCAGTGGCCTGGGCTTCCTACGGTCTGAACCTGGACACAGAGCAAACCTGCACCCACTTTTAAAATACAAAGAGGGAGCCCAACTCCCAGATGCTCTGAAATGCCCAGGATCTCAGGGTCACAGAGGAAGTTTGACTCCGAGGAGATCAGTCACACCCAGGAGCACTGCAGCACTGACACACTCAAGACCACAGTTGAAGCTACAACATCTTTCCTAAAACCCAGGGTAACTGGGACCCCCACAGGAAACAGGGAAGAACGAAGTCCCGCCCTCACAGAGGCACCAGTTCCATCCAACTTGCACCTGTGACCAGAGCAAACCCAGGGCTCTGGCTCCTCACCCACCCCTGCGACACACAGAGAAAGCGTGACTCCCACGAGTTCTGACACAACAGGATCTCAGGAGCTAGGTCACACAAGGATTTCAGGATCCCAGAGGCAGCTTGACTCCCAGGATCTCTAACACACCCAGGATCTCAGGATCCCAGAATCACAGGTTCACAGAGTCAGCCAGATTCTGAGGAGTTATGACACAACCAGTGTTACTGGAGGGACAAGTTGTAGTCAGAGACAGCAAGGACAGGTAGCACTATCGATAACCAGATGGCAAGCGGCAAGCACAAGAATATAAGCAACAGAAACCAAGGCTACATGGCATCATCAGAACCCAGTTCTCCTACTACAGAAAGTCCTGGATACCCCATCACACCAGAAAAGCAAGATTCAGACTTAAAATCATATCTCATGATGATGACAGAGGACTTTAGAAAGGACATAAATAACTCCCTTAAAAAAATACAGGAGAACACAGGTAAACATGTAGAAGTCCTTAAAGAATTACAGCAAAACACAACCAAATGTGAAGGAATTGAACAAAACCATCCAGGATCTAAAAATGGAAATAGAAACAATAAAGAACAAACCTGGAGATTATTTATTTATTTATTTATTTATTTATTTATTTATTTATTTACGTATGTGAGTGCATTATCTTCATGCCATCAGTGATGTCACCAGAGAAAGGCATCACATCCTATTACAGACATCTGTGAAACACCATATGTTTGCAGGGAATTGAACTAAGGACCTCTGGAAGACCAGTCAGTGCTCTTATAGGCTGAGCCATGTTTCCAGGCCCAAGGGTTGGATTCTTAATTGCATTACAGTAGTTTTTAGTAATGGACAAACCTGAAAAAATGAAGTCTAGTGAAAAGTCTGTAGTGAAAATTCTGGAATTTTGATGTTTTTAAAGCACAGAAATAATTATAAGAATGGATTTTCATTTTAATTTCAGTTGTGGAGGCATGGAATCAGTTTGGACTGTCCTCAGAAGCTGACCATGGTTGGACTCACTCTCTAGCTGAGCCATGGTTTTGTCAGCTGCAGATAGTTTCTGGAATTGTGTGATATTTGGAATTCTGACAACTTTTCAGAGGGTATATAAATGCTAGGGCCTGAGAAGCAAATTTGGTGGTTGTTGGTCACTCAGGGGGATTGGTTACAGTTTGCTAGTAGTTGTGCTCTCTCTCTCTCTCTCTCTCTCTCTCTCTCTCTCTCTCTCTCTCTCTCTCTCTCCCCTCCATCCTTCTTTCTCTCCTGTTTAATGATATGAGGTGAAACCAGGGGGGCAAAGGGGTATGAAAAAATGCACAAATTAGTGAAAGACCAGCTACAAATGGTGCCTCAACATGGAGCTCAAAGATTAAACATAAAAATGGGAAAATTCATTTCAAATGCCAGAAAGTAAATGTCAGAGGATGATGAAATTTATTTTTTTGTCACGATCTAAGAAAAAACTAATTGCAGCCGCTACTATTGGGATATCACCCACATTGGTCCAGAATTGCTCGCTCTCTCTCTCTCTCTCTCTCTCTCTCTCTCTCTCTCTCTCTCTCTCTCTCCTTTGCATATTCGGTTTTGATTAAAAGCATTTTAGTGTGTGGTGAAGTTCCTAGTATTCGATCTCTCCAGTTTTTTTAATGGAGGCACTTAGTGCTATGAGTTTTTCTCTCAGCACTGAATTCATTGTGTCCATTAAGTATGGGTACCTGTGCATTCATTTCATTGTATTCCAGAAACTCTTTAGTTTCTTCCTTCCTTCCTTCCTTTTTTCCTCCCTTCCTTCATTCCTTCCTCCCTCCCTCTCTCCCTCCCTCTCTTTCTTTCTTTCTTTCTCTTTTCACTTTCCATAAGTATGTATGTGAGCTTTCTGTTGTTGTTAAAGTACAGCCTTATTCCATAGTGATCTGTTACAATGCAAGGGATTATTTCAATATTCTTGTATCTGTTGAGGATTGCTTTGTGTCACTCTTAGAGAAGGTTCCATGAGGTACTGAGAAGAAGATATATTGTTTTGCTTTTGGATGAACGGTTCTGAAGATATTTGTTAGAACCATTTGGTTCATAACATCTGCTACTTTCATTGTATCTCTGTTCAGTTTCTGTCTTAATGACCTGCCCACTGGCTAGAGTGGATTTTTTAATTCCCCCATTATTATTCTTTCGAGTTCAATGTGTGATTTGAGCTTTAGTAAAGTTTCTTTTATGAATGAGGGTGCTCTTGTATTTGAGGCACAGTTGTTCAGAATTGAAATGCCTTATTGGAGGATTTTTCAGTTGATGAGTGTTCAGTATCCTTCCCCATCTCTTTTGATTACTTTTGTATTAAAGTATAATTTATTGGATATTAGAATGGCTACTTTAACTTGTTTAGGGGTCCTTCCTAGAAAACCTTTTTGAGCCCTCTATGCTGAGGTAGTATCTATCTTTGTTACTGAGGTGTGTTTCTTACATGCAGCAGAATAGTGGATCATGTTTCCATATCCAGTCTGCTAGCCTATGTGTTTTAATTGGGAACTGAGTCCACTAATATTGAGAGATACTAATGACCAATGATTGTTAGTTCCTATTATTTTCTCCTGTACTAGGTTGGAAGAAAAAAGTTAGAAGGGATGGAGAGAATAGGGTGAAAGATGAAAGAGGGAAGAAGGAAGGAAGGGAAGGAAAGAGGGACAGAAAGAGGATGTTTGTATGACAAAAGTAAAAAATAAACCATGCCAAACTCATAAAATGAAGCACTCAAAATTCCCAGAACATACATTCATATATTCTAGAGAGTACTTTAATCAGAAGCTGTTAGTATT
The DNA here is from genome assembly GCF_011064425.1 of Rattus rattus. Classification (NCBI taxonomy): domain Eukaryota; kingdom Metazoa; phylum Chordata; class Mammalia; order Rodentia; family Muridae; genus Rattus; species Rattus rattus. Next base: position 137,735,921 of record NC_046156.1, read on the forward strand.
CTCTCACCTGTCATGGCGCACTGAAGATCAGGGTACCAATATGCATCAGTGACAGGAGCCATATCCCCAGACCAAGCCACAGTTAAGGAAATATCACCAAAGAGTTAGAAAACTGGCCCAGCCTATGCTGACTAAAGAATTTATATAATTAGTTTTCTTGCTCTAAAAATAAAAAGAAGGAAAACTCCAGCTTAAGTCTTTTTAAAAAATCATTTCATAATGGAAGAAACACTGGAATTTCTTAACTGGTGCTTAAGCACAGGGAAGAAAGCAAGATGCATAAAAATTTAAATTCCATCCTTTTGTGTAAGATACGGCATCAACAACTGGCAACTGGGAGTAGAAATGCATCATTATACTATTTGTAGCATTAATTACTTTACATGTATCCACACAAGTAAAACTCTAAAAGATAAATGTAAAGGGAATGTGTAGTTCTTTTATTAGCTTGCCTGTAATATGGGATTGGTCCATAAATTAATGTGTTTAAGAGGATGAGAGGAATAACAATCAAAACATTGCCATTGTAATTATAGCTCTTTAAATATCAAAAGACACAAAGAAAGATTCCTTTTGAAAAGCCTACCAACTCTCTTGACAAGACACTATTAATTACTCCTATAAATCTGCAGTTTGCATGGCCAGGGCTATGGATGACATCACATTAGCCAAGCTCTGTTTCCAGGTTGATCTAAGTTCTAGGTTGTGTGAGTTTCTTTAAAGTCTTGTTGGTGAACTATCACTATGCAAACATTGGTTTCATTCTTGCAGGAAAGGAGTAGAGCTCTAGGACACCGGTAACACTGAGTCCTTCAAGGCTGCAACTCACACAATTTCATTAGAAAACTGAATGCAAATTAGGCTGGAAATTGCCATGAGCCATTATAATATCACAGTCTTGTCTAAACAAATCAAGAAGTAAGGATTCCACAAACAAGGTATTTATAAACAAACCTCATGGGCAGGTAGGATCTATTAAGAGAGCTCCACACTTAATAAGAACCGTCCCAAAGGAAAGAACACTCAGAGATTCCCAACAACATGAAAAACATTTACCTCCACATTGTTAGGGTCTATAGACACAACCAACATATCTTCTTTGGGGTTGGGGATTTAGCTCAGTGGTAGAGCACTTGCCTAGCAAGCCCAAGGCCCTGGGTTAGGTCCCCAGCTCCGAAAAAAAAAAAGAAAAGAAAAGAAGAGAAAAAACATACCTTCTTTGATCATCCATTGTACAGGAAAGGTAATAGAATTAAAATTTGGCCTGTGACTCCACATTTTTATAACAAACACTGACTCTAAGGGGCACCCTCCAAGCTGCTTCAAGGAGAGAGGGAAATTGTCTTGCTTGATAAAATAAAAGTCCAGGATGATATTTTTCAGTTCTATCCATTTGCTTGTTAATTTCATAAACTTATTTTTAATAGCTGATAAGTATTCCATTGTGGAAATGTACCACATTTTGGCATCCATTCCTCTGTTGAGGGACATCTGTCATTAGGAAAAAATAGCAACCTAGAGATTGGGAAAAAGATCTTTACCAATCCTACATCTGATAGAGGGTTAGCCAATATATATAAAGAACTCCAGAGAACCAAATAACCCTGTTTATAAATGGGGTACAGAGCTAATTAAAGAATTCTCAACTGAGGAATATCAAATGGCCAAGAAACACCTAAAGAAATGTTCAACATCCTTAGTCATGAGGAAAATGCAAATCAAAATAACCCTGAGATTCCACCTCATACCAGTCAGAATGGCTAAATTCAAAAATTCAGATGCTGGCGAGGATGTGGAGAAAGAGGAACACACCTCCACTGTTGGTGGGATTGCAATATGGTACAACCACTCTAGATATCAGTCTGGAGGTTCCTCAAAAAATTGGACATAGTACTACCTGAGGACCCAGCTATACCACTCCTGAGCATATACCCAAAAGATGTTCCAACATATAACAAGGACACATACAGCAGCCTTATATATAATAGCCATAATTACTATCTTAAACAATCTGTTGTATCTAGTATGTGCTGGATAGATTTGTGTCAAGTCAACAGAAAAGATAGTCATCTGAGAGAATCAAACTTCATTAAGAAAATGACTGCATAAGATTGGGCTGTGCAGCTATGAAGTGCTCATAAAAAAAAGGGGGGGGACTTATCATGACTGCCCTCCGAAAGACCCAACAAGCAGCTGAAAGAGTTAGATGCAGATATTTACACCCAACCAATGGACAGAAGCCAGTGACCCCTGTGGTAGAATTAGGGAAAAGCTAAAAGAAGCTGAGGAGGAGGTGGACCCTATAGGAGGATCAGCAGTCTCAATTAACCTGGACCCCCAAGATCTTTCAGACACTGAACCACCAACCAGGCAGCATATGAGGCCCCCAATACATACAAAGCAAATGACTGCCAGGTTTGGGTTCAGTCAGAGAAGATGCACCTAACCCTCAAGAGACTGGAGATCACAGGGAGTGGGGAGGTCCAGTGGGGTGGGGATGGGGATGAGGGGGTGGAGAATTTCTCATGGAGATGGGGGTGGGTGGGGGTGGGATGCGGAACAGTCAGAGGATGACCAGGAGTGGGATAAAATGTGGGGTGTAAATAAAAGTCAAATAAAAGTTTTTTAAAGTTTATTTTAAAAAATGGAGCTGTGTTACAGCATTTCCTTAATTAGTAATTGATGAGGGATGGGCCAGACCACTACAGGCAATGCCACATGTGGGCTGGTATCCTGGATTCTATAAAAAAACAGGCTGAGCAAGCCATGTCAAGCATGGCATTAAGAAGCATCCCTCCAAATGCAAATCAAAACAACCCTGAGATTTCACCTCACACCAGTGAGAATGGCTAAGATCAAAAACTCAGGTGACAGCAAATGCTGGCGAGGATGCGGAGAAAGAGGAACACTCCTCCATTGTTGGTGGGGTTGCAGACTGATACAACCATTCTGGAAATCAGTCTGGAGGTTCCTCAGAAAATTGGACATTGAACTGCCTGAGGATCCAGCTATACCTCTCTTGGGCATATACCCAAAAGATGCCCCAACATATAAAAAAGACATGTGCTCCACTATGTTCATCACAGCCTTATTTATAATAGCCAGAAGCAGGAAAGAACCCAGATGCCCTTCAACAGAGGAATGGATACAGAAAATGGTACATCTACACAATGGAATATTACTCAGCTATCAAAAACAACACTTTTATGAAATTCAGAGGCAAATGGTTGGAACTGGAAAATATCATCCTGAGTGAGCTAACCCAATCACAGAAAGACATACATGGTATGCACTCATTGATAAGTGGCTATTAGCCCAAATGCTTGAATCACCCTAGATGCCTAGAAAAAATGAAACTCAAGACGGAGGATCAAAATGTGAATGCTTCACTCCTTCTTTAAAAGGGGAACAAGAATACCCTTGGCAGGGAAGAGAGAGGCAAAGATTAAAACAGAGACTGAAGGAACACCCATTCAGAGCCTGCCCCACATGTGGCCCATACATATACAGCCACCCAATTAGAGAAGATGGATGAAGCAAAGAAGTGCAGACCGACAGGAGCTGGATATAGCTCTGCTCCTGAGAGACACAGCCAGAATACAGCAAATACAGAGGCGAATGCCAGCAGCAAACCACTGAACTGAGAATAGGACCCCGTTGAAGGAATCAGAGAAAGAACTGGAAGAGCTTGAAGGGGCTCGAGACCCCATATGTACAACAATGCCAAGCAACCAGAGCTTCCAGGGACTAAGCCACTACCTAAAGACTATACATGGACTGACCCAGGACTCTGACCTCATAGGTAGCAATGAATATCCTAGTAAGAGTACCAGTGGAAGGGGAAGCCCTGGGTCCTGCTAAGACTGAACCCCCAGTGAACCAGACTGTTGGGGGAGGAAGCAAGGGGAGGGGTGGAGGAACACCCATAAGGAAGGGGATGTTTGCCGAACCAAGGAAAGGGAATAAGGAAATGTATATAAGAAATATTCAAGTTAAAAAAAAAAAAAAAAGAAAAAAAAAAAAAAAAGAAGCATCCCTTCATGGCTTTTTCTGACTCTAGAATCATGAAGTCTTTGAGTTCCCATCCTGGCCTCCTTCAATGATGAACAGTGATGTGGAAGTATATACTGAATAAACCCTTTAGTCTCCAAGTTTCTTTGGTTGTGGTGTTTAATCACAGAAATAATAACCTCAACTAGGACATACTCCATTCCTCCGACCATGAGGATGGAGAAACTGTGTGTGTGTGTGTGTGTGTGTGTGTGTGTGTGTGTGTGTGTGTGTGTGTGGTGTGTGTGTGGAGGGGAGGGTGGGGTATTGCTAAAGTGAACAGAAAAGCAAAATAAGGAAAAGATGATGGGACTGAGTTGGAAGAAGAAAAGTCATATCAGAAGGTTTACTATAGTACCCTGTAGAAGTTGATCCTGAAAGACTCAGTGATAGAGCGATCCATGACACTATCTGTGGAAAATGAGAGCTCAGAGTCACGAAATATTAGGAAAAATGTCATTTCCTGTTTTGTTTGCTGGTTTTGGTTTTGTTTTGGTTGTCTGTATGTGTGTGTGTGTGTGTGTGTGTGTGTGTGTGTGTGTGTATTTACACATCATCACATCATGAATGGAGTGTTCTAAGGGAACCTATCTTGAGTCACACATTCAGCTAAAAGAAGAGTCATACATCAAAAGTAGAATAAAAGTCAGTCTATGATCGCCGTACTCTATAACATCCACTTAGCTTTCCTTTTTAATGGAAGTAAAATTCATTTACATTTCATATACATGGTTATTACCCATCAAATTTTTAAAAGTGCTACACAGAAAGTTTAAACTTAAAAATATAGCCAGTGATGTTGATTTCACAACATTTAAAAATATTGAAAAATTGTTGTGAACCCACAGCTCAGTGGGATACATACAGCATTACAAAAATTAGTAAATATAGATTTTCATCTTGATTAGTAAAATCTTAAAATTTAGTCATGTCTGGGACTTAAATACACATTTAAAAGAGAATCAGAGAAAGTCCCTAAGTTGGACTACAACATTACAAACATTACAAGTCTTAGTTCAGCACCTTGCATTTCTACTTAAGATGACCAAGTCGGTGTCAGGTTAGGGGTAAAGAAGTGAATCAACAACAAAAAAAATAGTCAAAAATGTTATAATAAACCCTAACTCTGTATATGCTAATTAGAAATCAATATAAAAAATTAATAGAGGTCTGTAATGTTGACTCAGAAGTTAGAATCATTTACTGATCTTTCAGAGAACCCAAAATTGGCTTCTAGAAACCACATTGCAACATCCATAACTCCAGCTCCCAGGAATCCAACTTCTGACCCCAAGGGCACAAAGTATACATACACATGATACACATACTTGCACATAAGTATATACTCAATGCATAAAATGAACATAAATATATGTTAATAATAATAGAATATTAAAATAAAATCTTAAAACAGCACACATCAGTAGCTTAACCTGAAGGTTAATATCTATATGTGATATCAAAATTCAAAAGCTTATAGAATCTTATAAAAAGCAAGACCATAACTTGCTGCATGTAATTTTAAAAACAGGCTTGCTTCTTTCCAGGTGCTTTGGGTGCTATGATCCAACATCAACAAAGGTCATTTATTCAACCCTCAAAAACTAGCTTAGCCAAGCTACTAAACCACCAGATCTGATGCCTTTCCCATGAACACTTGGGAACTGCACTTGCTCTTCACAGGTCAACTACCTGAGTTGCTGCAGATGGAAAACAGGAGACAGTTCTAACACTGTAAAAGCAGCCCTTACATGGTGTTCATGCTCCTTTCCCTAGGACCTGGCTGAAAACTCTCTCTCTTTCTCTCTCACACTCTCTCTATCTCCCTCTCTCCATCTCTCCATCTCCTTATCCTCCCTTCCCTCTCCCCACTCTTCTTCCTCCAAAACCCAGAAATCCCATCTTTTTCTCTTTGCCTAGCGATTGGCTTCTGTTGTGTTAATTGACACAATCAAAAACCAATAAGGGAAGCAACACCTTCACTTACAATAACTTTTAAGCTACTGAAATGAAAAGATAAGCTTGCTGATATAGTGTGAGAAGCCTCAGAGTTTAATATATTTCAAAGTGTGATTAAGGTATTACAATGACATTTATTAACATATTTGTCCATTATGACAGTATAGTGTTTTACAGAATTTGTCTTTTTAATACATGAAATCACTTACTTTTGGCAGAAATCACTTACTTTTGGCAGAAACTCTTAATAATGTTAATTCAGTCAATACTATTGCTTCATTTGTGCTTAGTCTTGAGAAGAGGCTCTCGACTGTCTTGTTTACCTTTATCTCAGAGCAGATGGAAGTGTCTGGGAACTAGTACCTGGGAACCTGACCTCTACCTGGCCTACTGCTTCTAACAATTCAATCTCTCCCTCAGTAGATACTGTCACTGTGGTAGTCTTTGCCATAGGGTTTTCATCAGGACTGACCAGATGGGAGCTGTGACTATGCGTTAGAATCTCCAGATTTGTGAGCTAAATATACTTCATCATTTCATAATTTTTCCAACTTCAATTATTTTATTATAATACTACAACATGGACCAAGAAATTCCCATTGACATAGTTTGCAATGTTTTTTTCCAGTCTTAAATTTCATATAAGTATAATTGTAGGGGCAAACATTATTGTTTGAGCTGTTCATGTGTCCTTTTTTTCTTGGAATAGCAACACTTATTTCATTTGAAATCATTCAAGTAAACTTAGGAAATGTCAAGTTAAAAGCACTGTATTCTGCAAGACTGTTCTGAGCATAAACTGTTTACCACCTCTATGAATCTGTCCAGGTATGATGAGTATACAAAATTTCTCAGCCCATTTCTAGTAACCTTCCTCATGGAATCCAAATATTAATTAACTCTCTGTAGACATATACTCTAGCATAAATACTATGGTAAATGTAATAAGTGAAACAGAGACTCCGAGCCAATAATTCCTTTGGGCATGTGGAATTTGAGACAGCAGCGGGCAACTCCTCTGGGCACCTGGCATCTGTAAGGGCAGCCTATATGGAGGATCAGTATTTACAGATATATTGAGCCCTAGAAATAGTGATATTTTGTGCTGCCTGATGTTTAGATGATGTCTGAGGATCTGCAGGTGGATATGTATTACAATTCTCAGGTGTATATTTCCCAGGATGTATGCTCAAGGTCCAGTAGGTGGTTAGGTAGAGGAAAAACTACCAAGAACATGACAAATAAAGATGTGTAAACTTGGCACTAGAATAAAGTAAACAGAATAAACTTGGCACTAACACAGTGACACACGCCTATAATAATTGTAGCACTCTGGAAGCATAGTCAAGAAGTTTAGGAACACCATGGACTACAGATAAAAACAAAATAGGGTCTAGAGAGATTGCTCAGTAGTTAAAAGCACAGTGTTTTTATAAAGGACATAGGTTCATTTCCCAGCACCCATGTTAGGCAACATTCACACCTACAACTGCCAGTAAATAATACCAAGGGACCTGACACCCTCTTCTGGATTCCCTCTGTACCTACACATACCTATATACTCTCAAACACACATACACACACACATAATATTTATATGTAAAGGAAAATGTAGCATTCTTCTAGGAAGTGGGGTAGTGGGATGTCCTTAAGTTCATCTCCTTCCCATCTTAAGTCTTTGCTAACAGTGCCTTCCCCAAGCCATTGTTCAGAAGTCTTTCCACTCATTTTTAAAAATTCTTCAATAGAGGTAAAATATTTTATGCTTTATATGGTTTTTACCTGAATAAGACAAGTAACTTTAATTTCTATAGCTAAGCAGGCATGGATGGTTCAGTGTGATATGCTCTGAGAGGTGCTGCTGGATGCTGTGAGGGGAACTCAGGCAAGCTCTGGAGTCTAGATATGAATAGACTAGTGGGGCAGGGAAAGATGCCCAGAGACCTGTCTGCTACCACATAACATAGCTTGGGAGTGGGAAGACATCCAGAGACCAGCCTACTACAATGCCACATGGGAAGATTGTAGATACCTACAGACTAGCATGCTGGGAGGCTGGCCCACTATGGAAGCTACTACAATGGATGTGGTGGACAGAAGGGGAAGAGAAGCAGAATAGTTTGAGCATTATGAAGAGAGATGGCACTGGAAATGCAAGAGTGGAGAGAAATAGCCTGTTTGGGTAGGCAGACCCACCACCTGGGGCCATGGTGAAGTCCCAGCCCATGCTGCCACTGAGGGCCATGCCTGTGTCTATAACTATGCAGCAGCAGAAGTTGGTGTCAATGTTCATGGCTCATATAACTATTAGACCATGTGGATGTCCCTGATCTGAGCAGCCACCTAGAACCACATAGATATCCAAGAGCAGTGAAGAGCAGGTCCTGACCCTCTCTATCTGTAGTACTTTGGAGAGCTGTCCTCACCTCTCAGTGGCTGAAGCACTTAGGAGACCAGGACCTGAATCTCACATGGACAGCACCATGGTGAGAGAGCATGGGAAAGCTTACCCAGTCATTTGTCTGCCATGAGGTAGAACTGACACGGAGAGTATGGCCTCCCATTCCCATTGCCCCTCACCACCTGTAGCAGGTGGGAGAGCAGTCAGAAGAACAGGAGAGCTGTCCCTGGCACTTCCCAGCTGCAACATTTGTGAGAGTGGACCCAACATCTCTCCTCAGTGGCATAATAGAGCTAGCACTGGTGGCAGGGGCATGAGCGATCTGGCCCCAAGGGCATTAGCATGGGAGAGTTGGCCCCACTACTCATCTGCTGTGAGTTACCATGAGTGGAGAGGGGATGCCCTCCCCATTCTCACTGCTTACTACCTGTAGCAGTCTGGAGAGATAGCCCCACGTTCTAAAGAATGGAAGTCTGTGCCCCTCACCAGCTGCAGCAGTTGGGGGAGTAGGCCCTGGGCTTCAACTAGGTAGCACAGTGGAGCTGGTTCTGTTAGCACGCATGCAGGCGAACGGGGCCTCTAAGAAGCATGGAAGGAAAGCTGACCCTGCCTCCTCTGCCTACAGCTGCCTTGGGTAAGATAGTCACAGTAGTACTAGAGAGCTCACCCTAGTGGTGTATAATAGAGTCACTGGGCTAACCAACTCAGGCCAGATACAGGATGTCAATGTCCTGCTAATACAATGCAACAGGATCTCCATGACACAGGGTAACAACAGGATAACCAAGGAGAGTCCTGATGAGGATCCAGTGTTGATAGTGTAGCAGATCCAGTGGCTTCAAAACAGACCAATGACTCACTGCAGTGAACATTTGCAAGTAAAGATATGTAAAGATATGTGGACAAAAGGATATATTGTGGGATATACTGTCACACACTACAGCTTCCAAGACAAAATGTTTTCTATGCTCTGTTTTGTTCTGTTGTTATTTGTTTCTTGTTTGTTTTTTATTTTCTGGTGTGTGGGGGGTGGTGGTGTTGCAAGAACAGAGTATGGATACAAAGGGATCAAGATCAACTTTAAGATGTCTCCACATTTTGGTGAGCACATATTTCAAATATAAAAGACCTTCAATAAATATAAAAACTCTCTTCTAAACAACAAGATGAAGTGTGGTGATACAGCCAAGTAGATAAAACCCTAAGTTTATCATCCCAACAAACACAGAAATATGGGCCTGAAGTGTGTGTACTCCCAATGTTAAGGGAGAGAGGTAAAATAGAGGCTAGCAGATTCCAGGAGCGTGCTGGCCAAACAGACCAGCCAATCAGCAAGTTCTAGCTTCATTGAGAGACCATGTCTCAAAAAATAGGGTGGAGAGCACCTGCTACTAACATACAGATTTCAGGGGTTGGGCATTTAGCTCCGTGGTTAGAGCGCTTGCCTTGGGAAGCGAAGGCCCTGTTGGTCCCCAGCCTCAAAAAAAAGAACCAAAAAAAAAAAAAAAAAAAAAAAAACCATACAGATTTCATAGGTGTGCACCCTCATGCATTTTAACTGTACACATATGTGCACATAAGAAAACAGGTACACTATACACCGAAAATAACAGTGAGGTGGTAAACTGAGTATGGCTTGCTTATAGCTTATATTTTGTCTTCTAAAAAAAAAAGAAATCTTTATTTTTATATGTCTTTATTTTTATATGATTGTATCCAAAACTGTAACCCATTAAATATTTTATATGACAAAGACTACGTAAGTAGCTCTTCCTAAACATAATTATGCTATATTACATGTATATTTTATTATTTTAACAGATGCATTCAGATTTACTAAAAAAAAATGGCAAAGACAATTTAGGCATAAGTTAAAAGGTTATTCATAAAGGTTAAAAAGAACTAGTCAAGAAGAATTGGTGATGGGAAAAACTTTACAAATATTTAATTGGAAAAAAAAAAAGGTTTTGTAAACCCAGAGAGACAACTGATAATGATCTCCCTTCTTCCAATTGACTAATCTGAGAGCCATATCGACTGCCATTGAATTTAACTATCTTTAAGAAGATTTTCTGATGTTGCCATCTGTTGACAGATACAACAATTCAGCAATGAAGATAATGAAGCAAAAACATAGAAAATTAAGGAAACAGATGTGGAAGACAGAGCGCCTCGTTTGGTTTTGCATTTTACATCTGTTCTCACCAAAGCCTTCCTAATAACACAAATCTAGTTCCTGGATTTGAGGATTTCTCAAAATGTTATGCTGTACAGCAAGTAGCTGGCCTGTGACATTCCAACACATCACACGTTTTTTCCTCATTATTGAGTCTTGTATCCCGAATTATGCCTGTTACCATGAGAAAGTCCACAGAAGCTTACATAAGCTTGTGTGAAACTGCATTAAGAAATCCATGGTCTTCTTCCCTATAACACCATAAAATTATGCATAATTTATTGGCAGTGAGATAAAAATAGCACAAGTATTAATTGATTTCTACATGACTTATAAAACTATTCATTTAGAAATCTCTGTTTCTTATTTTGAATATTTTGTGCCATGTATACTATAGTACCTACTCAAACAATCTAGTTAAAAAATGTTATAAGATTGGTATTTAATTGTTTCACAATACTTTACAACACACTGCATTTAAATCATTTCCTACATGCTTCCCTGCCCCGGCCTGCGGGGGTTCAACAGAAAGCTGAAAGGTGTCAAAAGGATGGGGGACAGGAGGCGCAAAGGAGAGCAAGTCTATGATCTGATCAAGCTCTCAAATTTTATTTTGATACAGTGGCTTACAAAAACAAGCAGGCAGGAAGGCCACACAGGGCCCAGGACCGATTCTTCACTGCCACCACCCTCCCTATAGCCCTAAACCATAAACTGCAGGTATATCGATAAGATCAGATAATGGGCTAGGCTTCTCAGAGGGTGTAAGTGCTCTTGACACTCCTGAGACATTCCTTAGGCAGAGGGTGTGTAAACCGGGCTTGGCTTCTGGCACTTCCCATTGTTATACAGATATTATGAAAGTTAACAATGGACAAGATTCTGTTTCTCAACTTGAGACTTATAGATTATTGGGTCTTTAGTTGTGGTTTTTTTATCCTTGATATCATAAAGATTACTAGTAGTGTGTTTGAATTTCCCATCTCCAGGAGATTAATCATTCTTCTGAGAAATATAAGCATATTTTTGAAATGTGAATAACTGGATAATTTATTAGGGCTGAGAAACAATGTGTTAGCCTTTAAACACATCTATACATGGTCAAACATAACACTGAGGAAGCTGAGACATAAGGATTGGAAAATCGGGTTAATTAGACTATACAGAAAGATCTTGTCTCATAAAACCAACCAATCAAGCAAACAACTAAATAACCAAACAACAACAACAACAAAAACAAAACTAAATCCAAACAAACAAACAAACAAAAAAACCCAAAGGTTTTTAATGGTTAAATTTAAGGGCTGTGGTGAGATACTCATCGTGATATTTGTCTTCTAAATGTGTTAGGACCACACAGATTTAATTCTAAGCCTCATGAAGTATCACAGGAAGTGGACTCACATGATAAGCCTACTTTTGAGCCAAAAGAAGACCCCGATGACATCATAAACTGTACCACAAAAGGCTTCAGGGTTCCTACAGAGAAAGCTCTCGGGGACACTAATCTCTGACTAGCAAGTAGTAAAAAAGTATTTGTGGTCTCAGATCCTTGAATGAGCACCACAGTGGCCTACTTGGTCTTCAGATGACACAAACTTAACATCATTCAACATATTATTAAAATCAACATTCAATCTCCATTCACCATAGGGATACAAGAATTCTTTATCCAATGTAGGGATCACTTCATTAGTAAATCTCAAGAAAAACAAGCACCAATGTGAACACCTTAACTATGAGACCTGCCAGCCTAGGCTCCAGGAGGTGCTGGTGCTTCCTGGATGTTTGATGACTCAGTCCCTTTCAATCTATGTCTTCACTGAGAACAAGGAGATGATAATAGGCAAACAGGTAGCTTGGGAGGTGACTGGATCATGACTATAAGGGATGGCACAGAACCTGCACCAGAGCACAAACTCAAATCTGTTAGTCAATTTTTGTGGGAAAACTGTTAATCAAGGTCAAAGTCCACCATGACCAGAGAGCCTCTGGGCTCAGTACAATGTGGGAAGACTCCCTTCATTAGTGGGGCTTTTAATTCTGTGACCTTGTCTGAGGAATTCTAGGCCCACATATATGCCTCTCCTTGAGGAATGTCAAGTAGCAATAACTGGATTACACAATCAATTTCCTTTCTCCTGATAAAACCTGTTCAGCTAGCACCTGAGATTCCTTAAATTCTTCCCCATGCTAATAAGTTATTTCAGGTACCCTAAGCCCTCATCCAATGAGCTTTGCTTATCCCCGATCTGTCCCCCAAAACTTTATAAGCTTTGAATCATCCTAAGTAAAGTTCCTACCCTCAGTCCCTCCAAACTTTATAAGTCATGAATCACACTAAGTTGATCCAACTCTCTATAGCTGGTCCTGATGTGGCCCTTCACCATATGTACTCAGAGGAGTTTCAGAGCACCCTCACCCCATACTTATCATCTGTTTCCTTTTCCCTCTGGACCTTATAGGCTGAAAATCCACAAGAGTGGGGAGACCCACAAAGTTTGTTATTCTTTATTCTTCACCATAACATTCTGAGATTAAAGTTCTTGAAATATTTTGCTACTAAAGAAACCAAAATGCAATTATTTCCAGAAACAATACGACAGCCAGAAACAGAAAGAACTGCTATTCCAGAGCACCACGGATTCAGGTGGCGATGGAGCCTGCCATCTTCCTACAATGGCATTACTACCCAGAAAGCATTCATAAACTCCTTTAGAGGTAACCTGCCATGGCCAGAAGTTCCAGCCAGAACTTCCTTTGTTAATTTAAACTGAGGAACTGGGGGCAGCATTCCTTGTTAGAGTGACCATGGTAGTTTAAATATGTTTGGCCCACAGAGTGGCAATATTTGGAGGTATGGACTTTTGGAGCAAGTGTATCACTGTGGATGTGGGTGTGGGCTTTATGACCTTTATCCTAGCTACATGCAAGCCAGTCTTCTCCTAGCAGCCTTCAAATATAGATGTGGAACTCTCAGCTTCTCCTGCACCATGCCTCCTTGGACACTGCCATGCTCCTGCCTTGACGATAATGGACTGAATCTAAGAACTTATAAGTCAGTACCAATTAAAGTTGTCCTTCTAGGATGACCAAAATGCGAATGCTTCACTCCTTTAAAAGGGGAACAAGGATACCCTTGGCAGGGAATAGAGAGGCAAAGTTTAGAACAGAGGCAGAAGGAACACCCATTCAGAGCCTGCCCCACATGTGGCCCATACATATACAGCCACCAAACTAGATAAGATGGATGAAGCAAAGAAGTACAGGCTGACAGGAACTGGATGTAGATCTCTCCTGAGAGACACACCCAGAATACAGAAAATACATAGGTGAATGCCAGCAGCAAACCACTGAGCTGAGATCGGGACCCCCGTTGAAGGAATCAGAGAAAGGACTGGAAGAGCTTGAAGGGGCTCGAGACCTCATATGAACAACAATACCAACCAACCAGAGCTTCCAGGGACTAAGCCACTACCCAAAGACTATACATGGACTGACCCTGGGCTCCAACCTCATAGGTAGCAATGAATAGCCTAGTAAGAGCACCAGTGGAAGGGAAGCCCTTGGTACTGCCAAGACTGAACCCCCAGTGAATGTGATTGTTGAGGGGAGGGTGGTAATGGGGGGAGGATGGGGAGGGGAAGCCCCTATAGAAAGGGAAGGGGAGGGGTTAGGGGGATGTTGGCCCGGAAACCGGGAAGGGGAATAACAATAGAAATGTAAATAAGAAATACTCAAGTTAATAAAGATTAAAAAAAAAAAGTTGTCCTTCTAAGAGTTGCCTTGGTCAATGGTGTCTGTTCACAGCACTAATACCCTAATTAATAGAGAACTTGGTAACAGGGCCTGGGATGTTGCTGTGTTAGGCCTGACCATGCTTTTATTTGGAAGAATGTGGATTTGCTGAGTTTGGATTTGGAAAGCAGTGGAATGCTTTATGTGAGGCTTAATAGGCCATCCTGGTAGGAATATGGAAGACTTTGTTGAGAGTGATTTGAACCAGTAGAGAAGAATTTCAGTACGTGGCCTACAGACTGTTTTTGTGGATTTTGGTGAAGAACGTACTGGCTTTTTGCCTTTATATGAAGAGTCTACCTGCAGCTAAGGTAAAGAGATTTATATTAATTGCATTGACAAAGGAAGTCTCAAAAAAGCCCAGCAGAGACTTTGTTCTCTGGTTTAGCCTTATGGAAAGTGTTTTAATGAAAGGGAGCAAGCTGAGAAAGGAAAAATACAAAGTGTATGGTTCAGATAATAAAGGGACACCTGGAAGTGAAATAAAGCTGAATCCGATATTCAAGGAGCTAAAGAAATTATGAGAGTGGCAAGATCTTATCCAGCTAAGTTTATTGTTTGTGTTTGCAGTTGAACAAGGAAGAATTTGGACTTTTAATCTGGAATGAACTACAATCCAGAAATGGAGGGTACACATGTGATCTACATCTTGAGGCTGGAAGGCACAGGCTTTTGATGAGGATCTTGAAGAATAGTGGACATGAGAATATTAAACCCAAGCATTAAACCCAACCTTAAATCCCTGGAGACAAAGTCAAGCAGATCTCTGAGTTTAAAGCCAGCCTGGGACAGAGCAAGTCGTAGATAAAGGAAAGCTTAAGTCCAGGTGTTGTGGTACATTCTTTTAATCTTAGCATTCAGGAGACAAGGCCATACCAATCTCTGAATTCAAGTTCAGTCTATAGAGCAAGTTTCAGGAAAGCCAAGCTTAGGCAGTTAGGAAGTTGAAAAACAGAAAGTTGATAAAAGAATGGGGGGGGGAGGTAGATTCTAGCCTCAGCAAGCAGGAGAGCTTGGCAGCTTCCTGCAGGGGGTTCTGAATTTAGAATCAATAAAAGAAGGAACTACTAGGATAATGAATGCCAAATGATGCTGTTTAGTTGGGGCTAAGAAATTAGTGGTGATTTAAAAGATACCATCATCACTGAGGCAATATCTTCTGTGAACTATTTTTGAGAGCAAAAAGAATGTGTGTTCCAGTGATAGCCAAGATTGCACCCCATGCGCAGCTGTACTTGATTATGTGTTAAGAGTCTCCTAGGTGCTCCACTGTATTCATAGCAGCCTTATTTATAATAGCCAGTAGCTGGAAAGAACCCAGATGCCCTTCAACAGAGGATTGGATACAGAAAATGTGGTACATCTACACAATGGAATAGTACTCAGCTATCAAAAACAATGACTTTATGAAATTCATAGGGAAATGGATGGAACTGGAAAATATCATCCTGAGTGAAGTAACCCAATCACAGAAAAACACACATGGTATGCATTCATTGATAAGTGGATATTAGCCCAAAATGCTTGAATTACCTTAAATGTACAGAACCCATGAAACTCAAGAAGGATGACCAAAATGTGGATGCTTCACCCCTTCTTTTAAAGGGGAACAAGGATACCCTTGGGAAGGGATAGGGAAGCAAAGTTTTGAACAGAGACTGAAGGAACACACATTTAGAGCCTGCACCACATGTTGCCCATACATATACAGCCACCAAACTAGACAAGATGAATGAAGCAAAGAAGTGCAAGCTGATAGGAACCGAATGTAGATCTCCCAGAGAGACACAGCGAGAATATGGCAAATACATAGGCGAATGCCAGCAGCAAACCACTGAACTGAGAATAGGACCCCTGTTGAAGGATTCAGAGAAAGGACTGAAAGAGCTTGAGGGGGCTTGAGACCCCATATGAACAATACCACCAACCAACCAGAGCTTCCAGGGACTAAGCCACTCCCCAAAGACTATACATGGACTGAGCCTGGGCTCCAACTGCATATGTATCAATGAATAGCCTACTAAGGGTACCAGTGGAAGGGGGAGCCCTTGGTCCTGCCAAGACTGAACCCCAGTAAACGTGACTGTTGGGGGGAGAGCGGTAATGGGGGGAGGATGGGGAGGGGAACACCCATATATAAGTGGAGGGCTAGGGGTTAGGGAGGATGTTGGCCTGGAAACCGGGAAAGGGAATAACAATTGAAATGTAAATTAGAAATACCCAATTTAATAAAGATGGAGAAAAAAAAAAGAAATGCTCTAAACAAGACTTTTCTTATCTAGAGAGTTAAGTGTCCACGGTCACTTGGCTGGGAACAAGTATTAAATACTGGTTTGTGTGGTTAAATACTCAGGAGAAGTCAGGGAACCTTGTGTGAAGACTACTTACCTCCCTCCGTTTTCATTATCCATAGGTATATAACATTTTACACCGTAGAGTAACTCCTATACAAGATAAACACCTTTCCCATTTTGGAAACTCCAAGATGTGATCATCAGAAAAGTTGATACTCTGTGCTAGATGATAAGATAATATAGGAACATGGACAGAGCTTCATCCTCAAACATTTAGTATCATTAAACAGAAAAAATACCTAAGTGAAGCTTTTCAGGTATTACCTGTATCAGTCCTTAGAGGCTGAAATGCAAAATCTTTAAAGGAGGCAGGATTCCCCCAGCTCAGCAATGGTTGGAGCATCAATTGTTACAATCAAAACTGACACTGAAAATACCAAAAGTCATTTTTATAGTCCCCATGGTCAAGAGAGTCATATAGGAGTCTGACAAGGGAACTGGGCAAAGAGGTAGTTCGAAGACTCTAAGGAGCATATAGGATAATTGAATCACCTGCAAGTCACACTCTTCTGACAGGATTCCTGTTAATTCTAGAGCCTACATCTGTCTAATGCAAACAAGAATGACAACAATGCAAAGTTCCATGATGTGCCTAAAATCTACACAATGTAGATGGCCTGATTGTACTCAGATTCGTCTTCAAAAAATCATGATCTCACTAGTAAATAAGGTCCAGAAAAGTTAGTCTCATAGAAGTAGGCTCAATTTTTCCTTTCTGACAGTGTCCTTACCTGAGAGAGACTAAGCAAGGTGAACTAGATGAAACAATCACTCTGTAGATTTCAAATTAGCTTAAAGAGAAGAATGAAAAACATTACTAGAGAGAAGTGATAATAGTTTAAGAAGATGGTTTTGCTAATTGCTCTAGGTCACCTATCACTTTGTATAGGAAAGAAAGCATCATACCACATTTTATAAGTGTGTGCAAATATTAATCAAAATGTTAATTTTAAAAAATATTCTAATAGGTGAAAAGGTATTTTTCTGATTAAGGACCTTGATCTAATCAAATACCCAGGAGAGATAGAATTTCCACCTATTTTCACCTCAGGAACCCCAGTCTCAGCTACCACTTGGTTGGTACTAAGTGTGTGCTCAGGGTCTTCTTCAACAGAAGCTCTGGTGAGCATCAGCCAAAATGATGTAGCCTGTCTTAGGGTTTTATTGCTTTGACCAGACACCATGATCAATGCAAGTTTTATAAAGGACAACATTTAATTGGGGCTGGCTTACAGGTTCAGAGGTTCAGTCCATTATCATCAAGGCAGGAGCACGGCAGCATCCAGGTAGGCATAGTGCAGGAGGAGCTGAGTTCTACATCTTCACTCAAAGGAAGCCAGAAACAGACTAAGCAGTCTCAGGCAGCTAGGAGGAGGGTGTCCAAGCCCACCCCCACAGTGACACACTTCCTCCAACAAGGCCACAACTTCTTATAATGTCACTCCCTGAGCCAAGCATATGCAAACCATCACATAGCCCAAGGGACAAGTAATATATCCCTCACATTTCAAAGAAACACTGTCTTATTTCCCCTCAGGCTGTTTTCCTCTATTCTCTCTAGCAAGCCTTTCCTTTTAAATCCTTTACATTTTGAGCATCAAACACAGTCTGAGAACTTTGACTGTAGCTATGATCTCCCTCCTCCTCAGTTTCTGCTATAGAGTATCTCTCTCTCTCTCTCTCTCTCTCTCTCTCTCTCTCTCTCTCTCTCTTATTAAATTGGTATTTTTATTTACATTCCAAATATTGCTCCCTTTCCAGGTTTCCAGGCCAACATCCCCCTAACCCCTCCCTCTCCCCTTCTATATGAGTGTTCCCCTCCTCACCCTCCCCCCATTACTGCCCTCCCCACAAGAATCCCAGTCACTGGGGGTCCAGCCTTGGCAGGGCCAAGGGCTTCCCCTTCTACTGGTGCCCTTTCTAGGCTATCTATACATTGCTACCTATGTAGTTGGAGCCCAGGGTCAGTCCATGTATAGTCTTTGGGTAATGGCTTAGTCCCTGGAAGCTCTGGTTGGTTGGCATTGCTGTTCATATGGGGTTACAAGCCCTTTCAAGCTCTTCAGCCATTTCTCTGATTCCTTCAACGGGGGTCCCATTCTCAGTTCAATGGTTTGCTGCTGGCATTCGCCTATGTATTTGCCATATTCTGGCTGTGTCTCTCAGGAGATATCTACATCTGCTTCCTGTCAGCTTGAACTTTTTCGCTTCATCCATCTTATCTAATTTGGTGGCAGTATATGTATGGGCCACATGTGGTGCAGGCTCTAAATGGGAGTTTCTTCAGTCTCTGTTCTAAACTTTGCCTTCCTATCCAATCCTAGAGGGTATTCTTGTTCCCCATTTAAAGAAGGAGTGAAGCATCTGCATTTTGGTCATCCTTGAGTTTCATGTGTTCTGTGCATCAAAGGTAATTCAAGCATTTGGGCTAATATCCACTTATCAATAAGTGTATACCATGTGTGTTTTTCTGTGATTGGGTTATCTCACTCATGATGATATTTTCCAGTTCCATCCATTTGCCTATGAATTTCATAAAGTCATTGATTTGATAGCTGAGTAGTATTCCATTGGGTAGATGTACAAGATTTTCGGTATCTATTCCTCTGTTGAAAGGCATCTTGGTTCTTTACAGCTTCTGGCTATTATAAATAAGGTTACTATGAACATAGTGGAGCATGTATCTTTGTTACATGTGGGAGCATCTTTTGGGTATATGCTGAAGAGAGGTATAGCTGGATCCTCAGGTAGTGGAATGTTCAATTTTCTGAGGAAACTCCAGACTGATTTCCAGAATGGTTGTACCAGTCTGCAATCCCACCAAAAATGCAGGAGTGTTCCTCTTCCTCCATATCCTCGCCAAAATCTGATGTCACGAGTTTTTGATCTTAGTCATTCTGACTGGTGTGAGGTAGAATCTCAGGTTTGTTTTGATTTGCATTTCTCTTATGACTAAAGAGGTTAAACATTTCTTTAGGAATTTCTCAGCCATTCGATATTCCTCAGCTGTGAATTCTTTGTTTAGCTCTGAATCCCATTTTTTAATAGGGTTGTCTCCCTGCAGTCTAACTTCTTGAGTTCTTTGTATATTTTGGATATAAGCCCTCTATCAGTTGAAGGATTGGTAAAAATCTTTTCCCAATCTGTTTGTTGCCGTTTTGTCCTAACAACAGTGTCCTTTGCCTTACAGAAGCTTCTAAATTTTATGAGATTCCATTTGTCTATTCTTGATCTTAGAGAATAAGCCATTGGTGTTTTGTACTGGGAAATTTCTCCAGTGCCCATGTGTTTAAGATTCTTCACCACTTTTTCTTCTCTTAGTTTGAGTGTATCTGGTTTGATGTAGAGGTCCTTAATCCACTTAGACTTAAGCTTTGTACAGGGTGATAAGAATGGATCATCTGCACTCTTCTACAGGCTGACCTCCAGTTGAACCAACACAATTTGCTGAAAATGCTACTTTTTTCCATTGGATGGTTTGGTCTCCTTTGTCAAATATCAAGTGACCATAGGTGTGTGGGTTCATTTCTGGGTCTTCATTTCTATTTCACTGGTCTATCTGCCTTTCTGTGTACCAATACCTTACAGTTTTTATCACTATTGCTCTGTAATACTGCTAGAGATCAGGGATAGTGATTCCCCTGGAAGTCCTTTTATTGTTGAGGACAGTTTTAGCTATCCTGGGTTTTTTGATTTTCAAGATGAATTTGCAAATTGTTCTGTCTAACTCTATGAAGAAATGGATTGGAATTGTGATGGGGATTGCATTGAATCTATAGATTGCTTTTGGCAAAATGGCCATTTTTACCATATTAATCCTGCCAATCCATGAGCATGGGAGCTCTTTCCATCTTCTGAGATCTTCAATTACTTTCTTCAGAGGCTTGAAGTTCTTATCATACAGATCTTTCACTTGCTTGGTTAAAATCACACCGAGGTATTTTATATTATTTGGGCCTATTATGAAGGGTGTCATTTCCCTAATTTCTTTCTCAGCTTGTTTTTCTTTTGTGTAGAGGAAGGCTACTGACTTATTTTAGTTAATTTTATACCCAGCCACCTTGCTGATGAAGGTGTTTATCAGGTTTAGTGGTTCTCTGGTGGAACTTCTGGGATCACTTAAATATACTATCATATCATCTGCAAATAGTGATATTTTGACTTTTTCCTTTCCAATCTGTATCCCCTTGACCTCCTTTTGTTGTCTGATTGCTCTAGAGCTTTTAGGTATGCTGTAAAACTGCTGATATATGTTCTCTCCTGTTTCTTTCTGCAGGCACTCAGAGCTAGGAGTTTTCCTCTTAGGACAACTTTCATTGTGTCCCATAAGTTAGGGTATGTTATACCTTCATTTTCATTAAATTCTAAAAAGTCTTTAATTGCTTTCTTTATTTCTTCCTTGGCCAGGTTATCATTGAGCAGAGCATTGTTCAACTTCCATGTATATGTGGGCGTTCTTCCCTTATTGTTATTGAAGTCCAGCTTTAGCCTGTGGTGGTCTGATAGGACACATGGGATTATTTCTGTCTTTCTTTATCTGTTGATGCCTGTTTTATGATCAATTATATGGTCAGTTTTGGAGAAAGTACCATCAGGTGGTGAGAAGAAGGTCTATCCTTTTGTTTTAGGATAGAATGTTCTATAAATATCTGTTAAGTCAATTTGGTTCATAACTTCTATTAGTCTGTCTTTGTCTCTGTTTAATTTCTGTTTCCATCTCTCCATTGATGAGAATGGTGTTTTGAAATCTCCTCCTATTATTGTGGGAGGTGTAACGTGTGCTTTGAGCATTAGTAAGCTTTCTCTTATGTATGTAGGTGCCCTTGTATTTGGAGCATAGATATTTAGGATTGAGAGTTCATCTTGGTGGATTTTTTCTTTGATGAATATGAAGTGTCCTTCCTTATCTTTTTGGATGACTTTTGGTTGAAAATCTATTTTATTCCATATTAGAATGGCTTCTCCAGCTTGCTTCTTCAGACTATTTGGTTGGAAAGTTGTTTTCCAGTCTTTGTCTCTGAGGTGTTTTTCCTGTAGGCAGCAAAATGCTGTGTCATCATTGCATAGCCAGTTTATTAATCTGTGTCTTTTTATTGGGAAATTGAGTCAATTGATGATGAGAGATATTGAGGAATAGTGATTGTTGATTCCTATCATCTTCTTACTTGGAGGTGAGATTAAATTTGTGTGCTTTTCTTCTCTTTGTTTCATTGCAACACAATTAGTTTCTTGCTTTGTCTAGGGTGTAACTTGCCTCCTTATGTTGGGCTTTACCATTTATTATCCTTTGTAGGGCTGGATATGTAGAAAGTTATTGTGTAAATTTGGTTTTGTAATGGAATATCTTGGTTTCTCCATCTATGTTAATTGAGAGTTTTTCTGGATACAGTAACCTGGGCTAGCATTTGTGTTCTCTTAGGGTCTATATGACACCTATCCAGGATCTTCTGGATTTCATAGTCTCTGGCAAGAAGTTTGGTATAATGCTGATAGGTCTGCCTTTACATGTTCCTTGACCTTTTTCCCTTACGGCTTTTAATATTCTTTCTTTGTTTTGCACATTTGGTGTTTTGGCTATTATGTGATGGGAGGAGGTTCTTTCCTGGTCCAATCTATTTGGAGTTCTGTAGGCTTTTTGTATGTTCATGGGCATCTCTTTCTTTAGGTTAGGGAAGTTTTCTTCTATGATTTTGTTGCAGATATTTACTGGTCCTTTGAGCTGGGAGTCTTCAGTCTCTTCTATACCTATTATCCTTTTATTTGATCTTCTCATTGTGTCCTGAACTTCCTGTATGTTTAGGGCCAATACCTTTTTCTGTTTTATATTATCTTTGACAGTTGTGTCGATGATTTCTATGGAATCTTCTTCTGCTGAGATTCTCTTTTCTATGTCTTGCATTCTGTTGGTGATGCTTGTATCTATGGCTCCTTGTCTCTTCCTTTGGTTTTTTTGTATCCACGGCTGTCTCCTTTTGTGATTTCTTTATTATTCTATTTCTATTTTCAATTACTTCACCTGTTTGATTTTGTTTTCCTCTAATTTCTTCAGGGATATTTGTGTTTCCTCTCTAAGGGCTTCTACTTGTTTATTTGTGTTTTCCTGCATTTCTCTAAGAGAGTTCTTTATATCTTTCTTAAAGTCCTCCATCATCATGATCAAATGTGATTTTAAATCTAGATCTTGCTTTCCTGGTGTGTTTGGATATTCAATGTTTGCTTTGGTGGGAGAGTTGGCCTCTGATGATGCCATGTAGTCTTGTTTTTTGTTGCTTGTGTTCCTGTGCTCACCTCTCGCCATCAGGTTGTCTCTGGTGTTACCTTGTTCTGCTATTTCTGACAGTGGCTTGACCGTCCTATAGGCCTGTGTGTCAGGAGTGCTGTAGACCCGTTTTCCTGTTTTCTTTCAGCCAGTTATGGGAACAGAGTGTTCTGCTTTCAGTTGTGTATTCATTCCTGTCCACTGGCTTTCAGCTGTCCCTGTGGGTGGGAACCAGAAGGACCTGCCCCTACTTCTCCTGGGTTGCTGTGTGCAGGGGACTCAGATTGTGCTAGCCGTTTTCCTCCAGAGTCAGAAAAGTGGGCAGAGAGTAGTCTCCTCTGGTTCCCAGGTGTGTCTGCCCCTCTGAAGGTCTAGCACTCCCTCCCGTGGAATTTGGGTGCAGGGAACTGTTTGACCAGGTCTGTTCAGATCTGGGCGCAGTCTGGACAGCAGGGCTCCTGCAGCTTGACTCACCCTATCTTCCTTTGCCCGGAGACCCTATACTCTTTCCTCTTGGGCCATGGATGTGGGCAAATGTTGGCAGAAGTGGTGGTCTCTCCTGCCCTGCAGTCTCTGGAGTGCCCACGCATCTGGTTGATCAGCTCTCTCTCCCACGGATTTTGGGAGCAGAGAGCTGTGGGCCGGGATCAGCGAGGTTCGGGCGCCAGCTAGAAACTGGAAGTGTATTTATTATAATCTTATTTATATGTAAAGTTGTGTATTCTTCTCACATATAAATTATAAAATAACCATATTACTAAAAGTGATAAATTATAACAGTTCAATTTCTAGAGGAGGTGCATTAAATGTTCTGTTCCAATTTTTGGTTCTACCCTATTGACTCTCTACTCAGGTTTTGTGTCTTTTGTTCTGTCCTTGTTTTCTATGATGTGGTCATTTGAACTCAGGGCCTTGGCATACTATACAAGCACCCTTCCAATGAGCCAAAAACCCAGTAGCTCTAACTCTGTAATTCAACTACCTCTTTAGTTCGTCTACTCTTTCACCTTTTCTGTTACATGTTGTTTCCCAATCGGTAGCCCACTATCTTCACAAATGTCCTTTTTCACTTCCTCTGGAACTGCCCAGATATGTGTGCATTGTGGGAGTTATTTCGCCTGTACCTCCAATGCACAGGATACCAGGTTCTGATTTTTACCACCCCATGACAGATCTTTTATATTCATATCTATCACACTAACTTCATTGTGTCTAGAGACTGACATGTATTTCAGGATATACTCCAAGTCTCTGTGATGTTAAAAGTCTAGCTTTTGGGGGTTGGGATTTAGCTCAGTGGTAGAGCGCTTGCCTAGGAAGCGCAAGGCCCTGGGTTCGGTCCCCAGCTCCGAAAAAAAAAAAAGAACCAAAAAAGTCTAGCTTTTATGAAATGGTTAAAAGAAAAAGTTTTGCTGAAGTTTGTGTGTATAGGTGCATGGGGAGGTATATGTCCCCAAATCCTGAATCAGGTGTTTTCTTCTATCATTCTCTACCTTATTTTTTGAGAAGATTCTTCACCGAACTTGAAGTTCACTGATTAGCCAGACTGGACAGTGAACCACCTGAAGACCTAGTTGTTGCTGTCATGTAGCACTAGGTGTACCATACACAGCTTCTTATGTGGGTACAAGTTACCAGACTCAGTTTCTCACACTTGTACAACAAGCACTTTATTAAATAGTACAATCCTTCCCCCAGCCCCAGTTTTTGTTTCTAATATACTTGGCTACACATAAAATGCTTGCAATTGCTAATCAGTCCGTCATACTTCTGAAAATTTCCACATACATAGGTTGGGTAAATCATTGTCTTAGGGAAATAATTGAAAAAAGGACAATACACAAGACCAGAAGAATTTAGGACAACCAGCACATTTACAACTGAGGAAAGGTTCAACTGGAATGAAAGGAGCATCAAGACCTGGTAGCTGACACCAAGCCCTAGACTCCTGTCTAGGGCTTTTCACATAAATAAATGTATACAAATGTCAGCAGTTCCATCGTACAGATGATAAAAGTGAGTTGCAGAGCAGCTGTGAAAGTTGTTTACAACCAGTGAGCAGGGAGGTGGGACTGCTGAAGACATTAAATTGTTAAGAGTAGGAGAATAGGAGTTGATTTTAGAGGAAGTAGCAATAACTGTTCACGCTCTGGATACAGGATGAAAAATTCCCCAAACAAAAAGTCAGGGACAAAATCTTCCCTATCCTCTGGGAAGACAAGTACATTTCCTGGAGATATAAATCTGTCTAAGATAGGGCTGAAGAGTTGGCTCCATGGCTCATGGCACTTGTCCGGGAGACTCAGCTTCAATTCACAGCACCCACATACAGGCTTTCCACCTCCTTAAGACACCAAGCATGTGCATAGAGGCACATGAAGGCAAAACACTCACACACATGAAATAATATGAGTAAATAAATAAGAAAAGAAAGTCAGTCTAAGAGACTCATAGAAGTAGCCAAGCAAATAAGAAAAACATCACCTCACTGAATCACCTATAGAAACATGTCTGCACACATCAATATAGATGGTAAGTTAGAAATTTAATTCCCTATCTACCATAGGTTTCTGTTCTGATCTTAGTTGAAGAACATTGCTTCAAGTTATCAGATTTTTCTTTCCTTCTCTTTTTTCTGTTATAATGCACCTAGCTCCACCCATGCATCCTGACAGAATAATTAAGGCTACCCTGGGGAGAGAAAGTTCTCTGCATTAGAAAAAATAAGTGTTGTAGACAGATATTTTTAGATTACCCTACATGGTTGACAAAAGATTGGCACACAGAGCATAAAGTTAAAGAACTCAAAGAAGAGAAAGGAACACTAATGAATCCTTTGATGTTGAGAAACATGTTGGGTTTCATAGCAGATGCTCAGTAATGATGGCACTCAAAGAAAAACTAACTCTCAGTAGACAGATTTCCCAGGAGCCAGTCTCCTAAGGGTTTGTACAAAGCTGATCCTTTGTAGAATTAAGCACAATGAAGTCTTTTTGTTTAGTTTGTTTTTGTTTTGGTTTTGGTCATTTTGTTTTTATTTGCTACTAATGTGCTACTTTTACTTGTCAGGACACACATTTCCAAAGTCAGTAGAGTCAGTCCACCTAGCCCATTATTTTATGGGATAAAAATGGGCATGGAAAGGTCTGTCAACCAATGACAGCTTTAATATGAAGTGCAAGTGCCTATCTCAAGTGACCCCTTGAGACAATTATTACAAACCATATTTCAGACTGTGCTGTTAAGTTTAGTGCTAGAAAGATGCATGCATCATTAGCCCAGAATTTCATAATTGACTACAGCAATATTTTCACACCAAAAAAATCAGCTGTGAAAGTAAAGTAGAGGGATGTTTTTTTAATGAAATTTTAATATCTTTCTTAATTTGTATGTCAATAAGCCTAAAAACTTTTAGCTGTAAAATGAGGAAATCTGTAGGAAAAATGTTTCTCTGACTATTCCGAGCTTGTTTCAAGTGATATCTTGTTATTGTCATTATTGTTAAAAGGTATATCATTATCAAATTTGGATATAGTCGTGAAACATAGTATAGAACACTAATTCAAACTTAGAATAATATAATAGATGCTTTAGCAATTGCAGCTGGAAAGAGATTTCAGCAGTTAAGAACTTTACTTGCAAAGGACACAAACTCCAGTCACAGAACCCATATCATGTAGCACATAATTCACTATAACCTCAGTGCCAAAAAAACTGATATACTTTTCAGAACTTCCTGGGCACTCTACTCAAGAGCACAAACCCCCATTCATACACACACAACACAACTAAAACATTAAAATTAATTTTTAAGGGTGTGTGGCTGTGAATACAAAGTTCATAGCCTAGTACAATGTTATTCAACCTTTCTAATACTGTGATGCTTAAATAGGGTTCTTCATGCTGTGGTGACCCCAACCAAAAATTATTTCAGTGCTACTTCATATCTCCAGTTTTGCTACTATTATGAATCATAATGTAAATATCTGACATATTACCCCAAAAGAGTCACAACTCCCAGGTTGAGAATCACTTGTCTAGAACAACATAACTATTGTGAGTACAATGTAGTCAGCTTGAGATTCATTTGTCTTATAACAGGATAAAAGAAAGATTTCTACTTGAAACATTGATTTCATACTATAAATAACATGGTAGATTCTTTTTAAAATAACTTTTGTTTGTATAAACATATCTAGAAATGTATTAAAATACCACTAATCCCAATAATTCAGAGGTCAGACTTATTTTCTAATGTCGACATGAAGTTCACCTATCTTCCAAGAAATGTAAAGCTGTATTTCCACAAAGGACAAGTTAAAATGATGGAATTTAAATATTTGGTCTCTGAAGAAATCTACAGTTCAGGCTTTCAAAATCCTACATTGCTGCCATCTGGTGGTAAAATGAGATTCTGTTTTCTCTTCAGAACTGTAGTTCTCAGATCATTTGCACTTTACCAGTAAGTGCTGCTTCAAATAAATGTATGGCAAGAAACACTTGCAGGGAATCAAGCAGTTGTTTTCTAAGTGTACATTTTTCTTATACATAGTTTAAATACCCGGTGAAATGCTACTTTTGAACACATTCTATTACTAATTACTTATTAATTACTACCTAGATGAAGCTCCTGGCTTAATGAGCTTAAACACAAACAATAAGGAATGGTCTTTGCTAAACACACTCTATGCTATTCTTCTAGTATAACAGAGTACTTAGTAGCTCATATACTTCAGAGCTCTACTATCATATGCTACCATCAGACTACAACTTACCAGAGTCATATCTTTGAACAATCTAATTCTTCTATACTTCATTTTCTTATCCATGAAATGGGGATAATTATACCACTTCTCAAAAACGTTATGTAAATAAACTGTAGATGGATATATTACATGTATACAGTATTTGTACACATTATCTGACATGTACCTTGTCATTAACAGTGGCAGTCAAGTCATTGGCATTCCTGTACAAAATTCTACTGTAAGTTACATAGAAAAGAAGTTGCTCAGCTGGTCTCTGCTCTCTAATCTTGAATGTCTATCTTCCCTCTACCTAAAATGAAATCCATGTTTTGTATACTGTTCTTGAAAGGGTCAGGACACCATTCTTTGTTACTGCCTCAATTATGAATCTTACCTCTTGAAAGACATATTTCCTATCATTTTCAGAGAAACAAAGAATAGGAAAACAACAATATTTTATACCGAAATATAGCTACAATGAGAACTACATATGGAATTCATCCTACACTTTTAAATCCCCACTGGGTCTCATGATAAATGGTGGACAGAAAGAGAAAATCAAGACATAATCCCTTTTTTTAAAAATATACGATCTCTATTTGATATGATCCCATAGTGTTGAGAGAGAAAGAAATAATTCTAAAAAACTACATTAATATAATACAAGGGGGGATTCTTTGTAACATGGAAAGACTGAGAATTTGTGCATAGATATGACTTCTTTGAGTGTCTCTCACTCAAAATTAGCATGGCTATCTGGCATTCTGTGCACTTCTGTCTATTACACAACTTATCCATAGTCCACATCTCACAAGTGGTTATAGTTATATCATTTAAAGAACAATGTATGGCTCATCAATTATGTTCATGCAGCCAGTATTTTCTGGAGCTAATATTTTATTGATCATCAATTATATACCTGAAATAATTTTGCATAACATTTTGTGCTCAGGTGACTAAATAGAACTTGCTAAATAAACTTGACTTAATAAGCTTCAGCGCAAACTAGATAGAACAATATTAACATACAGTTCAGGTGTGTTGTAACTAATCCCAGATGCAAAGGTCTAGACAGGCAATAATAAAGGCAAACAGTCTTAATAGGATTATAAGCCAGCAAATTATTAAAGAAGATATCTTTAATTTATTTGGTCACCAAAGGACTTATTCCTAAGCTATAGAATAATATGATTCCAGTTCCACAGGAAACAGAGTCAGTTGTTAATAATAGAAATGTTTCATGTTGGCATCTCAAAATTTATTTGAACATACAACAAAAATTAATTTTGTTCATTTATTAAAAAGGACACAAGACTAAGTTGGTAGTCTACATTTACAAAAGCCTGAACCACACCAGGCTGGATCATGTCTTTTGGACAGAACAGACAAAAGAATATGTGCATAATAACAACTTGTCTAGACTTTAACAAAGCACTGATCATTCTTTTAGTGATTATTCATAAAACTTCCTTGTATCCATGAATAAACATGATACAGTAATGACAAAACTGTTTCTCCGTGTAAATAACAGTGTTGCTGTTTACCATCCTTCTTCCTAACACCCAAGTGGTAACACAGAAATGACTTTCTAGGGGCTGGAGAGATGGCTCAGCGGTTAAGAGCAGTGACTGCTTTTCCAAAGGTCCTGAGTTCAATTCCCAGCAACCACATGGTGGCTCACAACCATCTGTAAAAAGGCATGTCTGAAGTCAGTGACAGTGTACTCACATACATGAAATAAATAAATAAATCTTAAAAAAAAGAAATGACTTTCTACACTTCACTCATAAAAGACTGAGAAAGAAATAATTCTAAATTACGTATTTCCCAAACACTTGGTGCATGTGATACATTTTTAAATTATATTTAATACTTTTTTAAGTCCATTCATTATCTCCCTCCCATTCCACCCTCCACCAGTTCATCATCCCATTCCTCTCCTTGAAACACCCAATCTCCAAGAGGATATCACTGACCTTTCACCTTTCCAGGGACTCCCCATTCCCTGGAACCTCATATCTCTTGAGAGTTAGGTGCATGTTCTCTCACTGAGGCTAGACCAGGCAGTCCTCAGCTGTATATGTGTCAGGAGGCCTCATATCAGCTGGTGCATGTTGCCTGGTTGGTAGCCTAATATCTGAGAGATCTCGGGAGTCCAGGTTAGTTGAGACTGATCGCCTTCCTATGGGTTTGCCCTCTTCCTCAGCTTCTTCCAGCCTTTCTTTAATTCAACCACAGGGGACCCCAGCTTCTGTCCATTGGTTGGTTGTAAGTATCTGCATCTCACTCTTTCAGCTGCTTGTTGGGTATCTCGCAGGGCTGTCATGCTAGGCTCCTGACTGTAAGAACACCATAGCATCAGTAGTAGTGTCAGACCTGGGAGCCTCCCCATGAGATCGATCCAAATTTGGGCCAGTCTCTGGACCTTCTTTCCCTCAGTCTCTTTTCCATTCTTGTCCCTGTAGTTCTTTTAGAGAAGAACAATTCTGGGTCAGAGTTTTTGACTGTGGGGTGGCAACCCCATCTCTCCAACTGATGCTCTGTCTTTCTGCTAGAGGTGGATTCTGCAAGTTACCTCTCGCCACTGTTGTGCATTTCATCTAAGGTCCCTCTCATTGATTCCTGAGAATCTCTTACTCCCAGGTCTCTGGTTCATTCCAGAGTGTCCCCCTACCACCCACCTCCTGAGGTTGCCTGTTTCCATTCCTTCTGCTGGCCCTCAGGGCTTCACTTCTGTCCCCTAATATGTGATCGTGTTCCCTGTTTCTTCTCTCTGTCCCCTCTCCCACCTATGCCTCTCACTCCCTCTGTCTGCTCCTTCCCAAGTAGGGTTGAGGCATCCTGACTTGAACCCTTCAGCTTGTTGGTCTTCCTGAGTTCTGTGAACTGTATCCTTGGTATTCTGTACTTTTCTGGGTACTATCCACTTATTTGTGAGTACAGCTACTCATATATGCTCCAGTCAAGGCTCATAAACTGCTTCAAATGGGTCTTCATTTCCCTACCCTCAGATAGTCCTGAAGGGCTTGGGCAGCAGCCTGCTCTTTCCAGACCTGGCCAACATTCCAGCTTTGGGACCCCAAACAGTGTTGCCACAATATCAGCAGGAAGTAATCATATATGACTACATCATCCCATTTATTATCAACAGTTCTGAAAGATGAAATGAATTCCAAAAATAAATCTGGGAAAACACAAGCAAACAATGGGAGTAAAAGAATAAATTTATTAATGAAAGCCAGGAAAGAAAAATCTCATGGGAGAGAGAGCTGGACTCGCAGAAGTGCAGACAATCCTGAGAGGTCAGGGAAGACCATGGCTTCTGCTCACATTCCTGCCTAGAGCCCTCTGGACACAGGAACCTCGGAGCAGTCAGAGAGAGGGTCCTTCGAGTCTCTGCCTGAGGCCAGAGCTGAAAGCCAGCTCTCAGGAACACTGAAACACCCCAGAAGAAGTAAGATCACAACTTATGCTCCAAGGGACCTGCCTGGAGCCCTCAGAATACATAAACCCAGGAGCAGTGTAGCACAGACCCTTGCAGTTTCTGCCTGCACCTAGAGCTGACCTGCTAACATATCTCTCAGTACACAGATCCCACTGGGAGAAAGCCCAGTCTCCAAAAGTGCTGATACACAGGTTTATAGGAAGGTCAAGTCACTGTCAGAGACAGCAAGACCAGCTAACACCAGAGACAATCTTATGGCAAGAGGCCAAAGCAGGAACCTAAGCAACAGAAACTGAGACCACTTGGCATCATCAGAGCCCAGTTCTCCCAACAAAGAAAATACTGGATATCCAAATACACCAGAAAAGAAAGATTTGGATTTAAAACCGTATTCATGATGATGATAGAAGGCTTTAAGAAGGACATAAATAGGGCTGGAGAGATGGCTCAGTGGTTAAGAGCACCCGACTGCTCTTCCAGAGGTCATGAGTTCAATTCCCAGCAACCACATGGTGGCTGACAACCATCTGTAAAGAGATCCCATAAGAGCTTGAAGGGGCTCGAGACCTCTTATGAACAACAATGCCAATCAACCAGAGCTTCCAGGGACTAAGCCACTACCTAAAGACTATACATGGACTGACCCTGGACTCCAACCTCATAGGTAGCAATGAATGGCCTAGTAAGAGTACCAGTGGAAGGGGAAGCCCTTGGTCCTGCCAAGACTGAATCCCGAGTGAATGTAATTGTTGGGGGGGGGGCATTAATGGGGGGAGGAGGGGGGGGGGAACACCCATATAGAAGGATGGGGGAGGGGTTAGGGGGATGTTGGCCCGGAAACCGGGAAGGGGAAAAAAAAAAGAAAAGTAAAAAAAAAAAACTCAAGTTAATAAAAAAAAAAAAAAAAAAAAAAAGAGTAATTGTGTCTTCATATAAGAAAAAAGAGAGAGAAGAGAGAGAGAGAGAGAGAGAGAGAGAGAGAGAGAGAGAGAGATCCTATGCCCTCTTCTGGTGTATCTGAAGACAGCTACAGTATATATAATAAATAAATAAATCTTTAAAAAAAAAAAAGGACAAAAATAACTCCCTTAAAGAAATACAGGCCAACACAGGTAAAGAAGCAGAAGCCCTTAAAGAGGAAACACAAAAACCCCTTAAAGAATGACAGGAAAGCACAACCAAACAGATGAAGGAATTGAACAAAAACCTCCAGGATCTAAAAATGGAAAGAAAACAATAGAGAAATGACAAAGGGAGACAACCCTGGAGACAAAAAACCTAGGAAAGAGATCAGGAGTCATAGACACAAGTATCACCAACAGAATACAATAGATAGAAGAGAGAATTTTAGGGGCAGAAGATACCATAGAAAACATTGACACAACCCTCAAAGAAAATACAAAACACAAAACACTTTTAACATAAAACATCCAGGAAATTCAGTACACGACAAAATGATCAAACCTAAGGGTAATAGTTATAGAAGAGAGTGAAGATTCCCAACTTCAAGGGCCAGTAAATATCTTCAACAAAATTATAGAAGAAAACATCCCTAACCTAAAGAAAGAGATGCCCATAAACACAGAAGATACCAGCAGACTTCTAAATAGATTGGACCAGAAATAAAATTCTTCTTGTTACATAATAGTCAAACACCAAATGCACAAAACAAAGAAAGAATATTAAAAGCAGTAAGGGAAAAAGGTCAAGAAACATATTAAGGCAGACCTATAAGAATTATACCAGACTTCTCACCAGAGACTATGAAAGCCAAAAGAACCTGGGCAGATGGCATACAGACCCTAAGAGAACACAAATGCCAGCCCAGGCTACTATATTCAGCAAAACCCTCAATGAACATAGATGGAGAAACCAAGGTATTCCATGACAAAGCAAAATTTACACAATATCTTTCTATAAACCCAGCCCTACAAAAGCTAATAGATGGAACCTCCAACACAAGGAGGGAATCTATACCCTAGAAAAAGCAAGAAAGTAATCTTCTTACCACAATCCCAAAAGAAGAGACACACACAAAGATAATTCCATCTCTAACAACAAAAATAACAGGAAACAATCACTATTCCTTAATATCTCTTCATAGCAATGCACTCAATTTGCCAATAAAAAGACATAGACTAAGAGACTTGATATGTAAACAGTGACATAGAATATACCTTCTTCTCAGCACCTCATGGTACGTTCTCCAAAACTGACCATATGTTCAGTCACAAAACAGGCCTCAACAGATACAAGAAGATTTAAATAATCCCATAGATCCTATGGGATCACCATAGACTTAAGTAAGGCTGGTCTTCAAAATCAAAATAAAGAACAGAGAGCCCATATACACATATAAGTTGAACAACACTACTCAATAACAACTTGGTCAAGGAAAAGACTAAAAACTTAAGAACTTTTTAGAATTTAATGAAAATGAATGCATAACATACCCAAACTATGGGACACAATGAAAGCAATGCTAAGAGGAAAACTCATAGCTCTGAGTGCCTCCAAAAAGAAACTGGAGAGAGCACACAATAGCAGCGTGACAGCACACCTAAAAGTGCTAGAACAAAAAGAAGCAAATACACCCAAGGGGAGTAGATGGCAGGAAGTAATTAAACTCAGTGCTGAAATCAACCAAGCAGAAACAAAGTAAACTGTAAAAAGAATCAACAATGCCAGGAGCTGGCTCTTTGAGAAAATCAACAAGATAGATAAACCCTTAGCCAGACAAACCAGAGGGCACAGAGAGTGTATCCAAATTAACAAAATCAGAAATGAAAAGGGAGACATAACAACAGATTCTGAGGAAATTAAAAAAAATCATCAGATCCCGCTATAAACACCTATAGTCAACAAAACTGGAAAATCTTGAGGGAAATGGACAATTTTCTAGACAGATACCAGGTACCAAAGTTAAATCAGGATGAGATAAACCATCTAAATAGCCCCATAACTTCTAAAGAAATAGAAGCAGTTATTAAAAGTCTCCCAACCACAAAAAGCCCAGGATCAGATGGGTTTAGTGCAGAATTTTACCAGACCTTCATAGAAGACCTAATACCAATACTGTTCAAATTATTCCACAAAATAGAACAGAATGGACACTACCCAATTCCTTCTTTGAAGCCACAATTATGCTTATACCCAAACCACACAAAGACTCAACAAAGAGAACTTCAGATCAATTTCCCTTATGAATAGCGATGCAAAGATACCCAATAAAATTCTTGCAAACCAAATCTAAGAACACATCTAAACGATCATCCATCATGATCAAGTAGGCTTTGGGATGGTTCAATATATGGAAACTCATCAAGGTAATCCACTATATAAACAAATTCAAAGATACAAACCACATGATCATTTAATTAGATGCTGAGAAAGCATTTGACAAAATTCAACACCCCTTCATGATAAAAGTCCTGGAAAGAATAGGAATTCAAGGCCCATACCTAAACATAGTAAAAGCAATCTACAGCAAACCAGTAGCCAACATCAAACTAAATGGAGAGAAACTTGAAGCAATCCCATTAAAATCAGGGACTAAACAAGGCTACCCATTCTCTCCCTACTTATTCAGTATAGTACTCAAAGTCCTAGTCAGAGCAATTAAACAACAAAAGGAGGTCAAAGGAATATAAATTCGAAAGGAAGAAATCAAAATATCACTATTTGCAGATGACATGATAGTATACTTAAGTGACCCCAAAAGTTCCACCAGAGAACTATTAAGCCTGATCAACAACTTCAGCAAAGTGGCTGGATATAAAATAACTCAAACAAAGCAGCAGCCTTTTTCTACTAAAGGATAAACAGGCTGAGAAAGTAATTAGGGAAATGACACTCTTCACAATAGCCACAAATAACACAAGATACTTAGGTGTGACTCTAACCAAGCAAATGAAAGATAAATACAGTCAGCAAGGAGAGGAGTTGGAGACAGAATAGTGAGCCAGCCAGAGACCAGAAAGAACTAGAAAAGGTAAGTGTATTCAGCAGTAAGTCTCAGATGCTGAAAACATTCTAGTCCTAGAATAGATTATACATAGTCCAAGTCTTGGCCTAGGTTTGCAAACAGGCATTAAGCCTCAGACACAATTACTACAGGAGAATAAAAGTATTTTACAGGAACATTGTCAAGTTATTTTATAGGGTCATAGTCAGCCTGATATCCAAACCACACAAAGATTGAACAAATAAAATCTAAGACCAATTTTCCTCATAACATTGATGTAAAAATACTCAATACTTCAAAAACCAAATCCAAGAACACGTCAAAAGGATAATCTACCATGATCAACTAGGTTTCACCTCAGAGATACAGGGATAGTTCAAATTATGACAATCTGTCAATGTAATATCACATCAATAAACTGAAAATAAAAAAGCCACACAATCATCTCACTGGATAAAGAAAAGGCATTCAGCATCTCTTCATAATAAAATCCTGGAGAGATTAAGGATATGAGTTACAAATATAAACATACTAAAAGCAAATACAGGGCTGGAGAGATGGCTCAGTGGTTGAGAGCACCGTCTGCTCTTCCAGAGGTCCTGAGTTCAAATCCCAGCAACCACATGGTGGCTCACAACCATCTGTAATGAGATCTGATACCTTCTTCTGGTGTGTCTGAAGACAGCAACAGTGTACTCATATAATAAATAAATCTTTTTTTAAAAAAAGAATACTTTAAAAGCAAGATATGGCAAGCCTGAAGACAGTATCAAATTAAATCTAGAAAAATCCAAAGCAATTCCACTAAAATCAGGAATAAGGAAAGGATGCCCTCTCTCTCTATGGGTATTCAATATAGTACTTGATATTCTGACTAAAGCAATAAGACAACTAAAGGAGATTAAGGAGATACAAATCGGGAAGAAGACAAAGCATCACTATTGGCAGATAGCTGCAGTAAATATTAAAAATTGTGGTAAATATTAAAAACAAACAAACAAAAAAAAGAATCTTTTATTCCATGCTGGTGCTGACACCATTAGTGCCACCATTATGGCACTGTGGGGTATCTTTGCAGAAGCCAGTCTGTCACTGCTCCATGCTGGCCTCAAATATCTCAAGACCCAGGCGGTCCCCGAGCCATTCCAGTGTGGCACCTTGCCACACTGGTCCCTATAGTTAGTTCCAGCACTGGAGGACCATATGGAACTAACCATAATTCATCTCTGGTTAGTATCTCTCCACTAGCCGTGACCTCTCTGGTTCCAGCTACTCAGTAAAATCAGGGCTCTAGAAATCCAGGATAGGGCTGGCCTATTGTGGCTCCCTGCAACAGACTCTGCCCACACTCCCAACAACCTCCCCCTCATAATTAAAGTATACACGCCCAACTACCTGGTGAAATCATAACTCAATAAGCTGTAATTTATCAATCAGATTTATATGTTAAATTCTCAATCCACAGTACATCCACACAATACATTTACAACCAATTGATAAGGATATAAACCACTCGCCTAGATAAGACAAATTTACCTGTAGAAATCCATCCCTTAAGAAATATACATTACTACCTAGGGTCATTCAAGACCACCCAGATCTCAGTCATCCTTCTCCATCTTGATTCTCTTCCTCTTCCCTTCTCTTCCCCCTTACAAAAACTTTGTTCCTGCCATACAATCGTATGCCTTAACCTAACTTGTGTCAGCCCTCATCTGCATACAGCCATCAGCCTACATATGATAGTGTACATAAGTGACTGCAAAAATTCTATCAGGAAGTTCCTACTTCTTATAAACATCTTTAGAGAAGTGGCTGCATACAATTTAATGCAGAGTATCAGTAGCCGTCCCATATGTAAAGGACAAAAGGACTGAGAAAGAAATCAAGGAAACACACCATTTATAATAGTCACAAGTAATATAAAATATCTTGGGGTAAATCTAACCAAGCAAGTGAAAGATACATAGGACAAAAACTTTAAGTCTTGGAAGAAATTGAAGAAGATATCAGAAGATGAAAAGATCTCCGTTGCTCATGGATCAGTAGCATTAACAAATTAAAAATGGCCATTTTAGCAGAAGCAATTTAAATTCAATGCAATCCCCATCAAAATTCCAAAACAATTCCTTAGCAACCTTG
The DNA here is from genome assembly GCF_011064425.1 of Rattus rattus. Taxonomy (NCBI): domain Eukaryota; kingdom Metazoa; phylum Chordata; class Mammalia; order Rodentia; family Muridae; genus Rattus; species Rattus rattus. The sequence continues at coordinate 137,773,217 of NC_046156.1, forward strand.
GAGGAACAATACTGAAGTTCCTATGGTTTAGGTGTGGCATGGCTGCCAACACAGCTGCATGACACAGATTAAGCTCTGGGAACACAGCCAACCTGAGTAATGCGTCTCTCACTTCCTAGTATACAGATGGTGTTGCTCTTTCCTGTATGCTTGTTTGTTTTGCATTTTTCTGTACCATATTTGTCCTCAAATATAATTTTGATGAAAAATTTCTGGGAAAAAAGAGTGAGGGCATTCCTAGAGAAGAAAATGGGTTTGATGTCTATAGGAACACAGTGTTCTGGCCCTGACCATTCATGTAGCCATCCCAGGCATAAGGGAACAAGGGGTTCTGGATGTAGGGGCTGAATGTTCTCTGGGAAATATTATCCAACTCATGATGATAAGTTGCACCAGGAAATATTTAAAGCAGGAAATGTTTTTGATAGACCTGCATTTTTAGTAGTTAAGAGAATTGAAGACCCCAAGGAATAACGGACCTATGTCACAAACGACAGTGATGTCTATATAAAATACAGGGGATAAGATAGAGGAAGAAATAAGTGGGTCTATTAGATTAGTGAGCTGACCTTCCTGGAAAGATTGGAACATACTGATTTGATTCTGTGGCATCACCTGCCTAAGGAAATCAGGGAAGTGTGTAACCAATAAATGAAGTAAACTCAGAAAGGAAGAAGATAGACTTGAAAGCTATCTCTGAGCACAGCTTCAGAACTATGAGTTACCTGTCAGTTTGCACCTGCATCATTTCCTGAGACTCCAATTTCATACAGCCTATCCAATTCTCCTATTTATGAGAACCCCCAAACAACTGAGGCTGATCATTGGCAAAATGGGAAAAAACAAAAACAAAAACTAGGATACCTAAGACAATCCTGTACAATAAAGGAAATTCTGGAGGTATCATCATCCCTGATTTCAAACTATACTACAGAGCTACAGTAATAAAAACTGCATTAGCATAAAAACAAACAGATTGATCAATGTAATGAAATCAAAGCCCCAGATGTATATCCACAAACCTATGGGCAAGTGAATTTTGATAAAGAAGCTAGAAATATACAAGAGAATAAAAACAAGCATGTTCAACAAAATGTGCTGGTCAAACTAGATGGTTGCATGTAGAAGAATGCAAACAATACATTTGTATCATCCTGCACAAAGCTCAAGTCCAAGAAGATCAATGACCAACATAAGACCAGATACACTGAACCTGATAGAAGAGAAAATAGTGAATAGCCTTGAATGAATTGGCACAGAAGACAACTTTCTGAACAGAATACCAAGAGCACAGGCATTCATATTGAAGATTAATGAATGGGACCTCATGAAAGTGAAAAGCTTCTGAAAGGAAAGGATACTAATAATTGGACAAAATGTCAGCATACAAAATGGGAAAAGTTTTTTTTATGAACTCCACATGTGACAGAGCCCTAATATCCAAAATATATAAAGGATTGAAGAAAGTCAACATTAATAAACCAATTGATACATTTTAAAAACTAGGGTACACTTGAAGCAATCCCACTAAAATCAGGGACTAGACAAGACTGACCACTCTCTCCCTTCCTACTCAACATAGTAGTATTCATTTGAAATAACAAAAACCCAGGATAGTAAAAGCCATTCTCAATAATAAAAGACCTTCTCAGGGAATCACTATTCCTAACCTCAAGCTGTATTACAGAGCAATAGAGATAAAAACTGTATGATATTAGTACAGAGACAGGCAGGCAGATCAATGGAATAGAATTGAAGACCCAGAAATGAGCCCACACACCTATGGTCACTTGATCTTTAACAAAGGAGCTAAAACCTTTGGGTTTAAACCTTGGGGGAAAGCCAGCATTTTCAACAAATGGTGCAGGTTCAACTGGAGGTCAGCATGTAGGAGGATGCAAATTGACACATTCTTGACTCCTTGTACAAAGCTCAAGTCCAAGTGGATAAAGGACCTCCACATAAAGACAGATACACTGAAACTAATAGAAGAGAAAGTGGGAAAGAACTGAACAGAACACCAAGGGTTTTTGTTCTAAGATCAACAATTGACAAATGCGACCTCATAATTACAAAAGCTTCAAAATTACAAAGGCAAAGGACATTGTCTTTAGGAAAAAACAGCAACCAACAGAATGAGAAAAGATCGTTACCAATCCTACATCTGATAGAGAACTAATATCCAATATATACAAAGAATTGAAGAAGTTAGACTCCAGAGAATCAAATAACCCTATTTACAAATGGGCAAAGAGCTAAACAAAAAAATTCTCAGCTGAAGACTATAGAATGGTAGCAAAGCACATAAATGTTCAACATCCTTAGACATCAAGGAAATGTAAATCAAAACAACCCTGAGATTCTACCTCAAACCAGTCAGAATGGCTAAGATCAAAAACTCAGGTGATGACAGATGCTGGTTAGGATGTAGACAAAAAGGAACACTCCTCCATTGTTGGTGGGCTTGCAAGCTGGTACAACCACTCTAGAAATCAGTTTGCTGGTTCCTCAGGAAATTTGACATAGTGCTTCCTGAGGATCCAGCTGTACCACTTCTCGGCATACACCCAAAAGATGCTCTAACATATAACAGGGACACATGCTCCACTATGTTCACAGCAGACATATTTATAATTGCCAGAAGCTGGAAAGAACCCAGAAGCCCTTCAACAGAGGAATGGATTCAAAAAATGAGGTACATCTACACAATGGAGTACTATACAGCTATCAAAAACAATGACTTCATGAAATTCATAGGCAAATGGAATGAACTAGAAAATATCATCCTGAGTGAGGTCACAATTAAAAACACACTTGATGTGCATTCATTGATAAGTAGATATTAGTCAAAAAGCTCAAATTACCCAGGATGTAATCCACAGACCACAAGAAGCTCAAGAAGAAGGATGACCAAAATGTGAATGCTCCCACTTTTTCTTAAAAGCAGGAGAAATATCCATAGGAGGGGACATGGAAGCAAAGTTTAGAGCAGCGACTCAAAAAATGGCCATTCAGAGCCTGACCCACGTGTGGCCCATATAGATACAGCCACTAAAACTAGATAAGATTGATGAAGCTAGAAAATGCATAGATCTCTCCTGAGAGACACATCCAGAGCATGTCCAATACAGAGATCAATGATAGCAGCAAACCACTGAACTGAGAATAGGACCCCCTAGGGGGGAATTAGAGGAAGTATTGAAAGAGATGAAGGACCTAGCAATCCCAAAAAACCAACAATGCCAAGCAACCAAAGCTTCCAGGGACTAAACCACTATTGAAAGACTACACATGGACTGACCCAGGGCTCCAACTGCATATGTAGCAGAGAATAGCCTTGTTGGGGCTCCAGGGGAAGGGGAAGCCCTTGGTCTTGCCAAGGTTGGACCCCCAGTGCAGGGGAATATGGGGGAGGGCAATAAGGGTGATATATAGGGGGAATACCACTGTGGGGGAGGGGGAGGGGATAGGGGGATTGTGGACAGGAAACCAGGAAGGGGAATAACCTTTGAAATGTAAGTAAAGAAATATATAATAAAAAATTAGAAAAAAAAGAAAGATTACTGAGTACATGTCACTCTGCCATGTTTACCAAGCAGTTGGCATTGCAGCTTTTTCTCTACATTGATTTCTCTAGTTAAGTAGTGTTGATGTAATTACAAAGCAATAGTGTTTGGCTCTTCTAAGATTTATATACCTCCACAGTCCTCTGCTAAACACTTATTGTTTAAAGCACATTAGGTTTTTAACCATGTCTAATTCAAATATTTTTAGAAGTCAGGTAATTTACTTTGTCATTATTTCCCTTGTAGCAGTTTGACATGTTTAGTAAATATATGTCTTCATGAATACACAAAGTAGTGTGTATAAATGAGTTCTAAAATATTTTTTCTTTTTTAAGAGTCTTTGAATTTTATTTTGCTCTGGTTTATTTTCAATGTTTGCTCTTTAAAGTCATATTTGGTTTGTAAATTCACCTACTGGGTAGCATCACTTCATGTTATTACTGGTGACTATGTGTAGGGAATGCCAGGGTAGGAAGGTGGGAGGGAGTAGGTAGGTGAAGGAGCACCCTCATAGAAGCAGGGGGAGGACAGATGGGAAAGGGGGTTTCTGGAGGGGAAATCGGAAAAGGGGTAACATTTTAAATGTAAATAAATAACCAATAAAAGAAAAACAACAACAACAACAAAAACCTTGGGTACAGATCTAAATAGGTTTCTCAAGAGAGGAATCTTAAATGCTGAGAAAGACTTAAAGAACATTTCAATACTTTTAGCCATCAGGGAAATGCAAATCAGATGGCTGTTAGATTCCAGATTACACCTAAGAATGGCTAAGATCAAAACCACAAGTGAAAGCACATGCTTTTGAGGATGTGGAGCTAGGGCAACACTCCCCCATTGCTAGAGTGCAATGTTATACTCTCCAAGCATCTGCTCCAGCAAATGTCACATGTGCTTTCACAAGACAGCTTCCAAAAAACACTACATATGTCTGCTTCAGCAAAACGTCCTCTTATCAGAAAGTATCCAGAAAAACACCACAAGACACAATTTCATCTCCAAAGAAACCAAAATTTTCCATTTCACCCAATTAAAAAAGTAGAGCAAAACAAAAGATGCAGAGATGGACTAACAACCAAACAGTATGTAAAGCTTAGGGAATTCTGTGGAAAACTGGGAGGAAGGATTCTAATAGCCAGAGGGGAGAAGTACACCATAAGAAAGCTCACTGAATCAAATACCCTGGACCTTTAGTGGCTTACAGAGACTGAACAGTCAGGGAGGCTTTACGGGTCTGACCTAGGACCTCTGCATATATAATTTTATTGTGCAGCTTGATCTTCTTGTGAAACTCCTACAGTGAATGCAGGGGCTGTCTCTGACTCTTTTGCTGCTTTTGTTAACCCTTTTCTCCCACTGAGTCACCACTCAGCCTTAATATGAGGGAAAATAAATCAGCCAGCTGCTGATTTATTTTTTATGATTCAAACCTTTATTCACAGCACTTGGAAGGCAGAGACAAGTATGACTCAGAAAACTTGAGGCCAACCTGGTCTATACAGTAAGTTTCAGGCCATCTAGCCATATACAGAGAGATTCCTTCTCAAAAAAATGAAATAAATTATAATAAAATTAAAGTAAATCAGTGCAATAGAATGGATCATAGGGTGCAGAAGGATATATTAATTTTGTAAGTAAGGACTTAGTTACTTAATAAAGAGTATTAGCACAGTATTGAAGAGAAAATAATGTGGGGCTTTTATTGCAATATACACAAAGCAAACTCCAGGTGTATCTTTTGATTCTAAAACCAGTTAAAACAAAAGAAACTAAAAGAGGGAGAAAATGGAAGATACTACAAACAAAATTCAGTTGCAGAGAAAAATCTCACTAGGCCAGAAAAATCTAAAGCTTAAAGAAAGAAAACAAGAAATCAGAAGGGGCAAAAGGAAGAAACAGAGAAAGAGATGTGGACAGGAAAATATTTGGCAATCTTTAAATAGGATAAAAATATCACAAGCAAAATTCATAGATAAAATGAACAGTGGTTTGCATATCAGAATACCATCAAAATTATTATTTATAACATATAAAAGGCACTTAGGAAATAATGCATGACATGTGCAAAGCATAAATAGGCAGTTCACAGAGATGCATATTCAAGAAGTCATCAAACACATGAAAAGATGTTCAGATTTATTAGTAGTCAAATAAATACAAAAAGTAACAATGAGAAACAATATTTGACACGAATCCAAGCAAAAATAAAAACTAAATGCTGACAAGAATATGGAAAACAAAAACCTGCTACCTGACAGGGGATGGCAAAATTTCAGATTTAATATGCGTTATAAGTTAATGTACTTCACATCCCTGTGCCTAGCAGTTCTCCTGGTCACAGTCAATACATCGCACTGGGAATTACATAAGAACACAATAAGTATGCAAGTGTATTCACCTTCATAACAATTACATGCTGTAGGAGGTCAGCTTAAAGAAAGCATTAAGGGAGCCAGGATTATCAAATGCATGGACCTATTTTCTTCAATGGAAGGAAATCAATGACACTTACTCACCAGAAGGCTGAAGCTAATGTTGTCTGATAATCTGGTGATCTTTTTGCTATTCTATGGAGTCAACGTTCCTAAATTCCCCAGTCTCCTGAACATTGTTTAAAGCCTAATCCCGAACTCTGTCTCTCAGTAAATAAATCTCATCTATCCTAACTTAAGAGGCCCCTTATACTTTACATCTGTCACCAATAGAATCTATCCTTATGAATATTACACATGCCCCATCCTTGGGTGCTTACTCTGTGCCCTGTTTATCAGCTAATTTATTTCATTCTTATTGTAAAGGTCACAGGCTACTTACTACCTTGCTAGGGAGTTTCTACGTAGCTATGCCTAAAGTTTTGTTATAACAACTGTCATGTGGAGATTTCCCCCACAAAGTAAATGTGTACGAATTAAACACTGTATCAGACACTAAAAGTTTTGATCCAGCCTGACTGACCAAGTCTGGCTGTATTAAGTTTTAATTCTCATCTTTTCATGGCTTAGTCCCTACCTGTAGTGATACCTGAAGGGACACCACGACTCTTTGCCAAGATTTCTATCCCTTTCCTAGGACTTATCGCTGTCTTTCTCCTAAGCTATTTTTACACGTCAGTTTTAGATGTACCCATTCTTGTTTCACACTTTGGTGAATTTCTTCTGTTTCGTCCCCCAGATACTTAGTCCCTTGAAGGTAACAGGATGGTGTTATATCCACCGTAGTGTTCCTTCATTAGCTTAATTAGAAGGATAAAGCTGCCCAATAAATTCTCCACCTTGATATACTGAGGAAACTTCCACAGTGAACTGATCAGTTCATCAAAGGTCTTGGAGACCTAAGTTCCTGTCTCAGACCCTTTTCCTCTATGGTGCATCTTCTCTGAAGCATTGGAAAGAGGGACCATGGAGGTCTAGTGAGCAGAGTTGTCTTCTTAGCATCTCAAGAAGCTTAGATTAGAGTGCACACAACCAGCAGCCTGAAAGTACACAAAAATAAAGGAGGTAAAAGTGCTGAGTGTGTGTGTGTGTGTGTGTGTCTGTGTTACATGTACCATGATGCACATATGGAAAGAACAATTTGTAGAGTCTGTTCTCTCCTTCCATGATATGGATGCCAGGGATTGAACTCAAATCATCAGTTTCAACAACTTTAATCTACTGAGTCATCTCACCAGCTCAGGGCAACTTTAATTTGGTTTTAAAAACAGGGTCCTATATAATACCCTGGAATTAAAATTGTCTTCATGGAAGACCAAAATGGATCTCCCAGGCTACAGCTAACGTCCCTTTGAAGAAGGTGTAGTTGCATTCTTCTGGATAGGAAGCAGAGAGGCTTGCTGGTACAAGGGCGAGGCAACCATGAAACAATCATAAATAGAGCCTTATCTTTTACAGGATTTAAGTTCAATTCTCAGAACCCATATTAGATAGCTCACAACTTGCTAAAACTCTAGACCTTGGGGAATCTTTAATCACATGACATATTCTCATATCAATATGCACAAATTTAAAAAAAATCTCTCTTAAACAAAACACAGAGCTGGACATGGACAGCCATGTACTCCTACAACTCCAACATTTGGGAAGTGGAAGCAAAAAAAAAAAAAAAAAGGAGTTCAAAGTTATCCTTGGCTATGTAGAAGGAATCTTAAACTATCGAAAGCTTATCTCAAAAACAGAAAACAAATATAAAATACATTGGTGTGACTTTAAACAAGCAATTAAACGATCTGTATGATAAGAACTTCAAGCCTCTGAAGAAAGAAATTGAAGAAGACCTCAGAAGATGGAAAGATCTCCCATGCTCATGGATTGGCAGGATTAACATAGTAAAAATGGACATTTTACCAAAAGTGATCTATAAATTCAATGCAATCCCCATCAAAATAACAATCCAATTCTTCAGAGAGTTAGACAGAACAATTTGAAAATTCATCTGGAATAACAAAAAACCCAGGATAGCTAAAACTATCCTCAACAATAAAAGGACTTCTGGGGAAATCACTATCCGTGAACTCAGTATTACAGAGCAATAGTGATAAAAACTGCATGGTATTGGTACAGAGACAGACAGATAGACCAGTGGAATAGAATTGAAGACCCAGAAATGAACCCACACACCTATGGCCACTTGATTTTTGACAAAAGAACCAAAACCATCCAATGGAAAAAAGATACCATTTTCAGCCAATGGTGCTGGTTCAACTGGAGGTCAGCATGTAGAAGAATGCAGATCAATCCATGCTTATCACCCTGTACAAAGCTTAAGTTCAAGTGGATCAAGGACCTCCACATCAAACCAGATACACTCAAACTAAGAGAAGAAAAAGTGGGGAAGAGTCTCAAACACATGGGCACTGGGGAAATTTTCCTGAACAAAACAGGACATATGTTTTAAGACCAAGAATCGACAAATGGGACCTCATAAACCTGCAAAGCTTTTGTAAGGCAAAGGATACTGTCATTAGGACAAAATGGCAACCAACAGATTTGGAAAAGATTTTTACCAATCCTACACCTGATAGAGGGCTAATATGCAATATATACAAAGAACTCAAGAAGTTAGACTCCAGAGAGCCAAATAACCCTATTAAAAATGGGGTTCAGAGCTAAACAAAGAATTCTCATCTGAGCAATATCGAATGGCCGAGAAGTACCTAAAAAATGCTCAGCATCCATAGTCACCAGGGAAATGCAAATGAAAACAACCCTAAGATTCCACATCACACAGGCCGGATTGGATAACATCAAAAACTCAGGTGATAACAGATGCTGGTGAGGATGTGGAGAAGGAGGAACACTCCTCCATTGTTGGTGGGATTGCAAACTGGTATATCTACTCTAGAAATTAGTTTGGAGGTTCCTCAGAAAATTGGACATTGTCTTATCTGAGGACCCAGCTATACTTCTCCTGGGCATATACCTAAAAGATGCTCCAAAATATAACAAAGACACATGCTCCACTATGTTCATAGCAGCCTTATTTATAATAGCCAGAAACTGGAAAGAACCCAGATGACCTTAAACAGAGGAACGGATACAGAAAATGTGGTACATCTAAACGATGGTGTATACTCAGCTTTCAAAACAATGACTTCATCAAACTCATAGACAAATGGATTGAACTAGAAAATATCATCCTGAGTGAGGTTACCCAATCACAGAAAAATACACACAGTATGCACTCACTGATAAGTGGATATTAGCCTAAAATCTCGAAGTACCCAAGATACAATCCACAGACCACACGAAGCCCAAGAAGGATGACTAAAATGTGGATGCTTCACTCTTTGTTAAAAGAGGATACAAAGAGACACCGCACAGACCTGAAGGGAATCGGTCAACAGTCTGCAACCAAATCCCGTGGGAGGGAGAGCTAAACCTTCAGAGGGGCAGACACGCCTGGGAAGCCAGAAGAGACTACACTCTGCTCACATTTCTGGCTCCAGAGGAAAACACCTAACACCATCTGGGACCCTGGTACACCGGAGCTCCAGGAAAAGGCAGTGCAGACCCTCCTGGTTGCTGCCCTCACTGAGAGCTCCAAAAGCAGCCCACCACGAGCAACTTGAGCTGTGGGACCACAGGTAAGACCAACTTTTCTGCTCCAAGCGACCTGCCTGGTGGACTCAGGACACAGGCCCACAGGAACAGCGGAAGACCAGTAGACAGGAAAGACTACACACCTGAGAGCAGAACACTCTGTTCCCATAACTGGATGAAAAGAAAACAGGAAAACAAGTCTACAGCACTCCTGACACACAGACCTATAGGACGATCTAGTCACTGTCAGAAATAGCAGAACAAGGTAACACCAGAGAAAACCTGATGGCGAGAGGCAATGGCAGGATAGCATTTCACGCAAATGGTGCTGGTTCAACTGGAGGTCAGCATGTAGAAGAATGCAGATCAATCCATGTTTATCACCCCGTACAAAGCTTAAGTCCAAGTGGATCAAGGACCTCAACATCAAACCAGATACACTCAAACTAAGAGAAGAAAAAGTGGTGAAGAATCTTAAACACATGGGCACTGGAGAAAATTTCCTGAACAAAATACCAATGGCCTATGCTCTAAGATCAAGAATTGACAAATGGGATCTCATAAAACTGCAAAGCTTCTGTAAGGCAAAGGACACCGTTGTTATGACAAAACATCAACAAACAGATTGGGAAAAGATCTTTACCAATCCTACAACAGATAGAGGGCTTATATCCAAAATATACAAAGAACTCAAGAAGTTAGACCACAGGGAGACAAATAACCCTATTAAAAAATGGGGTTCAAAGCTAAACAAAGAATTCACAGCTGAGGAATGCTGTATGGCTTAGAAACACCTAAAGAAATGTTCAACATCTTTAGTCATAAGGGAAATGCAAATCAAAATAACCCTGAGATTTCACCTCACCCTAGTGAGAATGGCTAAGATCAAAAACTCAGGTGACAGCAAATGCTGGTGAGGATGTGGAGAAAGAGGAACACTCCTCCACTGTTGGTGGGGTTGCAGACTGGTACAACCATTCTGGAAATCAGTCTGGAGGTTCCTCAGAAAATTGGACACTGCACTACCTGAGGACCTAGCTATACCTCTCTTGGGCATATACACAAAACATGCCCCAACATATAACAAAGACACATGCTATGTTCATAGCAGCCTTATTTATAATAGCCAGAAGCTGGAAAGAACCCAGATGCCCTTCAACAGAGGAATGGATACAGAAAATGTAGTACATCCACACAATGGAATATTACTCAGCTATCAAAAACAATGACTTTATGAAATTCATAGGGAAATGGATGGAACTGGAAAATATCATCCTGAGTGAGGTAACACAATCACAGAAAAACACACATGGTATGCACTCATTGATAAGTGGCTATTAGCCCAAATTCTTGAATTACCCTAGATGCACAGAACACGTGGAACTCAAGAAGGATGACCAAAATGCGAATGCTTCACTCCTTCTTTAAAAGGGGAACATGAAAACCCTTGGCAGGGAATAGGGAGGCAAAGTTTAGAACAGAAGCAGAAGGAACACCCATTCAGAGCCTGCCCCACAAGTGGCCCATACATATACAGCCACCCAATTAGATAAGATGGATGAAGCAAAGAAGTGTAGGCTGACAGGAACCGAATGTAGACCTCTCCTGAGAGATACAGCCAGAATACAGCAAATACATAGGCAAATGCCAGCAGCAAACCACTGAACTCAGAACGGGACCCCCGTTGAAGGAATCAGAGAAAGAACTGGAAGAGCTTGAAGGGGCTCGAGACCCCATATGAACAATGCCAACCAACCAGAGCTTCCAGGGACTAAGTCACTACCCAAAGGCTATACAGGGACTGAGCCTGGGCTCCAACCTCACAGGTAGCAATGAATAGCCAAGTAAGAGCACCAGTGGAAGGGGAAGCCCTTGGTCCTGCCAAGACTGAACCCCCAGTGAATGTGATTGTTGGGGGGAGGGTGGTAATGGGAGCAGGATGGAGAGGGGAAGCCCCTATAGAAGTGGAGGGGGAGGGGTTAGGGGGATTTTGGCCTGGAAACCGGGAAGGGGAATAATAATCGAAATGTAAATAAGAAAGACTCAAGTTAATAAAGATTAAAAAATAAAATAAAATAAGGTTCTGGGTTACACAGTGAGTCAAAAAAAAAAGGGGGGGGATACAAAAATATCCATAGGCGGGGATATGGAGGCACCGTTTGGAGCAGAGACTGAAAGAATGGCTATATAGTGCCTGCCCCACAGGTGGCCCATCTATATCTATATCTATATCTATATCTATATCTATATATATATATATACATATATATATATATATATATAAAATCTCCAGCAAAACTAGATAAGATTGATGAAGCTAAGAGATGCATGCTGACAGGAACTGGATATAGATGTCTCCTGAGAGACACAGCCAGTGTATGTCAAATACAGAGGCAAATACTAGCAGCAAATCATTGAACTGAGAATGGGACCCACCCATTGGAGGAATTAGAGAAAGGATTGAAAGAGCTGAAGGGCTTGCAACTCCGAAAGAATGACAACACCAACCAACCAGAGCTCCCAGGGACTAAACCACTATCCATGGCTCCAGCTGCATATGTAGTAGAGGATGGCCTTGTTCGGCAATGATGGAAGGAGAAGCCCTTGGTCCTGCCAAGGTTGGACCCCCAGTGTAGAGGAATGTTGGGGGTTGGGGCAAGAAGGGGGGAGTTGATGGGAAGGGGATCACCCTTATAGAAGAGGGGAGGGGGATGGGCTATGGGGCTTACCTCTGGGAAACTGGGAATGGGAATAACATTTGAAATGTAAATAAAAAATCCAATAAAAGGGAAAAAAAAAAACAGAAAATAGGTGGTTGATTTGAAAAGCACTGATACAATACAAATACATGTGCTTTCAATGCTATTCTTCCTAGGTCCCTTTGTGTCATAATTAAAGCCTACTGTATTACTTATTGATTTCTGTGTAAATATTTCGTGACTAAGTAGCTTACATTTATTTAATTTATATTCATTTCATTTATTTTTTTTTCTTTCTGTGCACTAAGAATCCTAGGTAAGTTTCACAACTATCTTCAGTGACACAGTTTCTCATTGGGCCTCCATCAAGGTACTGTCTAGGCCTACTGTCTCATCAGAAGTATCAGTTGAGAAGGATTTGTTCCCAAGATCCCTGAGGTGGTTGTGGGTTGATTAGGTCCTTAAAAACCTGTTGGGCTGGAGAGAGACATTTTCTTTAATTGTGTAGCTGCTAGCAGGTTGCCCAAGCTACTATAAATAACAGCTCACTCATGTGCATGTAAAGAGCCCTAATTAAACTCATTGTTTTTCCTGTAAAGTCGTGAAAGTAGAAAGAATTCTTTGAGACAAAGAAAATATATAATGGATATATGCTCGTAAAAGCTTTTTAAAAAATGGACTGTTGAGCTAAGATTAAAGATATAACTAAAGTGCCTGGCATCTGAGTTACAAAATAGAGATCTGAGTAGCTGAGGTTACCTTCAGTTCCTTTTTCCATGAGCATATACAGTTAATTTTCCTGGCACACACACATATGATGGATCAAAGGAAGCACAACAAAAAGAATGTAAGACTTTCAGTGAGCTTCTATCAGCTTTAAAGTATCCTACTCTTTAGAAATGTGGTGAACTCTAGCACACAGGTAAGTTCACAAGAATGAGAACAGCAAGAGGTAGGACGATGGTGAGACTGACAGCAGTGATCTGCCACAGTGGCTGGTGCTTTCCATTTGATCTAGAATCATGTATCTTCAAAGTCAAAATTATGTAGGAAATGATTGCAAAGCTAACACCAAAGGAAAACAAAGCCCTTTACAATTAATTTGGCGACAAATGTTTCCTGGAATGCCTATACATTGATTTTATAGAGATGTGGAAAAATATTGTATGTTAGCATTCACATCTGTGCCTCTCTCTCTCTCTCTCTCTCTCTCTCTCTCTCTCTCTCTCTCTCTCTCTCTCTCTCTCACACACACACACACACACACACACACACACACACACACAAAACACAGAGCCAGTTCACAACTTCCAGTGACTTGACTTATAATTTTTTTTGCTTTACAATAGTATGAATAATAGACAAAATAAATATCTAATAGAAGACAGGAACAAGTTTTAACTTTGATCTTTTCTTAGCCTAGAAATCCACAATACAATATAATACAATATTCTGTTGTGATGGTCACATCTGAGTTTCTACAAATGAGTATAATTTTGAGCATCTTCTAAGTAGGTTTACCTTTGCATTCAGTAGCCTGGGAGTGTTAAATACATTCAAATTAGGATGGATTCATTAGTATATACATCATGAGTCAAAGGCCATCTATACAATATATTCCCCAATCATTTACATTAAATTTTTTTCAAAGATATATATTTTATTATGTATTTCTGGATAAGCAATACAACTGACTACAAAGCAGTGTTATACAACATTGCCCTGATGAATGACTATACTTATAAGTATTCAGTTATGCCCACATGAGTATGAATATGTAAGGGTCTTTCTAATATTTCCTTCTAAAAGATTTAGTATTATTTAAAAACATTTGACTATTTGTGTGTGTGTGTGTGTGTGTGTGTGTGTGTGTGTGTGTGTGATTTGACTATACATGTGTGTGTTGGGGGAGATGTGTTACACACACATATAGTCAGTGCTTGTGGAAGCCAGAAAAGGGCTTGAGATCTCCTGGAATTAACAATAAGATGGTTGGTGGCCACCAAGTAGGTGTTGGAAATGAAAGTAAGGTTGAGAACTGAGCACTGTCTCCAGCCGTTTTGCTAAACTTTCTTAACTACTCGCTTAAAGCAGAATTTGAGTGACTGAGAAATTAAGAGGTAGTATTCTTGGTACATGGGGGGAAAGGATGAAAGTGCAAACAACTGCTTTGGAGTAGCAAAGATCTGAATAAATTAGGCTTAGAGCTATAAAAGTAATTTGGAATTTAAGTATAGAAATGATACAAGCAATTCATATTCATTAAGTCTCTGATAGGACCAGTGAGGAAGCTGTATGTGGTAGACAGAAGCTGGGCCATAGAAACTCCAGGCAGATCTCTAACAGGGCTGTGAGAAAGAAACTGGTGGTTTCAACAATCATGTCTAAAGAGTTAGATATGAATACAAAAAGACTTATTTTCTTTTGAAAGCAGGCATTTATTGAGTTGAGGCAGAAAGGGAACAATGCCCCATACTTATGAAATACAAGACACTTTTTAATCAGCTAAATAAGATTCATAAAGTTGAAACTCAAAGGAAAAAAATACTTGAAAATACCAATTCTAGTGTTATCACAAATAGGTGGCATTTTGAACTAAGATAGCCAAAAGAGATCCATATGCGGAAATTGTAAATGAAGAAGAAATGGGTGTCCAGGAATAAGGCCAGGGTATTGAAACATGTGGAGAGGAGATGGGCATTAACAAGATGAGACGGGGGGGGATTGGCAGTAAAGATTTGTAGAAAGGAAAACCAAGAAAATATGGTGTCATTAATTTTAAGATAGGAAACTCTTTTAAAGAAAAGGTAATGTATTAATGATGTTGACCCAACTACTGAAACATATCCTTCTCATGTGCAGTAGATTTAAGGGGAGTGGAAACTGATATAGACTCCAGTTAGGTTGAAAAGGTACATGCAGCAGACTAAAGAGGAAAACAAATAATTTGAGAAACACTGGAGTGAAGGGAATCAATCTTGGAATCAATGGCACTCCCTGAGCAACTCACCCAATAGAAAGTGCATATATAATAAATGGATGTTAACCAATACTAGAGAATGATAATATACACCTACTATGTGCTACTGTATGCTAATTACTAATGATATTCTGTAAATCAGAAGATTATCTGTTATAGTTTATACTACCTGACAGATATTTGTCTCTTCAGACAGAAAAGACCAGTTCCTTCAAATATAACATGATATATTCTGGAACAGAAACAGTTACATGAACCCAGACATAGGACAGTTCCTCAGTAGATATCACTGGTACAAAAGAGCATAAAGATAAAAAAAAGTATTAAGCACCTACTATGTGGCAGACTATTCTTCAAACATACTGCATATTCCATACATTTACTACTAACACAGTGAAGAGAAGATATTATCTCTATTTTATGGATCATGAAATACAGACACACAGTTTAAGCTTCCCATGACCCACCCTCTCTCTAAACACTGCAGCAGTGTTCAGGATTCAAAGCTTTGGATAAGAGTTAGGCACTACATCTTTGCCATCACATCTCAAGGTTTGAATCCTCAAGAAGTTGATCTCCTGAAAAGTGAGACAAATTCAAATGTGGGTACAATGGCTTACCAATCAGAAATGGTAGAAAAGCTGCAACAATGCCAATGCCCCTTTAATAGCCCTCAAATTATGGTCATGCTGAAATCAGCTTGCTAATACATCCTTGATAGTTCCTCAAAAGTTCTATAACCTGAGAGGTAAACTAAGGTGCTTAAGTGGTCAGAAGAGAGCAGCAGAGGAGAGAGAAAGAACAGAGGATATGCAACATCTGGTAGTCAGAAACTAATCCCCTTTCTTTCAGTCACTGAGCTGGCAATCAGTTCTGTGCAATGTTGTCCAACTTGTTACTGGTGTTACCTGTCAGAACCTTTCTCGCCACGCTTTGCATTTGCTGCAGTGGGGACTATTCTGACACCTGGTTATCAGAAGCTCATACAAACCACCTTGACACCCACACATGCTCCATGTGAAACAAACCACCTTCCAGCAACAGAGCATGCAGAAAGAATATTGACAAATCAGTGAGTCCTCTTTTACAATTTCTTACCAGACAAGTCTGGGTTTTTGTCACGAGTTTGCAAATGGAGAATGCAAACTAGAACTATGAAGAAGCCAACATTTAAAGGGCACACAGGAGTCAGGGAGGCAACAACAACAACAACAAACCGGGCAGTATGGTGCCAGGAACAGTTAGAATTAACACTGCAGAATTCAGTTTCACATGAGACAGGGAACAGAACACTTCTGGAAGACAAACAACACTTAAGATTCAGGGAAGGTAAGAACTGCAGTGCATGAAGTGAATGTAGTAACACATTTCCAGCAAAAGGTGTCTCCACTGGATAAAGTTTCGATCACCAGCATGAAGGGCAACCAAGACAACAACAGCATGCTAAGCTTCCAGTCTCCGTCTGCACCTCGGGGGTTAATGCTATGGCACAGCTCTCCTGACCCAAATCCGGCCTGGAGAGAACTGGTCTCCTAGGAGTGAATAAAACGATTTTTACTCCAATAACTGGTCAAAGAGGAACCTGCTGGGAGTCCACAGGGCTCAGGAACCACAAAGGAACTGGGGACAGGATACTTCTGGTCACCATCAGCACCCCAGAGTTAACCCTTTATCACAGCTCTCCTAAACCAAATCCCACATGGAGGGAACTGGTCTCTCAGGAGTGCTATCACTCCTAAGTTCACAAGTGAACAAACACTTTTGCTCCAATAGCTGACCAAATAGGGACCTGCTAGGAGACTACAGGAATCAGGAACTGCACAGCAATAGGGAACAGGATCCTTCTGCCTCAGAGTTAACCCAGTGGCACAACTCTCCAGAACCAAAAATTTGCCTGAGATACATGGTCACCCAGAAGTGTTGACACACCTAAGATCACAGGTTCACAGGCAGGACGGGCTGCAGTCAGTGACAGCAAAACAAGCTAACACCAGAGATAACAAGGTGGCACGAGGAAAGTACTGTGAGAGGAAAGCACAAGAACATAAGAAACATAAACAAGACTACTTGGTATCATCAGAACCAGTTCTCCCAGTACATGTCCTGGATACCTGAACACAACAGAAAAGCAAGATTTGGATTTAAATCACATCTCATAGTGGGGGAGAGAGAGAGAGAGAGAAAGAGAGAAGAGAGAGAGAGAAAGAGAGAGAGAGAGAGAGAGAGAGAGAGAGAGAGAGAAGAAGAAGAGAGAGAGAGAGACTTTTGAGAAGGACATAAATAACTCCTTAAAGAAATAGAGTAGGACACAGATAAACAGTGAGAAGCCCTTAAAGAGGAAACACAAAAATCCCTTAAAGAATTAAAGGAAAACAAAATCAAACAGGTGAAGAAATTGAACAAAACCACCGAGGACCTAAAAATGGAAATAGAAACAATAAAGAAACCTCACTGGGAGACAACACTGGAGATCGACAGCCTAGGAAAGAGATCAGGAGTCACACATACAATCATCAACAGAATAAAAGAGATAGAAGAAAGAATCTTAGGGACAGAAGATACCATAGAAAACATTGATTGACACAATTGTCAAAGAAAATGAAAAAAGCAAAAAGCTCCTAACCCAAAATGTCCAGGAAATGCAGGAAACAATGAGAAGATCAAACCTAAGGATAATAAGTATAGAAGAGAGTGAAGATTCCCAACTTCAAGGGCCAGTAAATATCTACAACAAAATTGTAGGAGAAAACTTCCCTAATCTAAAGAAAGAGATGCCCATGAACATATAAGTCTATCGAACTCCAAACAGAATAGAACAGAAGAGAAATTCCTCCGTTCACATAATAATCAAAACAACAAAAGTACGAAACAAAGAATATTAAGAGCAGTACAGGAAAAGGGTCAGGTAACATATAAAGGTATACCTATCAGAATTACACTAGATTTTCACCAGAGACTCTAAAAGCATGAGGATCCTGGGCAGATGTCAAATAGTCCCTAAGAGAATACAAATACCCACACAGGATACTATCCTCTCAATTATCATAGATGAAACCAAGATATTCAATGACAAAAAGCAAATTTGCACAACATGTTTACATAAATCCAGCTCTACAAAGGATAATAGATGGAAAATTCCAACAAAAGGAGGAAAACTACACCCAAGAAAAAGCAAGAAACTAATCTTCTGTCAACAAACCCAAAAGAAGATACCCAAACAAACATAATTCCACCTCTAACAACAAAATAACAGGAAGCAGCAATCACTTTTCCTTAATATCTCTTAGCATCCATCAATAGACTCAATTCCCCAATAAGAAGACACACACTACTTACTAGACTGGATTTGTAAAGAGAACCCAGAATTTTGCTGCAAACAGGAAATACACTTCAGTGACAAATATAGACACTCCCTCAGAGGAAAAGGCTGGAAAATTTTTTTCCAAGCAAACGGTTCTAAGAAACAAGCTGTAGTAACCATTCTAATATTGAATAAAATCTACATTCAACCAAAAGTTATCAAAAAAGATAAGGAAGAACACTACATATTCAAAGGAAAAATCTACCAGGATGAACTCTCAATTCTGAATATCTGTGCTCCAAATGCAAGGGCACCCATATTCATAAAAGAAACTTTACTAAAGCTCAAAGGACATACTGCACCTCACACAATAATAGTGGGAGACTTCAACACCCCACTCTCATCAATGGACAGATCATGGAATAGAAACAGCAAACTAAACAGAGACACAGTGAAAGTAAAAGTTAAATCCATTTAACAGATATCTATAGAACATTTCATCCTACAACAAAAGAATATATCTTCTTCTGAGCACTTCATGGTACCTTCTCCAAAGTTGTCCATATAATCAGATACAAAATAAGTCTCAATAGATATACAGACTGAAATAATTCCATGTATCCTATCAGATCACCATGGACTAAAACTGGTCTTCAATAACAGCAAAAACAACATGAGGCCCACATACAAATGGAAGCTGAACAACACTCTACTTAATGATAACTTGGTCCAGGAGGAAGTAAAGAAAGAAATTAAGGATGTTTAAGATTTTAATGAAAATAAAGGCACAATATACCCAAACTTATGGGAAACAATGAAAGCAGTGCTAAGAGGAAAATTCATAGCTCTGAGTGCCTTGAAAAAGAAACTGGAGAGAGGACACACTAGAAGCATGACAGCACACCTAAAAGCTCTAGAACAAAAAGAAGCAAATACACCCAAGAGGAGTAGATGGCAGGAAATAATCAAACTCAGGGCTGAAATAAATCAAGTAGCAACAAAAAGAACTACACAAAGAATCAACAAATACAGGGGCTGTCTCGTTGAGAAAAATTGCAAGATAGATAAACCTTTATCCAGACTAACCAGAGGGCACAGAGACAGTATCCAAATGAACAAAATCAGAAATAAAATGGGAGACATAACAACAGAAACTGAGGAAATTCAAAAAACTATCAGATCCTACTACAAAAGTTTATCCTCAAAAAAAAAAAAAACCTGAAAAATCTGGGGGAAAATAGACAATTTTCTACACAGATGCCAGGTACCAAAGTTAAATCAGGATCATATAACCATCTAAACAGTCTCACAATCACTAAAGAAATAGAAGCAGTTATTAAGTCTCCCAACCAAAAAAATGCCAGGACCAGATGGGTTTAGTGCAGAACCCTATCAGACCTTAATACCATTGCTCTTCAAACTATTCCACAAAATAGAAACAGAAGGAACAGTACCAAATTTGTTCTTTGAAGCCACAATTATGCTTATACCTAAACCACACAAAGACCCTACAAAGAAAGAGAACTTTAGACCAATTTCCCTCAATGAATATTGATATAAAATACATGATCATCTGAATAGATGCTGAGAAAGCATTTGACAAAATTCAACATCCCTTCACGATAAAAATCTTGGAAAGATCAGGAATTCAAGGCCTGTACCTAAACATAGTAAAAGCAATCAATATACAGCAAACCAGTAGCCAATATTGAAATTAAAAGGAGAGAAACTTGAAAGCTACTCACTCTCTCCCTCCCTATTCAATATAGTACTTGAAGTCCTAGCCAGAGCAATCAGACAACAAAAGCAGGACAAAGGGATACAAATTGGAAAGAAGTCAAAATATCACTATATTCAAATGATATGATAGTACACTTAATCACACCCAAAATTCCACCAGAGAACTCCAAAACCTGACAAACAACTTCAGCAAAGTGGCTGGATATAAAATTAAGTAAAACAAATCAGTAGCCTTCGACTACTCAAAGGATTAAACAGGCCAAGAAGAAATAAGGGAAAGGACATCCTTCAAAATTGTCACAAATAATATTAAATACCTTGGTGTGACTCTAACCAAGCAAGTGAAAGATCTCTATGACAAGAATTTCAAGTGTCTGAAGAATGAAATAGAAGCTCTCAGAAGATGCAAATATCTCTCATGCTCATGGCTTGGCAGGATCAATATAGTAAAAATGGCAATCTTGCTGAAAGCATTCTAGAGATTCAATGCAATCCCAATCAAAATTCCAACTCAATTCTTCACAGAGAAAGAAAGCAATTTGGAAATTCAAAAAACCCAGGATATCAAAAACTATTCTCAACAGTAAAAGAATTTCTGGGGGAAATCATCATCACTGACCTCAAGCTATACTACTTAGCAATCATGATAAAACGTGCATCATATTGATACAGAAACTGGCAGATAGATCAATGTAATAGAATCGAAGACCCAAAACTGAACCCCCACACCTATGCTCACTTGATCTTTGACAAAGGAGCGAAAACCATCCAATGAAACAAAGATGGCATTCCCAACAATTAGTGCTAGTCCAACTGGTGGTCAGTACATAAAAGAATGCAAATCAATGCATCTTATCTCTTGTACAAAGCCTAAGTCTAAGTGTATCAAGGACATTCCACATAAATCCAGATATACTGCAAATAACAGAGGAAAAAGTGGGGAAGAACCTGAACACATAGGCACAGGGGAAACTTTCCTGAACAAAACACCAATGGCTTATGTTCTAAGATCAAGAATTGACAAATGGGACCTCATAAAATTACAAAGCTTCTGTAAGGCAAAGGACATTGTCATTAGGACAAAATGGCAATCAATAGATTGGGAAAAGACTTTTACTAATCCTACATCCGATAGAGGGCTTATATCCAATATATACAAAGAACTCAAGAAGTTAGACTACAGATAATCAAATAACCCTATTTAAAAATGGGGTACACAGATGCCCTTCAACAGAGGAATGGATACAGAAAATGTGGTACATCTACACAATGGGATATTACTCAGCTATCAAAAACAACGATTTTATGAAATTAGAGGCAAATGGTTGGAACTGGAAAATATCATCCTGAGTGAGGTAACCCAATCACAGAAAAAACACACATGGTATGCACTCATTGATAAGTGGCTATTAGCCCAAATGCTTGAATTACCCTAGATGCCTAGAACAAATGAAACTCAAGACGGATGATCAAAATGTGAATACTTCACTCCTTCTTTAAAGGGGAACAAGAATACCCTTGGCAGGAATAGAGGAAAAAGATTAAAATAGACACAGAAGGAACACCCATTCACATGTGGCCCATACATATACAGCCATCCAATTAGACAAGATGGATGAAGCAAAGAAGTGCAGGCCGACAGGAGCCGGATGTAGCTCGCTCCTGAGAGACACAGCCAGAATACAGCAAATACAGAGGCGAATGCCAGCAGCAAACCACTGAACTGAGAACGGGACCCCCATTGAAGGAATCAGAGAAAGAACTGGAAGAGCTCGAAGGGGCTCGAGACCCCATATGTACAACAATGCCAAGCAACCAGAGCTTCCAGGGACTAAGCCACTACCTAAAGACTATACATGGACTGACCTTGGACTCTGACCTCATAGGTAGCAATGAATATCCTAGTAAGAGCACCAGTGGAAGGGGAAGCCTTGGGTCCTGCTAAGACTGAACCCCCAGTGAACTAGATTGTTGGGGGGAGGGCGGCAATGGGGGGAGGATGGGGAGGGGAACACCCATAAAGAAGGGGAGGGGGAGGATTAGGGGGATGTTTGTCCGGAAACCGGGAAAGGGAATAACACTCGAAATGTAAATAAGAAATACTCAAGTTAATAAAAAAAAAATGGGGTACAGAGCTAAAGAAAGAATTCTCAACTGAGGAATATTGAGTAACCAAGAAGCACCTAAAGAAATGTTCAACCTCTTTAGTCATCAAGGAAATACAAATCAAAATAACTGGGATTTTCCACCTCATAACATTCAGAATGGCTAAGATCAAAAACTCATGTGAAAGCAGATGCTGGTAAGGATGTGGAGAAACAGGAGCACTCCTCCATTGTTGGTGGGGTTGTAAGCTGGTAACAACCACTCTGGAAATCAGTATGGAGGTTCCTCAGAAAATTTGACATATCCTAGGACCCAGCTATATCACTTCTGGGCATACACCCAAAAGATACTCCAACATATAACAAGGGCACAGGCTCCACTACGTTCATAGCAGCTTTATTTATAATAGTCAGAAGCTGGAAAGAATGTCAATGTCCTTCAACAGAGGATGGACACAGAAAATATGGTACATTTACACAATGGAATACTACTCAGCTATTAAAAACAATGACTATGAAATTTGCAGGCAAATAAATGGATCTAGAAAATATCATCCTGAATGATGTAACTCAGTCACAAAAGAATACATATGGTATGCACCTACTGATAAGTGGATATCAGAGAGAGCTTGAGATGCCCAGGATACAACTCAAGGACTGCATGAAGCTCAAGAGGAAGGAAGACCAAAGAGCATTTAATGCTTCAGTTCTATTTAGAAGGGTGATCAAAATAATCAAGGGAAGTAGAGGGCGGGAAGGTCTTGGGAGGAATAGAGGAAGGGGGAAGGAGGAAAAGAAGAGCAGAATCAGGTATGGGAGGAGATGGAGATGTACAGAGGGTCAGAAAATTGAATAGAGATGTGTAACAATGGGAGATGGGGCACTGGGGATAGCAACCAGAAAGTCCAAGATGCTAGGAAAGCAAGAGCTTCCCAGGACTCCATGGGGATGGCATTAGCTGAAATACCCCACAACAGGGAGGGAGAACCTGTATAGACCATATCCGGAGGTTAGATACAGCTTCCAGTTGAGTGATGGTGTCACCCATTCGTCTCCAAAATTTTAACCCAGAATTGCTCCTGTCTAAAGGAAATACAGGGAAAAAGAGTGGAGCAGAAACTGAAGGAAAGGCCCTCCAGAGACTCCCTACCTGGGGATCCATCCTACATGCAAACACCAAACCCAGACACTATTGCTGATGCTAAGAAGTGCCTGATGACAGGAGCCTGATGCAGCTGTGTCCTGAGAAGCTATGATAGATCCTGACCAATACAGATGAGCATGTTTGAAGCCAACCTTTGGACTGATCACAGGGACCCTAATGGAGGAGTCAGGGAAAGGACTGAAGGAGCTGAATGGGACCTTATCTGGCATTAATTGGAGGGGAGGCCCCTGGTTCTGTCAAGGCCTGAAGCCCCAGTGTAGAGGAATGCTAGGGCAGTGAGGCAGGAGTGTGTGGGGAAGCACCCTCATAGAAACAGGGCAAGGGGGGTGTGATTGGGATAGGGTGGTTGCAGAGGGAAAACCAGAAAAGAGGATAACATTTGAAGTGTAAATAAATAAAATATCCATTTAAAAATTAAAAGAGAAAAGAAAATACCCAAGATATAATTTACAGACTACATGAAGTTCCAGAAGAAGGAAGACCAAAGAATTGCTTCAGTCCTTAGAAGCGGGAACAAAATACTCACAGGAGGAAATATGAAGGCAAAATGTGGAGCAGAGACTGAAGGAAAGGCCATCCAGAAACTGCCCCAGGTGGGGATGCATCCCAGATACAACCACCAAACCCAGACAATATAAAGAATGCGAAGAAGTGCATGCTGACAGGAGCCTGATATAGCTGTCTGCTGAAAGGCTCTGCCAGAGTCTGACAAATATAGGGGTCGATGCTCACAGCAAACCATTGGACAGAGAACAGGGTTTCCAATGGACAAGTTAGAGAAAGGACTGAAGGAGCTGAAGAGGTTTGCAACCCATAGGAAGAACAATATAAACCAACAAGACCCCCTTTAGAACTCCCAGGGACTAAACCACCAACCAAAGAGTATACAAGGATGGACTATGGCTCCAGCCACATTATGTAGCAGAGGATGCCCTTATTGGACGTCAATGGGAGGAGAGACCCTTGGTCCTGTGAAGGCTTTATGCCCCAGTGTAGGGAATTGTCAGAGCAGGGGGCCAGGCGTGGGTGGGTGGGTGAGCACCCTCATAGAACCAGGGGGAGTGAGGATGGGATAGAGGGTTTCCAAAAGGGAAACTGGGAAATAGGATAACATTTGAAATGCAAATAAGTAAAATATACAATTAAAAATAATGTGTATAGTAGAATCAAGGACCAGAACAGGCAAACCTTGAGAGGATTCTGTTTAACCCTAAAATGTCTAATTTTTTCACAAGAATCAATCATGTGACCTTAGAGTTTCTCTATATCACAGGGGCAGGAACATGTGACTGTTTCACCCAGTTTGTGCAGTAGGAAGGGAAGGAACAAGGTAAATAGCTTCTGACCTTTTTACTGTTACTGCCACTATCATCTGGGTTTTTCACAGAATGCTCTTTTATCCATAGTCCAATCTCTTGCGCTAAAGACTGTGTATTTAAGCAAGACAACACAAAGTTTATCTGTAGACATGTAGCACAGCTCAGTGTGGGATTATTCTTCTGACACCTTTATTTTGGGGTAAATTGGATTTCTCTTCCTGGGTATATCATATAAAGTATGAGATTGTTCTTGAGTATATCATATAAAGTATGAGGCTGTTCTTGGGTATATCATATAAAGTATGAGGTTGTTGTTTGGAGGATGAATTTAGTAAGAGTTTGGGTTTCTAGCAGATAGGTGTACACACACACACACACACACACACACACACACACACACACACATTTGGTTCAGAGCTACAAAAGTCAGGTAGTATAGTGGCTTCATGAACTCTGCTAGCCAGGATCTAAAAAAAGTCTGGAAAACCAGAATATAAATGAAATCTTCTGGAAAAAAAAGAAAAAAGAAAAAGCTTCATTTAGCTGTGAATGTACTCCTAAAAGAAATCTGTCTGCAGACTGATTGGCTATCATTTCAGTGCTTCTGAGAAACTAGAACATTGCAGGTCCAGAGGCTAATTACCTTATCTTGGACTAAGTTCTGATCCTCTGGAACAACCTTTCTCCCTGCTCCCCTTGTCTGCCATGTGTTAACACTTTGTGTTAACATCTTGCGACAGCAGCTAAAAAAACCCTTTTAGAATCTATTGATTTACCAGGCAATTAGCTTCTATCAACCCAAAAGCTAAGATTGACATCAGCCAGCATCTTAGACCCATAGAAAAGCTTCCCCCTTTTGTTTACCTGCCTCTCTAATGTACGCACTAATGTATTTTAAAGTTGCCTTGCCTAATGACTTTCTCTGTTCTGTAAAACTATAAAAAAAACTTTATGAAAGTGCTTCAACATTAGAACATGGAATTTGAGGTAACTTAAATCTGTTTTCCCAGCCCATAGTCACTCAGAATTGTCCTAGAATAAACTCTCTTTTATGCCCTTAAGATAAGAACTGTGGTTTTTGTGTTGACACTAATTGTTATGAAGCTCAGGGTAGCTTTGAAAATGTATTTCCTAGAGCAACAGGAAAAAACATACTATAGCTTGAATTTTTTTCCTCCTGATTTAGAACTTTTAAATATTTAAACAATGGTTGGATAAGCAACAATTGTTTTCATCCCTAACAGAGGCCAGAGTAAGCCTGAGTATCCACACAGGTGGTATAATCACCCTGTCCCAACAGGTTTAGTTTGAAGACTCTTAGCTTGTGAATGATGGTATTGTGCTGCTCAGGCCACCTGAAGAGTTCAAGTTTCAGTGTTTCCAGATCAGTAAGTTTTTTCTCTAAAAGATATGGCTTCTTACACTGTGATTGCTCCACTTAGACTTGTACGTCCTTTGATACTGATCACAGCATTCACTCTAGCTGCTGGCTAAAATTAGCAACTGTTACTTAAATGGGATCTGGAAATAAGGTCCTTCATGTCTGGAAGAGGCTCTTCCAGGCTTCTCAGACCCCTTCTGCCATTACAAGTTTCAAACTCAAGTAGGAAAAGGAAACTTCAGACTCACACATTTCAAACATAAGTTTCAACAAGCTTCTCATTTCCCATCCTCCCCATCCTCCATGGCACTTTGTCCTGTAATTTCTAATACAACGATCACCATTTACTGCTCTGATGAAGATCTTCCCTTCTTCACTTAGCTAACCACTTATTTGTAGGGCTTTTCTACCTATAACTTTGGTTATAGAAAGCATAATATGTGTTTGGTACAATCTTAGAAAATTTAAAATACCATTTTTAGGATCATGTGTTTGGAAGCTTACAAATTTTAATTCAACAACTGATTCAGGTACTTAGCTCCCAAACTATTTTATTGTTCTTGTTGCAAATTCTAATCTTAAATGATTTTTCTCTCCATTACAACTTTCTTTTCATAGCTGAAACATGAACAGATTATTGTGTTATTAAAATTATAAATAGCACTCCACAACTATACAAGGATTTATTTTCCAGAATCTCAGGAGGGTGCCACATCTCCCTCTGGAGATAAGCAGGCAAACCAGCCAAAATGAAATTGCTAAAATTTAAGAAAACAACAGTGCACCCATCCATTTATTGTGGAATTAGGCAAAGCAAAAATGGAATGTTCCAACATATATGGGTCTCAACTTTTAAAGATGAATCAAGTTAGGGAGGGGACACAAGTCCTAGGGACCTCACTTGGTATCAGAGCACCTGCCCAGCAGTCATGAGGCCTTGAATTTAATGTTCAGCATTTAAAAAAAACAAAACAAAACAATTAAGAGCCTCTGAAACAGTATCAACCCTCACCTGTTCTCCAGGACCCCTTCACACACCCAATACCAGTTCATTTGCCAACAGAAGAAGCAGCCTTGACCCCTCTAGAACACAGCTTGTATGCTGGCCCCGCAGAAATATTTAGTAGATGATTTTGCCTCAACAGTACTGGTCCTTTCTTAGTCACATCTATCACATGAACCCTGATAAAATCATTAAGGAACTCCAACTTCTTAAGCCAGAATTGCACCATGTGTATCATTCTTAACTTTAATACCTTCTAAGCCCCAACGAAACAGCCCAGCACTCCAAAATTCTACAATTCTCCCCAAAACACAGTCTGATCTGTCATAGAAATGCCCCAAGACCTGGCACCAATCCCTGTCTTAGAGATTCTACTGTTGTGCTAAAGCACCACAACCATAGTATTTATTGGGTTTATATTTCCACATAACAGTTCATTGTGAAGGAAGTCAGGGCAGGAACTGATATAGAGGTTGTGGATGTTGAATGAATGCTGCTTACTGGCTTACTCATTATGGCTTACTCAGCCTGCTTTCTTATAGAACAGAAGGCTACCAGCCTAGGAATGGCAGTACCTACAGTGAGCTGAACTTTCCCACATGAATAGTCAATCAAGAACATGGACCTTAGGCTTGCCCCAGGCCCATCTAGTAGGCATGATTTTTCAGTTGAGTGTGTTTTCCCAGGTGACTCCAGGTTGTCATGTGGATAGAAAATTAGTGCACACAACAGATATTCTAGAAAAATAATCTTCACACGTGTACAGACTCAGAAGCTTAATGCGTTTATTCATGAAAAAGTATTTACTTTGAAATATTTATATAGAAAATTATTTGATTACATTCTCTAGAAAACTGAAAAACATGAGCATAAAACAGCAAGACCACAAGGAAAAATGAAATTAAAAAAGAAGCATTGAAAATAAATCTTAGAAGCCAAAATGACAAGCAAGATCTGAGAAAAAGCAGTCCAGATTAAAAAAAGGAAGCAGAGTGCAGAGGAAGGGTTTCTTTATAGAGATGGAACAGCTCATACAGCAAATCATAGTACCAAGTTTGGTCATATGAATAAAATTGGTCTAAGCTTTTTTTATCTTTTGCAGTAGCCACTAAATGAACTAAAGACCTCAGGCGCTGAGTAAGTACTCCACCATGGAGCCATATACCTAGCCCAAACTTCTACCATTCACAAAGGAACAAGATGTCCTTGAATATAAGACCACAGTGGAAGTGAATAGTTGTATATAAAAATTATAATACCAAATTTTAACTTAACTTATTTATATATTAGGAGTAAATATTACATTTTGCCTTGTCACATGAGACAATATAACTTAACTATGTAAAAATAATAGTTTTTTTTCTAACTTAAGTGGTAAACCAGAAAGTTGATTCCTACATAATGAAAAGAAAGGATATCTTTTAAGGATGATATCTCCTAGCATTGGAGTTTCAAAGTTCTCTCCAAAGGTGATAAAGTACAGCCCACCACAGCTTGGCTGTGTCACACACAAGATGCTTAAAATTTCTAACAACAGGTATTTCCTACCCCCACAGGTTATTGACTATAATTAGACTGTAAGACCCTGAGCTGAAGATACCACATGCCCTGAAAACAAGACATGAAGAAATCAACCTGGAACTAGAAGCATTATCCCTGATTGCTAGGCCCCATAGTGTCCAAAGGTACTATGCAGGCTTCTTGGAGACAACATTCTTAATCATCTGAAGGCCCTACATGCAACACGACTCTCTAGTCTTTATGTCTGTTAAGAGGTATCCAAGTAATCTGTAATTGGACTTGAGACTCAATCCATAGAAGAAAAGCTACATCTGACCCACTATAAACCCATGACTGTGAAGGTTGTATGTAGGAGTTAGGAAACTATTGTGACTTGTAGTGGTTGTTATTTTATTTACTACATTTTTTTTATAATATGGACTGAGTAGTCTAACAGTTGCTAAGGATCTGGTAACTGTTCAGTGTATCACAAAGCTGTATATCTTAGCAATGCAAATCTGGTATTGAAGATCTGAAGGATTCCTTACACTGGTCTTCAGTTCACATTGGAAAGCAAGCAGCAACAGTGGAAATAACAGAGTAGCTGCTGAGATTAGCAAGGGATAAAAGTAATAAAGCAGCCCACCGCTATTATTCGTCTAAACGAACATGCCGTAGATTGCCTTATAAATTATTAATGTATGCCCATAGATTAGTGCTGTTCTCTGCTTCAGTTAAAGAAACATTGGTCAGCAGTTACTGCAAAATCTTACAACTAATCAAAATGCTAAAAAATAAGGGACTGCCCAACCTTAAGCCATTTAGATCATAACTATCAAAGAACAGAGTGTGGAAAGAATTTTAGAGATGGAAAAGAAAGAGGAGTATCGAAGGATGCTGCCATTTGGGTAACCCATGTACTTATAAAACAGACCTGCACAAGATTGGACCCATCAAAATTTCCTCAAGAATTTAGAAACAGTTTCTAGACTATTTTTCTTCTTTGGGGATTTATATGCAGTTATTGCTTGCTAGCAGGAAGCAGCACATGTGGGCCCAAACCTCTCTGAGAAGCTGCAGGCAATTAACTGGGTATTGGGGAAAAGACATAATATTCTATGATGTAGCCATTATTATGTTGTTCATGGTTTTATAAATATCCACTTACCCATTCTCATGCAAGCAGCCCTAATCAAAACCCCTGTTGTCCTTTGATGATCTCCCCAAAATAAAGGACAATCTCTTTTCCCATAATATCTTGCCCATGCAGATGAAGTCAATGGACCAAGCCCTCTGAAGCCATGAGCCAAAGTAAATTATGACTCTATTTCATAGTTTCCATCAGATATTTTGGTCACAGTAACAGATCCCACTGGTACTTTTTGTTTTACTACAAAATCCCATTAGCCAAATTGTGATAAAATCTTTTGAGTTTGCAACCTACCAGGTATGATACTGGGAAAGAAACTTAACTTTCTTTAGTAAGTTATCTCACTTGTTAACAGGAATACTGACACCACTCTTGCAGTGTGCCCATGCAGATATATTGCCATTTCACAAAGTACAGTTGCTGTTTTCTATTTTGTCAACTTCGTCACAAGCTTCCTGACTTCAGTATTGCTGATCACCTTTTACACCTTATACAATTCTCTCCAAGTTACGTCTTCCTTAACAATTTCTTTAAGTTCATTCCTGTTAGTGCTCACTCATCCCAAAGCCAAAGCCATTTCCTTTTTTTACCCCCCAGGAACAACCTACTTCAAAGAAATGTTTTCTTGTGGTCTTTATACCCCAACAAATATAATGACCTAAGGAAACAATCATGCTTTATTTTCTCTCACCTTTCTGCAGATTGAGCAAACTCAACAGAGATATTCTGCTGTGGGGGTTGGGGGGCAGGGTGACTAAAGCCATTAAAAGTTTTCTTGGGTGCTGAGATAGTCTGGCAATCTGTATGAAGTATCATGTGAGTTCTCCAATAGAATAGCCAAGTTTATATATATCCAAGTAGGTATCCCTAAACTACAAGATTGGAAGCTGACAATTTAACTCTTGTAGTCACTAGGTAAGATTATTCCATCCACTATGCTCTTTTGCTTACACAGTCCCAAAGGGACTCAAAGGGAACATAACCTCTATTTCTAAGAATGAGGAACCAGGCATGACAAAGGAATTATGGGCATTTTTATCCATTCTAATGGTTTAACAAAACACCACAGAAAATACCTACTACTATAATGGCATACTGACCTTGGCAAAGGCTTTGGCCATGGTGACCCAGAGGTGTATACTGGGTTCCTCCATAAACTGTGTTTCAGATTTATCAGACATACTTTGACTTCATTTTCCAAGACAACTATGTTATTTATAAAGAAAAGTGGGCCTTTAATTTGCTCTTAGAGAAACAAGTAATTAGGATTTAAAACAAGAGATGAGATACCAACTACCACCTTGCTGCTGATAAAAAGCAAAGGGTAATGGGTAGGGCAGGGGTGGATGACAAAAAATACAAAAATTAACACCAAACACATATCCAGCTCATTACTGGGAGGAAATGGAGTGGGTAGGGCAGGGGTGGATGACAAAAAATACAAAAATTAACAGCAAACACATATCCAGCTCATTACTGGGAGGAAATGAAGCAGCTGGCACTGAATTGCTATAACATCTGTTCTGTCACGCATTTCACTCACCTTAAGATGGCAGCTTTTCAAGCTGTTGCAGAACCAGGGGCAGGAAGCAAGTCACAGGGCAGTGAAGTCTGCTGAGGGTTTGTCTAGCTGTAGGTCAAAGTACTTCTCAAGAAACAGGAAGAACAGCCTGACTAGACCACTTTACATAAATGACAGCAATTAGATACTTGTAAGTACTATCAGACTTAGATAAAAGCCATTGGTTGATCTTTATTGTTCATTCAAAAATGTGTGTAGAGAAGATTCTGATATGGGGAAATATAATGTTGCTTGCCATTTCTACGTCTAAGCATGAAGAAAGGTAGCAGTGGGGAAGTGCATCAATAAAGGGTAATTGTTAAAAGTACAAGACCACATATTACCTGAACCAGCAGCACCACACTGACCTCTCTGCTTTCCTTCTGTAAAATAAATTCTCATGCCAAGAGGCCACATTAAAAAAAAAAAAAAAAAGCTTTCCTCCACTAAGCCTGAGTTCAGTTCCCAAGACACGGTGAGAGATCACCAATTCTGATAAGCTGTCCTCTGACTTCTGCATGTGCATCTTGTTCTCATACAACCTGACACACACCCAAACGAAACATATAATTTTCAAAGCTTAAACATCTGGTTTCTTGCTAGTTGGATTAAAAACAAAAACACATAGTATAAACATAAACATCTAAATGGCCACTCTATATTCTTTAACTCTATTCCCAAGGGGGTACCTGAAACCAACATTTACATTCACCTTTTAGCAAAAACACAAGAGGGCTCTGGGAGACATGTGAGTTGGCCAAAGTATTCATAGTTATAATTGCTCATCACAGAAATTGGCTAAAAACATGACTCAGAATGAATACAGAGAAGCCTGAAAGATACGCTATCAAAGAACACGATATCTGTCAAGAACACAAAGCAATCACCACTGTCAGTTTTGTTATAGAGAGGAAGGAGCATATTTGGTGGAGGAACTGCATGTTATGGAGGAAGGGAGTACTTCTGTGGGCCCATGCTGAGGCATCCCTTCCCCCCCTGAGGTACCAGCCACAGGGACAGTATAGTACAGAACAGTTTACTCATATCATGGGGTTGGGGTAGAGAGAGGTGGAGAAGGGAATGAAGGGGAGAGTGGTAGAGAAGTAGCAGCCAGCCATGAACAGAGAGAGATGGGGGAGGGGAATAGGGAGAGAGGGAGACCAGGAGGAAGAGGAGAGAGCAAGAGAATGAGGAAGGGGCAAGCAGTCCCCTTTTTAGTGAGTCAGGCACACCTGGCTGTTGCCAGGTAACTGTGGGACAGAGCCTAGATGAAATGCCAACAGTCAGTAATCATAGTTTTTAGTGGTATCCTCTAAAGAGGTATGTTAAAGTCAACATTAAGGGTGATATTCTATTATAATAGAAAATGTAATCAAATCTCAATAGCTCCCTCTGCTGTCCATTTCTATAACTCTTTATCTTTTTAATTCTGAATAACAGATTAAGACGATTTATAAAGACTTAATGCAATACCTGACACTTTATCTGAAACTTAAATGCCTGCTCCTGCATCATTTATTCAGCTTTTTTTCCTGTATGTAGAGTACAAATAAAAGAGTTCTCTTCCTGAAGAGAACCTAAGCATAGATTAAATAATGCTTAACTTCCAAATTTCAGTTAAACAAATTCAGTCATAAGAATGTTGAAAGGTTGGGGTGTACATTTGGATACAGAGAAAAAACAAACAGTAGACAGATTAGGAAAAACAAAAGTTCTCAGAATAGCCAGGGCTATCTCAGATCTTCAAGATGTATTCTCATTTAATTCACTTGTCAATTTTATGGTTGTTCTTTATTCTAGAATATACATCTGTCAATAACTGTAAATCAGCCTTGATTATAGATTATAGATAGTGGGAACTAGAAAGTTTAGGCTTACAGCACCACTGTAGTCACTAGGAAATAATTAGGGGTGCGGCAAAGTCTGTTCATGACTGTTGTCATTCTTGAGGTAAAATTGCCAATCTAGTATTCCTTAACCTCAGAGTATCAGATTATACAAAACTGTTCCCTTTGCTAAATGTAGTTCCTGACATGACTCTTGCCTGAACATCTTTATCTATGAAATCCTAAGCTCAGAAAAGGATTTTTACTTTTGACCTTTGTATAGTCATTTAGGTTTCTTATCAAAAAAAAAAAAAAAAAAGACCAAATAAGACTAAAATAACATCTTTATTTCCCTCACAAACATTCCTCTCACTATATAAATCAAGACCAGCACGTACGCACTTGTAAGTCCCAGCTATTTTAAGAAATTGAGCCAGAAAGATCATTTGAGCTCAAGAGATCAAGGACAATCTGGTAACATAGTAAGCCATTTCAAAACATGCAAAGCCAAAGTAATTTTGCTTGTTAAAAATATTAAATAATGTCAAAATGATGGGTGGTGAGATGATCAGAAGGGAAAGGAAAATCCAGCAATAAAAGCCAGCTCAGTGAAAAGTGCACCTGATGACTTCGTGTAACAAGGTCAGGGAGAGATGTTCCTGGTAAACCGGCCAGAGGTCCTGTGTATGCTGGAGTTGACATAGAAATGCCTAGAACAAACCACAATCCATCTACACTGAGCAGCATGGATACCATAGCTCATCAGTGGACACTAAGAGATGCTCTCAAAAAAAGTTCCTGTGCCAAAGGACACTGAGATGTTTCACCTGCCTTCTTTTACTTAACAAAAAATACTGTTAACAGATTGAATGCTGTAGACACACCAGAACATTCTACTGCTCAGTTTTAATATTTATTCTAATTTATACAGTGTCAGTTCCTAAGCCACACCAAAACATCCTTTAGTTTTCTCAATGTGCAGGAAAGTCTTGAGACAGAACTTGAGCAGAGGTGCTGGATGCCGACCAGCCTATTTAAGAATATTCAACTTTACATCACCATAAAAGTATTTAAATACAACTTTGACATACTGACATTACTATTAGCAAATTATATAGCAAGTCAACTAAGAGCAGAGTCTAAGACAGTAACACGAACAGCAAAATTATTCAGAAACCAGTGGAAGGAAGACTGTGCTGAACTGGACTAATATGACCGCTTAGACATTTGTCTTTTGAAACCTTAATCACCATAATGCTATCCAATATAACTTTTGTAAAAATCCTTTTAAATTTTGATTACTGTTTGCTATTCTTGGTTGTCAGCTCAACTGCACCTAGAACTAATTAAAACCAAAATGACTAGATACACAAGTGAGTGAATGTTATTAATCAAATGTTATTAATGACTAGATACACAAGTGAGTGAATGTTATTAATCAAATCAATGTAGATCCCCTTCTAACCCAGATCAGTCGAGGTGTGAAGAACCCCCTTTAATGTGGCCCATACCTTCTGCTGACAACCTATTTAAAGGTCATGAAAGGAAGCTTTGCTTTGTTCTTTGCCTGTCTACTCTTATTCTCACTAGCAAGCTTATTCCTTCACTGGCATTAAACCCTACATCTTCAAGACTCTACCTGAGAGATGCAGCCTTGTGGACAATTACTGGACTCTTGGACCTCCCATTGGTAGACAGCCATTGTTGGACTAGCTGACCCACATCCTATAAACCATTCTAATAAACTAGCTAGATAAGATACAAACAGATAATAGATATAGCTCTATTATATATATGTAATTATATATATATTATATATTATATATGTAATTATATATGTATTATATTATTATATATATGCAGAGAAGGAAACATCTTTGAACATATAAGTTCCGTTCTACTAGAGAATCCTAATACAATTGTCTGAACAATCGGCACTGATCAAAATTAGTTTATTTCTACATTATTTATCCCACCTGTTTTTATTTCCTGACCCGAGAAATAGTGCCTGGGAAACAAAAGGGCACTAAATTTAAAAAAAACAAAAAAACAAAAACAAAAAAACAACTTAGCTAAAAAACAGAGGCTACATAATTTCATTGCACATATTTAACCAGTAACTCCCTATTAGTAAAAGGAAATAGGTTGCTATGTAAGTTCTGAGAAAGGACAGACAATGGTTAAGCAGTCCCTAAAACCTGACATTCCTTGGCGTTAGGCACTGAAACTGATGCGAGATCCATTGCTTCTCTCCAACTTTTCATCTGAAAGGTGTTACTCAACACACCTGAAACCAGGATGGAAGGACCACCAGCATGGTGAACTTTCTAAGCGGCTTAAGTACTTTTCATTTTTTTTTTAATTTGAAAAAGCATAAGTTTATGACTACACATGTAAATAGGCAGTCACATACAAAGGAAGTCAACTTACTATGAAGAAAAAAAATAACCTTCCAAACTTTAGTAAATGTAATTTAGGTTACAACTTAACAGACAATTTAAAGGAAGTATGATTGTTGAGAAATGAATTATTAAGAGTGATACACACAAATCTTAAACTGCTTAAAAATACACTTTAATTGCACTGGCTAACATCAGTTCATTGTTTTCCTTTGAGTAAAGAATGTGTCTTTCCTCTGTAACCTCCAGTATATCATAGAAGAGTTCTCAGTGAAGTAAGAACTGAACAATTAGTTGCAAACAATTAAGTGCAAGCTTCTCCATTTTTACAATTTTCCCACAAATTTTTACAGTTTCAAATCTACTGGGACAGCTAACTTTTATCAGGTATATCCAAAGTAGCCAAATTACTTTATAAACAATTCTGTCATACTTGATCAATTTGTATACTTACAACTTCTAATAGCAACAAACACAATGGGAGTAAAGAGCTTTTTACAAAAGCACAAATGACTTTTTCTAAGGAAAGAAAATGCTTTGAGTATCTGCAGGGGATGACACAGGACTTCTCTGGATGCTCAAGTTCAGTATTAAATCACTGCAAGGATCTTCAAGCACACTTCCAACTACCTCTAGCTTCCTGTAACACCTGACACGATACAAATACTGGTAAGCAGCTATCCTGTAATTTGGGGAAAGCAAGGAATATACAGGTTCTACATATTATTCTGAATAATTTCTCATCCATAGTTGGTCCTCATGGACACCACATACATAGAATATGGACACCAACTATACAATCCCAGGTCAAAGCACTTCCTGGCCAACACAAAACAAATTAACCCAATGAGTCCCAAGTAAAAGCGTACTTGTTGGAGCTAGTATGTCTAATAATGCTACTCAAAAATTTTATAATTAAGTATAAACAAGTATTTTCCTTAGTACTAGAATAAGGTGACATTTCACTATGAGTACACCAAATGCCTCATCATCTGAAACTGCACGATTCCTCTGGTGACAAATGACATAATACAGGCACCACTTATTTCAGCTCTGAAATGTGACTGGTCACAGAGGAGTTTACAGTTTGCCTACATATTTAAATGACAGCATCAGGGGGCATTTGTAGTAAGGAAAAGACAAGTTTCTGCTCTCCTTTCTGGGAATTCTTCAGTTGCTGATGGGCTTCTTTTAACCATATGCCTCTATATTTACTCCATATTTACAAAAGTTGGTTTGGTCTTTCCTTTTAAAGTCAGTTCAAGCAAAACAAACTACTGATACACTTGTCTTAGAAAAGTCATTGGTAACAGTTAGTAAATGTTAAGACAAAGATATCTGCCTTTGATTCTACATCAGTTCTCACTCTCATATACCACCCTTTTCATCTTTATGTCTAGAAGCCTGACTACTCTGCACCTAGGACTGGGATGTTGGGTGGGGTGTAAAGGCTATGTGGCCAAATACAATCTCTGCATGTGAGTGGATATAAGGTTATGTGGCCATAACATACAATCTGGCCAGGCAGGCCCACGCACTAAAAAGAAAATATAGCAAACAGGAACATAATTAACAAAGCTTTGTAATACTACAGTGATTGTTCTCATGTTCTCAATAAAACAGCAAGAAAGTAGTCTACTTCAAGTTGTACTCATGCAGTAAAGATTATCCTAAAATAACTTCTAAAGATACAACAGACCCTAAAATCTTCATAAATAGAAAAGGATAGTTCATATTTGAGGACTTAAAGTAAGCTCAAGGATACAAACTCATGGTGGTATTATCTCATTTAACCGTTTTGAAATCTTATCATCATTTTACTATTTGTTCTCTTAAGGCACCAGAAAATACAGACTAACTTGGGTAATTATCACCTCTGAAGCTCAATTCCCATCCAGTACATTAAAAATCTGCTTAGAATGTTCAAAAGAAGTTTATCAACATTATGTTAAGCAAAATAAGCCAGACACAGAAAAGTAAAAAACTGCATGGTCTCACATGACCTAAGAGCACAGGAGAGTAGCTATCAGAACCTAAGAAGAGTGAGGGAGAGAGGTGGTCAGTAGGAACAGCATCCATTTCCTTATCTCCTCTTTTCATTCCATCTGAGCCTCAGTCTACCAGGTGATGCTCCTCCCACATTCAGGGTTAGTCATGCCCATCACTGAATCTACCCTGGAAAAGCCTTCTCTCAAAGAAGCACCCCAGAGGTGTGCTTCTCAGTTTAAGCAAGCTGATTCAGTCACCATATCCTTGTCTCAGAAGGGAGAGGAAAGTTTAGGTAGGTCAGCAATAGAGTACTTGAATAGAATATACCAGACTACATTTAACCTCAGGTATTGCAGTACACAAAAATAACTTTATATCTGACAAATACCACCACAGACAAATGCTAAGTGTAATATCAACAGTCATGTTACTGTATCCATTCTTCATGTGACAGAAAAAAGGAGGACTACATGTTATAACCCAAACAAAGGAGAATTACCAGCCAGATTTCAAAACAGGAACATTCTACACTCTATCATCATCAAACAGAAGCCCCAAAAACCATTTCAACCAAGGAGACATGAAAGCTAGAAGTGCCACGGTATTCTTGATGAGAGCCTGACAAAGGAACATTAGATAAAAACTAAAAAATTAATATATACAGTTTACCATTGAAGAATCCATACACATAAATTTCTAGGTTATCAGGCACAGTGGGAGATGGGTACAAAACAAATAAGATCACTGGCTTATCTGTCTTTTCAGATTTTCTGCAAAACTGATTAATTTCTAAGTTATTAATAACTATGAGAGATGGAACTTTGGCTACTGTCTTTCCAGATTTTCTCTAAACAGTTCTAATCTGATTTATGAAGAACAGAAAGATATTGTAAAATGGCAGAAGGCAAAAAATTTGGATGTCTTTGGGACAGATGTTCACTACATTGAATACAACACAAAAATTATATATGTAGTCAAACTACTTTCAAAGAGAAAACATTTGACACTGCTAGTCACTATAGTCTATAGAGTATTAACTAAATTAACCAGGTTACAAAATCTCAGAAATGCACTCTCTTGGCTGTGTTCTATTTGATGGCTAACAACAGAGACAGGCTCAGTTCCACCCTATCAGTGGGATGTAATTCAAATGTCTTATTTCTATACCACCTAGATGCAATTCTAAATTCTATTCTGAATCTCAAAATGTACAGTATGTTAAAAATCAAAGTTTAATATATGGAATCTTCAAATATATGTTCTTTGGAGGACAAAGTAAGATGACAATAACAGGTTTTCATGAAAATAATTTTTCACTAACATTTAGCTCCAATATTATTACATAGATAACTAAAATTAAATTTATTCTGGTTTGGTATACTACTTACGAATAAGTTGTACTTAACCTACCACCACTATGAATAGGTACACAAGAATTCTGTTTATCATTTTAGCAGGAAGAAAAATCTGAGATTCCATACTTAGTTAGGCACTAATGTAAGTATAAAGCAAAGATAGCCACCTGGAAGCATTAGCTTCTAACTGTAACAATATCTTAGTTCCTAGAACAGAATCACAAAATCAAGAAGCAAGAAGCAAGATCAGTGAAGAGTAATCAGGTTCCAACTATAGGTGAATAATGACTGTTCTCAATTCTATGTACACTGAAAACAAACATTCTCTTGGGGAGATTATCAAAAAGTGCCTGATGCTACTGCAGCTGCCATGGGCGTCTGACATAAGAGTGATTTTTGTATTCACACAAATAGTTTTGAGAACACAAAATTAAGTTTTTAGTTTTCTCATCTGAACAAATGCTTTAGAGAGAGCTAAGTTAATGATCAACATACCATCCAGAATTACCATGACCCTATCATATAATTCCATAAATTCTAAAAAAATAATATATAAAATTTGTTAGAAAAACATTCCTTGGAGTCAAAAGATAGGTTCTAGGCAGCTGGAACCACTACTTCCGCCTACTACATTAAAAAAAATAATAATAATAATAAAATAAAAAGGCTTCTCTGTCTTAAGTATTAAGAACATGTAAGTAAACAGGCTGATGAGACAAGGAATCCTTTCCTCCCTGTCTTTAATTCACATAATTTAAATAGCTGACTAAAATGAGAAAGTTACATGCATTTGTCAATCAGGAAAATAGGTAATAGGCAAAAGTTATTTTCTGGCAGGCAGCATATATTTATAAAGATAGCTAAAAAGGAAAGAACACAAATTAGAGTGAACAATTTTTATTGAAACCCTCAGAGATTAAAGAGGACCAAATGATGAGTTCGGTACCATAACAAAAAAATCTCACCTACTGTACCATCATTCACAGGAATGAACAAACCCAAACACGATAAAATTTAAATTCTCATGTAACTGCTACACGTGAATGTAAATGAACTAATTATATTATCATACCCTTCCTTTAATCATAAGAAAAAGGGAATTTACATGGCATAACAAAAAATACACAAAATTTAATGAAAACACAATTCTCTTAAAATCTCACAAACTTACTTTAAAGGATGCAGAACGCACTTGAAATGATTGACTTAAGCTGATTAAGTTTTTTTTTTTTTTGTTTTTGTTTTTTTTACTGCAAACTGTTTAAACATCAGCTTAACCCCACATGCATGGTACTCAAAAAATAACACAGCTTTTCAATTAGAAAGATCACAGGTTAAAATAAGGAATTAAGCACTAAAAGGTTGAGTTTTTTGTTGATTTTTTTTAAAGGAAGTTTCAAGTACCAATATGTATAGTGAAAGAATACTAATTTTGGTTACTTTCCCCCTTACTGTTAAATATACAAACTATAATACCATTAAAAATAAAATACCCACATAAAATAACTTTAGTAAGAATCATTCAAATGACAAATTGGAAAAACACTGAGCAAGAAATCACAGGACCAATAATGTCTTAATTTAATATTATTCAAACATTTTATTATATATATACTCTTGTAGAGCTCAGAGTCTCTCCCTTTTGGTCCCCGCAGTTAAGAAACATTCTGTTGGTTGTACTTTAGAGACAACCTCTAATGATTTCATTTAATGGAAAATAATCTTACAATATACTGACTGACCAAGAAGGAAGAGAAAGTTGGTGCTTTGGGGAATACTTAAAGTGAGAAAAACAAAATTACCAAGTGGAAGCTTTTGTCCAAAGGAATGCTGCACCCATTTCACATAAGATTAGAAATTCAGGTTAAAGGCACTGGGATGTTCTCCTCACCACGAATAGACTCTCAGCTGAGATTCACTGGCCCTGTCTGAGTCTACTGCAATCAGCCTGCTCATTGGGTATTTCAATGACATTTCTTACATAAAACCTAATGTAAATTAAACAAGACTGAATTAGTTTATAATGTAACTAGTTTTATAAAAATATCCAGAGTTGCTAATAAAGCACCAAGAAAAAGAGAACCTCAGTGGGAGGACTCAGCTCCTTCCTACAAGGTCACCCTTTTACAGTTTTCTCTAGTAGGAGTTCCAGAATGACATGTGTCATCTTTAAAATGTCCTACTTATACAATCTTAAGGATATAGAACATTGCTGTGCTGACTATACCCAAATGCCAACTTTCATTATAAATAGATACGAGACATATTACAAGATTTCATGGCTTAGTCTCAAAAAGGTAAAATAGGTGCAATCTTCCTTTAAGAAAGTTTTCATTCTGTAATATACCATTAATATTTTTGTGTTCCCTTCAGTAAACACTGACATAACTACACTGGGACTAACAAGTAATTGTGAAGTAGCTATGGTCATCTACAAATACTGTATTTTAATAAAAAAATACAATATTTGTACATTCTAAGACATTGTATAAAAATTATATAAATCAAAGTTTCAAAGAAATATCAGTCACGAGGCTTTTGAATTGAAGTGAGCAAAGACAAGAGCAAATGATAATATCTCTAAACACGATGTAAACATAAATGAACTAATGCAGATCATAAGGACATTCAAATCTACTGTATTGCTATTTTCACCCTTAACATATCATTCTACATAGCTTTCTCCTTTCAAAACAGTATTATAAGGGGAAGGACATTATTTTCATAACCTTATGCCATCAAATCAAATACAGATGCACAACACATTCAATTATACAAAATCAATTTGTTTCAAGATACAAAATTAATATTGATATGTAATTAATGAAAAAAATAGGATGTTAAAAAGATTATCTATAAGAATACCCAGATATATACTGTATTCCCATGTATATAGATCTCATCAATAAAACGTCAACACATTCACTTAGATACTGATTTAATTCATGGATCAAGGCCATATTTTCAAAGTATTTTAAGGATGCCAGTACACTGCAAAAGCTGGAGAAGAGTTGAGAAACAGTATATGCTTACTAAACAAGAACTATCTTTATTTATCTAGTGAATACCTAGAGTAATAAATTTTTACTTCATGATAGCAATCAGGCTCGCAAACACCCAGAAATAGAATTTAAGGGTTTTAAATGTAGTTATAAAGGTCATAAAAAGTCTGATTAGACTGAGGTACATTTACTCAAAATGTTGAGATTCATTAAGTGGTAGAAACAAAATAATCCCTCAAACCAACCCATATTCTCAGTGTACATATAATTGGAAAGGAGGGGGTGCATTAATTGGTGAGATTCACCAAGCTGCATATCAATATTTTGTTACATCAAGTAGTTTGAAGACAAGGGAAATGTTCTAATATATAATTTTAGATTATGTATTGTTTGGCTAAAATAGAGCATAAGGTTGCTTTGCCATATTAAAAGTTTGCTACAATAATTTTTCACATAAACATTCAGACTTGAACTCCAGGACTAAATATGGCATGATTATTTTGTTTTTAATCTGTCAAATAGCTAAAAATTGACAATTTAAAAACTACAACAATGAAAAGATTGAAGCAGTGAGACTCTTACATCATTGAACCACTTCTAATGGTTAACTGTTAGTACTTAACAAATTCAAAGAGTTAATGAATCCTTGCAATTCATTCAGTCTTCTGTGCCTTAGCTAGGATGCATAATTACAAAAGACAGCAGGTACTGGTAAAAGCTTCAGGACACAAAGTGCTTGATGAAGTTACAGTTCTCAAGTGTGTTTGGTGAGAGAATAAGGGCAGATGCGCTGATGAAAACCATTACAAGAAGAGTCAATTTTGTGTTAAAAGGGTTCAAAGATGTCACCTTAAGCAGAAAACAAAAAGCTTTAATAACGTCTTCTTTGACTTATTAGGCATTTCCAGAGTCTACATCATTAGTGTTGTCATTTTAATAGGACGTCTCCACACGGTGGTTATTGCTTGTTTCTATTTCTCTCCTGAAAAAAAAAATATAAATATTATAACAAAATACAATCAATATGTAGTGATTTTAACTAAGGCGCACATAATGTAAATCATCTCTAGATACAGCTCTTCAAATACTAATTATTATCTCGCTATATATATCTATATCTATATCTAACTCTTAAATTACTTCATAAACAAAGGCCTATTTCAAGATACACTATCTTCTTTATTTACATCCTACACGATTTAAGGTGAGAACATTATGTATTTGGTATTTTGTTTGTTTTTTGTTTTGTTTTTGAGTCCCTGCAGTGAAGATTAGATGTGTGGTGTACCAAATCATTAAATTAAATTGCATTAAATTAAAGGTATATTAAGTCAGTATTTATTCAAGAGTTCAGTACTAATTTGAAATGACTTTGATTAAAAAGTCTTCTACTTATTCTCACATTCAGTATATCATAACTTTTCACATTAAGAATAAAAGAGGCCTAAAGACTGTCTCTCAAGAAGTTCTTTGCCATATTAGGGGAAAAGAGGAACAGGGAATAAGGAGAATAGAAAGTAGAGGGGTAAACTACCTAAAGCTACTTTAAACAGAAAGGTATGAAAAGTAATCAATTAGGAATAACTTTTGTTTATAAATTGGATGTTTCAGTTTGAACTGTAATCAACTTTTATAGAAAGAATGCATCTCTTTATAAAGCAGAATTTTCAGTTGAAAGGACAGAAAAGGAGATAGCAAGGAAAACTATAGAAGGAAAAAAAAGGAAACTCATTTAGTCTAAGATATA
This sequence comes from Rattus rattus, assembly GCF_011064425.1. Lineage (NCBI taxonomy): Eukaryota > Metazoa > Chordata > Mammalia > Rodentia > Muridae > Rattus > Rattus rattus. The sequence goes on from NC_046156.1 coordinate 137,817,043, forward strand.
AGAGTAAAACATTTTAGAAAATAAGTATAAAAATAAATTATTTATATTTTTATAACACGAGTCAATAGAAATGTATACTGATCCAGAAATATTAAAACTAAGAATTCTTTAAATCTTGCATTATATGTTTATGAGAAATAAATCCAAAGGACAAGGACAAAGAAAAGTTAAAATAACAAACAACACAATAAATGTAAGACAAAATGGCTAACAGTCAGAGATGAAAGCTAGTGCTACAGACAGACATGGTCGTTTAAAAAAGTATAAGTGGTACACTCAAGTTTTTAAAAGCAATTTTATACTAAGTAAACTTATAAGAAATAGCTAACAGTCATAATAGGAAAATGTAGCATGCTTTCCTTAGTAAAACAGATAAGCACATCAAACAAACATAAAAAGCACAGAAAACTGATATTAGGGTAGATAATCACACAGGAACCCAGAATACAAGTCTCATAACGACAGTCCAGGGTTGCAAGACTTTTAAAACAATCTCTGTGTGTGTGTGTGTGTGTGTGTGTGTGTGTGTGCGCGCGTGTGTGTGTGTGTGTTACAGAATAAGGAAGGGAGTCTCTCCCAAAAACAGTGTACAGAATAAAGGAAGACATCTGACATGGACTTCTGGCATCCACATGCACAGGCAAGTGTATGCACATGCAAACACAACTAATGCATGAATCTGGCAATATCAGTGAATAAAAAAACATAAGCTAACAGTAAGCAATTAAAATAAACTGGGGGCTGGAGAGATGGCTCAGCGGTTAAGAGCACTGACTGCTCTTCCTGAGGTCCTGAGTTCAATTCCCAGCAACCACATGGTGGTTCACAACCATCTGTAATGGGATCCGATGCTCTCTTCTGGTGTATCTGAAGACAGCTACAGTGTACTCATATAAATAAAATAAATCAAAAATAAATAAATAAATAAATAAACTGAACATTTAAACCCCACATGCAAAAATACTTACAAATGAATTTAACAAGACAATGAAAACTAGAATACTCTCCTAATAGGACACAGATACTGTGTTCTCTACACAGTAAAGATATATTTAGCAGCTACTGGTAACCTTTCATTCAATATTTACCTGACGAATAAACATGGCAAATACATGTTTAAGAACATCAAACATTCAAATATGCAAGGTGAAGTGAGTTGACTCAAATATACTGTGTTAGTAGAATTCTCAAAAGCAATCAACAAATGTTCAAATGTGTAAGAGAATAGACTGGAAATTTCTCTTAGTAAATTGAAATTTTCCTGCCAGGACCCAGTAAGTCAATTTCAATCAGAAATTAAATAATACAGTAAGTAAAATTTGGTGGGGACTTTTTTTTCCTCTCTGAGCATCTAGTAAATAATACTTATACATTATTACATATATTATTATACAGGATAATTATAGTATACTATTAACATATAATAATATTGCTATAGACATTAAAAGGGGAATTTTACTTATACTAGTAAAATGGAAAAAACACTAAATGAAAGAATATTAAAATATCATTTTAGCAAGATTGTAGCCATTGGGTGTCCCTCTCTGATGCTAGGATTTCAGGTATGTGCCACTCCACTCCACTCCACTCCACACCCAGTTCTTTCATCCATTAGAGGCTACAGCTAGACAATGGAGGATACAAGGCCAATCTGGACTACAAAACAAGTCTGAAGCTGGCATAAGCTTCACTTCAAGTCTCAAAAGTAAACACACACACACACACACACGCACACACACACACACGCACACACGCACACACACACTCAAAATGGCTAGTGTATTTCTAAAATGATACTTTAATATATCTTTATTACACTTTAACATAGCAAAATTTAATCCCTATGCTAAGATACTTTTTCAATGAAATTCTCTTAATTTGTTCTTTTTTAGTGTCTAATAAACCACAGGTTGTTCAAGGATGTCTGCTACTTGAACATTTTTACAAATGTATGGATACATTTTTCAAACTTCAATTTCTATACTCTTCCCAAATTTCATCTACTGTAGACTACTAGAGTACCTGGTTCTATTGTTCTAAACATCTCTCTCAACACATCACCCAAAATCTGAGAAACTTACCATGACTTTATACTTTTGAACAAAACTGTTATTCACAATTTTTTTTTTTTTACAAAAATTGGTGTTTTATTTGCATGTGGTCTGTGTACCACATGGATATCTGATAAACTCACAGAAGCTAGAAGAAGAGGATGTTGGACATCCTGGAACTGAAGTTGAAGATGGTTATGAACCACCATTTGGGTGTTGAGAATCTGAGTCCTCTGAAAGAGCACCCTGTGTTCTTATCCAGTGAACCATCTTTAGCCTCACATAGATAGATAGATAGATAGATAGATAGATAGATAGATAGACAGATAGATAGATAGATAGATAGACAGACAGATAGACAGACAGACAGACAGACTTTAATATTTCTTTCAGGTTACAAATCAAAATGAATATCTAATAATTATTTTAAAAATGTTCAGAAAAATCATAAATCAAATCAGGTACCATGATTTGATTTAACCATATGGTTCATTTGTGAAAAAGATTAAAAGCAATTATAACAAGTAGCTTTTTTTTTATAAAGTTTTACTTATTTATTATATATAAGTACACTGTACCTGTCTTCAGACACACCAGAAAAGGGCATCAGATCTCATTACAGATGGTTGTGAGCCACCATGTGGTTGCTAGGATTTGCCTCAGAACCACAGACAACTAATACACTAAGTACTGTATTTTGCTCTTAACCACTGAGCAAAGTAGCTTTAGAAATAGATTTCAGTGTTCTATATTAAAGAGTTCTGTGCTATTCATTTCTCCCTTAAGTGTGGACCAAACCCAATGACTACTCCTTTTAGTCAACAGAACAGAAAACAGAAATAGGGTGTCACTTCTACAAATATAAGCTACAGAAGCTTTAACTCTACATAGATATACACTGCTTCCTTATGTTGCTACTGTCTACCTAATTTTATTTGTTTGGGTTTGGTTTGATGGTTTTGTTTTATTTTTCTTTTTTGAAACCAGGTGTTGTGTATGCCAGACTGGCCTCAAAACATTAGATAGCCAAGGACAACCTTAAATTCATGATTATCCTACCTTTGCCTTATTGGATGCCTGTTGAATACTGGGATTACAGACCTATTACTAACTACTACACATTGTTTTATGAAGTGTTTCTTGAATGCTGGACTGGCACTCTACCAATAAACTGCTTCTTCAGCCTGGAAGCAAGTTCCTTATGGCCAGAAGGACACAAAATAAGACACTCAGTCCAGCATGCCTTAAACTAAATTCTACCAAAAATGGCATGATTCTGAAAGCAAATCTCTCATACCAAGTCTTCAGAGGATACTCGAGGCTCAGCACAGACTGCCACTTTGTAAGAGATTTTAAAACTAAAAATTCAGTCAGTCTGCTCTGATTTCTAAGAAAAAACCCTGCAAGATATGTTAAGCCACTGACTTTATTATGCTATAGGTAACCAGAGACAACTAATACACTAAATACTGTGAACCATCAGCACTGCAAGGGAAAAGAAAACTGCAGGCTTTCCCCTAGCTTTACCACTATCCATTTCTGAGGTAAAAATAGAAAGGAAATATTCCTCAGATGGGGAAGAAAAAAAAATACTACTCTAAAACCAAGAAGTTTGGTTTAGTACAAGGTCAATTTACCTGGAGAAATGAATCATACATAATTTGCTTTTCATGAAAATTTCATATTTTCTGGGCCAGGCAGTGATACCAGCACTTGGGAGGCAAAGGCAGGTAAATGTCTTGAGTTTCAGGCCAGCTTGGTCTACAGATTGAATTCCAGGAAAACCAGTGTGTGTGTGTGTGTGTGTGTGTGTGTGTGTGTGAGAGAGAGAGAGAGAGAGAGAGAGAGAGAGAGAGAGAGAGAGAGAGAGAGAGAGAGACAGAGACAGAGAGAGACAGAGGAGAGAGAGACAGAGAGAGACAGGAGGGAGGGGAGAAAAGGAAAAAAGAGGAGGGTAGGGAAGAGGATCAAGGGAGGTAGTTGGGAGGAAAAATGTTTTCTTTGATAAGTTAGGAAATCTATTATTTATAAAAATGAAAAGGACAAAGGCACATTCCTATAACCCTATGCATGGGAGGCAGAAGCCAAGTTACAAAGTCTAAAGTAACAAGAAACTTCAGAGTGAGCCACTGCCTTAAAAAACAAATAAATCCCACAATACATATGGTCCTCAATTTGCTGATAAAAACAATACACTTAGTAATTGAAATCTTCTTTGGTTTAATATGTATTCACAATTAAAGTAGGAAGGGAATATCTTCCCCAAGCCTTAGGACTAATCTGATGAGCTACAGAGGTCATTTGTTTCTAGAAAGCTCCTTTTTATGGAGCATTGAAATATAACACAGCCACCCCAAGCTGAAGAGGGTAGAAAAGAAAAGAGAAGAAAAGGAGAGAGATTAAAAAATGTCACAAAATGTTAATCAAAAGATACTCTGTCACAGCAACAGAAAACAAAAATAGGCCAGCTATTAAGACTAAAACCTGGAGGTGGAAAAATGGTTCAGGGGTAAGAACAGGAGCTCTTCTAAAAGACCTGGGTTCAAATTCCAGGTACCTACATGGTGGCTCTCAAACCATCTGGAATTCCAGTCCCAGGGAATTTGGTCCCTCTTCTCTCCTCCACAGTAACTGTACACAGGCATACACAAAGGCCAAATTCTAGCACACATAAAAATATACAGGTTAAATTAAAAAATACTAAAACTTCATACCAAATTGTTTGCTGATGTATTTAACTGAATTTATAAAAGTAAAATTATAAAGGATATAAAATAGATGATTCACTCAACACTATGACAGAAAAATCTCTAAGGATTACCTAAATAGTCACAGTTATTACTATGAGTGTAACTAAAATTTATACTGGACAAATACACTCAGGTCTTCTTGATTTTCTTCTCATTTTCAAGGACATGAGCTTACTCAGAGGGACAGTGCATACAAACAATTCTTCTGGAAGCAAGTTATAATAAAGATCCTGGGACTGAGTAAACACTTGCCTACAATTCAAGATGGAAAAATCTCCTCTCTTCTCACATCCCCATTTTAAATTCAGCTGCTGTGTTGGCACTATAACTTTGTTACTACTAAAATTCTTGATTCATCAATTGGATACTATAATTTCCTACTACATTTTGATGTTTATCAAATTTAATGTTATATCACAGAGGTTTAAATAATATGCCAAAGGCACTGTTCTTTAAATTACCATAAAATTTAATAATAAACTATGTTTCCTTCAGAAATAGAAAATGTGTGTCTCCCACTGAATCTAATGATTTAGCTAGAACTGAACTTTTACAACTTACTATATGCACAAATAGAAAAATCAACAGGTAGCATCTATTATTAACATTGAACAACTAGTAAATAGAGATTAGACCATTAAGGAAGAAAAATTCCAAGATATTAAAACTTTGCAAGAGATTGTTTAAGGCAGTAGTTCTCAACCTGTGGGTCACCACAACTTTGGGTAGGGGTTACATATCAGATATCCTGTCTATCAGTTATTTACATTATAATTCATAACAGTAGGCCAATTATAGCAGCAAGAAAAGTAATTTTATAGTTGGGTCAGCAAAACATGAAGAACTGTATTGAAGGGTTACAGCATTAGGAAGGTTGACTAAAATCCATGTGACAGTCATTTTTCTAAATAACTAAGAAATGAACATAGACCAAATGCTTGTGTTCTCTAGCTAATACACCTGTATCAGCCAAGATTATCCATAGGTTTGTTTTTCCTCCCATATTCCTCCCTCTGCCAAGACCTTCCCAATCAAGTGCTCATTTTGTTAGGCTTAAAAAGATTCCTTCAGCTCTTGAGTAGCAAACCTGTAATTAGAAATATATTGAGACCCTCATTGTGTAGGGGAGGAGGGAGAGTAGGGGGATATTTATTCCAATATAACCAATAGCTACCAGGATTTATCAGCATTTCTTCAACTTTTTTCTTTCAGATGAAATGCTTCTTTTACCCCTTCTTTAAAAAACAACAACAACAAAACACCCAAAAAACAAAGAAACAACAGCAAAAACAAAAAAGAACTATGTAGGCTAAGTTCTCAGAAGCCTCAATTTCACTTTTCATACCTATAGCCAGAGAGAAGACATTTCTGAATATTTTGCTTACCCTTCCTCAGTAGTGTCTTTTGCTCTAGAAGATTTAAAGATTTTCTCTTTTCATGTCTGTTCTTTTTTTTTATTTTAAACTAACCTGATAATGATTTGTAGGCAGGCCCACTCAATCTGAAAACATGTGATCCTGAAAATGGTTCCTATAATTATCCTTCCCTTTCATTTTTTTCCCCCTAGTGCTTAAGAAACTCATACCACTTCTCTTTCCATTACATCTTTTCCCTTTTGTATTTTCAAGTCCGTTACTCTGCATTTGGTTAAGTTCGTCAATTTGAACTTCTAAAACGTCATCAAGCTCTAACACAAGAGTATAAGTATATTCCCAGTAATCTGCTTGCTCACATTTTTTTAATCTGATAAACTTGTTTTAATTTTTCAATAACTTTTTAGTATTCTGCTCCAATTACATAGGAATGGAAATCCTTCCTACTAGACAAACTGTTTTATATGTGTGTGTATGTAAATATGTATGTATATATGTAAGTATACAGTTGTATGTATGTATGTATGTATGTATGTATGTATGTATGTATACAGCTGTATGCTTTTAAAGGGTCTCTACATAGTGCCAGCTGTCCTAGAACTCACTATGTACGTAGACCAGACTCATCCCAAACCCAGGTATCACCTGCCTATTCCTACTGAGTGCCGGAATTAAAAGCATGAACCACTACATGAGGAGAGACTTCTGTTTTATATCTTATACATCTTCTGATTCCTGAATTATCTATTCCTTTTTAAATCTTGGTTGTTTCATGAAACTTCATTTTACTCAAATATAATGAAAACTATCTGTTCAAATCTAAGAATGTGTCCAAGAGAGTACCTACACAAATACTGACTAGCATTGATTTCTCTCATAACTTCACATTCCCTTAAAACCTTTCATTTGAAATAAGAGATCCTAACATCCTAAACTTTATATGGCTCCTCCACAGAAATCTTGTTGCCTGAAAAAGCAAACAGGAGAACTCACATTGCCAGGAATGGGGAAAACTCAGTTAAAAAAAAATAACCAATGGCAAGGAGATAAACATAGAAGGTTTTACTCATTATAAAGTGTTCAAAATATTAAAGCAAAGGTTGGATTCGGTGTATACAATTGTAAACCAAGTTTTTTGCAAAGCAATACCTGACACCATTACCAGGGCCAGGAATCTGGTCCTAGATAGTCATAGGCCCTAGAGGAGAGCCTACAGTTACTGTTCTGCTTAACAGACATAGTAGTAAACACTCATATAGCCAACAAAACTGTTCATGTATATTACTGACTAAAAGAATTCGCTCACTTTTAATTAGAAGGGCTTTAAGAAAAATTCATCACTAAATTATTCTTACTAAAATACTGATATATGAATTCAAAATAAAGATGTAGGAAATGATGAAACAATACGAATGTAAAAAATTAGTTTCTCTCACTGTTGTAAAAAATTAAACTTTCTCTTACTGTTGTATATATTACTAGAGGTAGGTATAACACATCTGTCATAAAGATCAGTGAAGAAAAAATATATTAAAAACAAAAATTAATAAAAGTCAAAACTATAAATTTTCAGACTAAGTAGGAAAGAGATATTGGCTTCTAAGAAAAGGCTTCTAAGTTATTTTCTGGCCCTATCTTTTCTCCTAGAAAATCTTATCCCATTTCAACAGATTCAGCTATAAAAAACAAAAAGGCCCCAAATCTAACTCTCATGCCTATCAACGGTCTTTAAAAAAATAAAATAAAATCAAGGATGTTCCTACCTGTATTTCTCAAAAATCTTAAAATAAAACATATCCCCAAAACACATCTATCCCTGCATCACACCATCCACCTTCCAAACTATTCTCCCAATCCACTCTTAGGACAATTACAATCTGACTATTTAACTGCTAAACTGAAGACTCACTGGCAATTTCTGATCCTCCTGTTTTCCTCACTTCCCACATTTAACTCCGAGAAAACTCTATATTTAGTAATTCATTTCATCAAGTCCACTGAGGTGCAAATAGCAGTCTACATCACGCCAAAGCAGTTTCTGGCAGTCCAGCACTGTAAGACTAGCACAGAATTGCCTAGGGTGCCTGTTAGAAATGTAGCTAAAATCCTTTACTAAGTACATAAAGAAGTGTGTTTCACAAACACTCCAATTCTTCTGAGCCCTAAGGTTTGGAAATTAATTACTGGAGATCCTTAGTTGAACAGAATTCACCACAGTACTCAATGTTAACTGAAGCAATTTCTTCTGCTGCACATATATGAAGTCATACAATATTTGAGTTCATAAAAAGAAATGAATCACTGTCATTTTTTCATGAAGACAAGTGTACACCGTAAGATTAATTTTCCCACAAGTATTTCCATAGTAGATGTTATTACTCTTGCCTGTTTTCAAAGGAAATGTGTTTACTGAGTATGAAAAACCCTATTCATTTCCTACTTTCCCCATTCTTGTTAAAATTTCTTCCAAACTGAAGCTGCAATTCTGAAGAAAGTAACTCAAGTCAGCCTTATCTAGAGACCAATCTTATGCATATATATATAAATTCAGGAAGTTTCTCTAAGTCTCATACTCACAGAAGGCACTTTAATGTGAGACAATCAAATGCAACAGATTTAATTTTAAAAAATCATGCCCTAACAAATCTATGTCCCTTCCAAATGTCAAACTTTTACTCTATTTCCTTATACTTACTATGGTCCTATAAATTATATACTATATTTTGTAAACCACGCATATACTCATTCACACTCAGACTACCTTTTTAATAAAATGAAGCAACATCAAACATTTGAAAATAGTGCTTCAAACTTTAAGTGTATTTTTTTCTGCAAGCTAACATTTAAGATCAGTAGAAAGGCAAGAGAGAGGGGATTAGAGTTCTGTTTCTTAAACTGTTGATTCACAGACTGTAACAAGTATAAAGGGATACCGTTCCATACACTCTTCCCATGAGGAAGAATTCTCACACAAAAATTACTGAATTCTTTCTTACCCTTCGCATGGCTTCCTCCTCCTCTTGACGCTTTTCATAATGTGCAAAATCATCAAAGATTGAGGTGGTGTGCTTGAAAGTAGCAATTATTTTAAGCACTTGCTTTGCTTTTTCTAGGGGTACTTCTTGAGTGTCTCTTGAATTGGTTACTGGTTTGTTGTCATTATTTTCTAAGCGAATATGTCGTAATTGGTTATTGGGAACATCTTTGACAAAGATCCATTTAACTTCAAATTTGCCCTTCCATTTATCCTGAGACCAAACACCAGCATAAGCATTATAGTCTACAACAGACTTCATTTCAGCCACTCCACAAAAATGTCCACTGCCATTCACACTGAAGAGCAAATAGAGTGGGCCTTTCCCATTCAGGGAACGGTAAGCTGCATCCAAACGCTTATTACCATGCTCAGTACTACACCAGATAGAGTACTTGATGGAACGGTGTATATCATCCTCAGAATAGCTCTTAATTATAAACACACGTCCATTCTTCAGGTTCCAATCAAAGTCTTTGGGATTATAATTGTTTATGGCCTTTAGTTTTTCCAGCACTGGATGCACCTCTACACTAGAAGGTGAAGCACTAACAGGTACAACACCTAAACCAAAGTTTTCACTGCCTGTTCCATTGTTCTGGTTGAAGCCGGTTCCCCTATTCCGAGGAGCTACCCAACGATTCTGCAACTGTGGCTGTTGAGACTGCACTTGGTGAGGCTGGGCCTGTGGCTGAGGTCCTTGTTGCTGCTGTGGTTGTGGTGGCTGAGGCTGCTGTTGAGGCAGTTGGCTTTGCACCAATGGTGGTGGTTGAATTAATGGCTGAGGCTGCTGGATTATAGTTTGAGGAGGCAGAACTGGTTGGGTTGGTGGAGCCTTTACCACTGACCCCTTTTCATCCCAAGTTCCAATATTCATGTTGTGTTTTATAGGAGGTGGTGGCACAGCAGAACCCCCAATTCCCACACTGCCCTTGGGTTTAAGTTTCGGTTGAGGTTTTGCAGGCTTTCTGGCAATAGCAGCCCAAGAAGTTGGTTTAGGTGCTGCACTGCTAACAGGGGGCACATTATTGGTTGCAATGCTAGTCATACCACTGCTGCTCAAGGCTGTACCTACAGTTTTTGTCACTGCAGCTGTCAGGTCACCACCAATTTTCAGTCCAGTCATGCCTTGCTCAATACTACTAATGCCAGGCACCTTACTCAAAGTATCATTGCCAAATCCGGCCTGTCCATCAGTAATAGCTCTCCCAAGAGAACTAGGTGGATAGCCGTAACTGCTACTATAAGCAGAATTTTGTGTTGATTGTCCCTGAGATCCACTTGTTCCCCATGTAGAGAAATCAGCATTACCAGGAAAAAAGTTAAATCCATGTTGACCAAGAAATGGAGGGGTATTTCCTAATGCCCCTGGTTGACTAAAAACACCATCTGGTATGTAATGATGTTCTCCATTACTCATTTGTCCATAGGTTGTCAGATATGGCATGGGCTGATCTCCAGCCGTGGACCATGCTGCTTCCCCAAGAGAATATGGAAATCCAATGGATGGAGCATAGTAACTAGGCATATATGGATCTGACATTGGTGGATAGCTGTTATTCTGCAAAACAGAAGACCACAATCAGTAGTGAAATGTTCTCTTAAAGGGAGAAGAGAAAAAGGTTATCTAAAAGACTGAAAGCAGTGTTAAGTGATTGAAAAGGACATGAGCCTGTTCTACATAAAATTAAAATTTCAAATCAATGTTATAAGCAGAAATATTTACCAATGAGTACCATCACCCTACAGTCAGTCTTGCTGTCCAGCTGGACTCAAATTTGTTCTCAATCTGACAATCCCCGTTTCTGCCTAAACATTGACATCATGTCAGACTACGGCTGAGAAACTTTAAAATATAAATTACAACATTTTTAGGCAGAAAGTATAGAAGTAAAATGAAGATTATGCTTCTGTCCCAATTTTAAAATACTGAAAGTTCTACCAAGTGCTAATAACCTTTAGAGGCATAAAGTTATAATTACAAACGAAAATTAAATCTGGAATGTATATCAAATAGAGGACTTAAATTTCAGTCTTAGTGATAGAATCAATTCAGCCACTTAAATTTTGTAAATTAAGTTAAAAAATGTACAACTACTATATTCTGAGGGGAAAAAAATCAAGATTATCCTTATACAATAAAATAACTGTTTTGCTCTCCAATATTTTTAAAAGGTAATACAATAAAACACATTCTTTATCTTATTGCTGCTCCCAGAAGTAAAGATTTAAAAAGAAAAGAAAAAAAAAAAAAAAAAAGAAGAAGAAGAATCCCACTGCCACCTAGGGAGACCCCAGAGGCCCTCAAAACAACACAAGCTATTGCTAGAGTTCTTTGGTTGCCCACTGGAAGCAGATACTAAGACCCTACTATTGAAGATACATTTTAGGTTGCAATACACAAAGATATCAAGAGGGACATAAATTAGACCTTTCCCCTCTACCTTTCTGATGGCTAGCTTTCACAGTGTTAAAAGAGATGGATCTTATGGAAGAAAAGGCATTAAGTGTGAACCCAGCTGTAGACCTTGCAAGCTACAATACCGGTCAAGCAAGATATATTCAGTGGTGCAAAATACTGGCATAACTGTCCGGAAAGGTAACCAACAGCTTTTATGTTTAGATAAATTTTAGGTCACAAAAATACTGTGAACCTGGTCAAAAGACTATGGCTCAGAAGAAAAGTCATAGCCATAAGAAAAAAAAAAAAAAAACTACTGTTCCTTTTCCAAATGAATAGGTGTCAAAAATTATTATATTCATAAACTAATAATGTTTTCAGCAGTGGTCAGAAAAGTTTGTTTGTATTGGAGGTAATTAAACCACCGGAAATCATAACTGGTCCAGGTGCTAAGAAGTGACGAGTGCTTAGCACTAAATGGGATATATCTCGATCATCCTCTCTTAGGCTCTCCTCAAACGAAGCCAAAGAGTCTAAAAGCCAGAGAGTAGACAATACTGTGAAAATTCTATTTTCTGGACATGGTACAGCTGTTATACCTAGGAACTCTCAGGAACTATGGCTATGTAAACAAAACCTATACAAGACTAGGTCCAAAGCATATTATGGATGGGAAGAGACTACTCATAACCCATAATCCTCAAAAGAGTTATAGGGAGATAATGACTGCTGGAGTAGAGGAGTGTTCTACCCAGGCTCATGCAAGCAACTGTTAACATAGTAGGCTTCCCATATACAAAACTGTGAAAGTAGAGGAGGAGATTGGATTAAGAGGGGAAGGGTAAGAAGATAACAGAAGGAAATATTACAAAAGTACTCTGTGTGTGTGTGTGTGTGTGTGTGTGTGTGTGTGTGTGTGTGTATCGGAGAGAGAGAAAGAGGGGGAGAGAGGGAGAGGGAGAGAGAGATTGTGAAAGAGTAAATATTTTTTTTTATTTTGCTGAAGGGTAAGAAACTAAAGGAATCCAACTTCTTTTGTGTTATGCACTACATTTTATATTACACACTTAACAACTTTTGTTGTTCTTTTGTTGAAACAAGGTCTTGCCAAACTGGCTTTTAACTCTTGCTCTCAGACTAGTCTCAATACTATTATTTCCTACCTCCTATACCCCAAGTGCTGAGATAATAACTATGAACCATCATGCTTTTAACTTTCTAAATCAGAATATTTTTCACTTTAGAAATAGAAATTTTTTAATTACAATAAAATATGTTTGCATTTCAAATAAATAACTATACATTTCAAATTTTCCAAATTCAATATAGCAAGTTCTATTAATGAAAAAAAAATCACGCTAAATTGTTACAAGTAAACATGAGAAAATACTTTGAAGATTTTCCTGAAAATAAAAAAAAAGATTATTTCCCCTTGAAAATGTCTTTGAGGCATATTTTTGCTTCTTAATATGATCCTCAAGACCCAATACCTAGTCTCAGACCCAGCTCTGCAACAAAATACCTGCTGTCCACCAGGCTAGATCCTACAAATCTTCTCCTTCTAACCTCCCTCTCTGAATTCTTTATCCCACCAACCCTAGCAGGCTCCTCTTGCTAATCCAAAGGCCACTGCTGCCAGGGAAGTGGGTAGGTTGAATATGTATCTTCACCCCTCTTTCTGCCATCCAGATCTAATCCTCTCAGTCTCATTTTTCAGCTCTGTAGAATAATACTGGCCACAGTTTCCCTTTCCGCACTTACTCCATTGCTAAGTGATCACAAAAGTTCTACTATTCCAAACTCATCCTATTATTTTAGCCTCAACACCAAAAAGTATTCCCTGGCAACACACCAGAACATAGTTTCAGAGAAAATTTCATATCTAGGCAACACACAACCATCATATTTTTCTAAAATCTAGAGAGGAAACAGAAACCAAGACACAAAACACCTACTAAACAAAGATAAAACCAGGTATCGGCACTTAGACCTACTATCATTCTGATCACAGATGCCTAGACACCAAGTGTAAAAACACAGTAACAGCCAGAAAAATGTGTCTCAGCAACCCTACCACAGTAGACCCTAAGTATCCCAACAAAGCAGAAACAGCGTATTCGGAGAAACAGAAGGAATACTGCCAAACAAATTTTATGAGGTCAGCTATCTTGATACCCAAACAACATAAACAGCCAACAACAATAAAAAATAAATAAATAAAAATAAAGAGAATTTCCCTTTTAAGCACAGATATTAAGATACTAAATAAAATTACTACTTGCAAATTGAATCTAAGAACAAGGAAAAAGATCATCCACCATGATCAAGAAGGCTTTATCTTGCAGATGCAGGGATAGTTCAATACACAAGAATCAATGTAACCCATCATATAAGCAAACTGAAAAGGCATAAACCACATGTGATCATCTTTTAATCATTAACCACAGAAAGGGTCTCTGACAATATTTAACACCCTTCATAAGTCTTGAAGAGATAAGGTATACAAGGAATATAACAACATAATAAAGGCAGTATATAGATAAGCCCATAACCAGTATCAACTTAATTGGAGGGAAATTAAGCAATTCCACTAATATTAGGCATAAGACAAGGTTGTCCATTCTCTCCACCCCTATTCAATACAGTACTTGAAAAGTTTTTACTAGAGCAAGGAGAAAACTGAAGGTGATCAAGGAAATACAAACTGGAAAAGAAGAAGGAAAGTAGCTTAATTTGCAGATCATATGGTATTAGAGATAAGTGACACAAAAAATTCCACTAGGAAATTTCTATAGCCGATAAACATTTTCAAAAAAATAGTTGGTTATACGATTAACTCAAAAATAAGTCAGTAGCCTACCTATATACAAATGAAAAGCATACTGAAAAAGAAAACAGTGAAATAACACATTTCACAATAACCTCTAATAATATACAATACCTTAATGTAACTCTAACAAAACAAGTGAAAGACCTGTATGTCAAAAATTTCAAGCCTTTGAAGAAAGAAATTAAGGAAGCTATCAAAAGACAAAAAGATCTTCTATGCTCATAGATTGGTAGGATTAACATAGTTTACCAAAAGTAATCTACAGATTGAATGCAGTGCCATCAAAATTCCAACAAAATTCTTCAAATCTTGAAAGGACAATTTTCAGCTTCATATGAAAAAACAACAAACCCAAGAGTGATAAAATAATCATGAACAATCAAAGAACTATTGGACGTCTCACCTTCTGATTTCAAGTTGTACTGCAAAACTTTGGTAATAAAAACAGCATGATATTGAATACGGGTTGATCAGTACATTCTAACTGAAGCCCCAGTCACAAATCCACACAGCTACAGACACCTGATTTTTGATAAATAGGCCAGAACACACACTGGAAAAAAATAGTATCTTTAAAAAAATGATGCTGATCAAACTGGATGGCTACACAGAGAAGAATGCAAATACATCCATATTTATTATCTGTACAAAATGTCAGTCCAAATGGATCAACAACCTCAACATGAAACCAGATATACTAAATATGGAAAAAAAAAAAAAAAGGATGAGTGTGGGAACAGCTTTGAAATCATTGGCATAGGGAAAAAGACTTTTTTTTTTTAAACAAAATCCTATTAGCACAGGCACAAAGATCAATAATTAATAAATGGGGTCATGAAACTGAACAGTTTCTACACAGCAAAAGACACCGTCATTTAGCCAAAGTGTCAGTCTACATAATGAGAACATTTTTACCAACTAGAGAGGACTAATAACCAAAGTACATTAAAAAAAAAAAGAAAGGAAAAAGAAAAAACTCAAGAAACCAGATACAAAACCAAAGTATTCTAAATTTAAAAATGGAAAACAGATCTGAATAGAGAATTCTCAATTGAGACACCTCAAATGGCTAAGAAACACTGAAATGTTCAACATTCTTAGCCATCAGGAAAACATAAATCAAAAACTACTTTGAGATTCCATATTACACCTGTCAGAATGGCTAAGACCAGCAACAAAGTGACCTAACAGTGAGGCTGTAAGAACAGTCCTCCATTGATGGTGGGAGTGCAAACTTGAAGTCACTAAAAAATAAACATGACAGTTCCTCAGAAAGTTAGAAACCAATCTAACTCAAGAGCCAACTTGAGCATTACCCAAAAGATAATCTATCCTATCACAAGGACACTTGCTAAATGATGCTCACTGTACTTTTATCAATAATACTCAGAAATTGGAAACAATATAGATGTCCTTCAACAGAATAGATGAATAGATTGTAGTACATTTACACAATGAAGTATAACTCAGCTATTTAAAAGAATGACAACATGAAATTTGCAGGCAAATGGATGGAACTAGAAAAAATTCATTGAGTGAAGTAACCCTGACAGAAAAATCAATATGGTACGTATTGACTTTTATGGAAATATTAGTCATTAAATAAGTATATAATACCATAAAATCAATATGGTACGTATTGACTTTTATGGAAATATTAGTCATTAAATAAGTATATAATCCATAGACCTAGAGAAGTTAAGGCAGAGAGGCATAAACCCAGAAGTTAGGTATAATAAAAAAGTCCAGGGGCAACACATGGATCTCCCTAGAGGGAGAAATGGATTGTATAGATCCGGCTGGCAGAAGGGGGTGGGTGGTAGCTGTAATGAGAAGATCATTTAGGGAGGGGAAAGGGATTATAGGATTGAGGGAAAGAATGTGTGGTGAGGCAGCTAGAACTGAGGGGCATTTGAGGAGTAGTAGGGAAACTTAGTACAGTGGAAACTTCCTAAAATATATGAAGCTGATCCTGAAAAAGTTTCTAAATAGTAAGGGAGACAGTCCCAACTGGCCATCTCTTTCATACAAACCTTCCAATTCCAGGACTGTGTATATCCAATTGAGTTGTTGGCCAAAGGGGACCCGTTAAAATCCACAAACAACCCAAGCTGTTGCCAAGACAATAGGCTGCTCTCCACCAACTGACAAGGCCCTACTGATGAAGACATCATCAACACAACCCAAAGTTGAGCTAATTCTACATATAACCTTCTCCAAAATATTCTAGTGTCTTCGGTACATGACAATTTTCTACTAGCTACCAAAAGAAAAACATAAACACCAACCCACAAACCTTTTAATCTACATTTGATTCTGCCTGAAAAATATGCTAGGGCAATGACACAATGCTTATAGAAGTAACCAAGCAATATGTGATTACTCCCTAAGATAGAACCCATATCCAACACTGCTTGGGTGACCAAGAACCAAAAACTAGACAGTTCTGAGACCTAGGATAAAATCAAGTACTACTGTTCTAAAAATAATAAAGTAACAAGAAAATAATACTCTGCTAAACTCAGATTTGTGCCTTACTGAGCCATCATCAGGGAAGCTTCCTCCTGAACAAATAGATCCACACCAGACATTATGCAGAGAGAAAAAGGAATACACAGCTGTAAATGGACTGTCTCAATCAATTCTCTGCCCTCAGACCTAAGGGACCTGCATGAAAGGAGGTGGAAGGAGTACGAGGAGAGCCAGAGGGGATGGAGGATAGCAAGAGAGTAAGACTGAGCCACGCTCCTATGAACTCACAGGGACTGAAGCAGCAAGCACAGGGCATCACACAGGTCTGCATCAGGTCCTCTTGTATACACAATATAACTAAGTTTATATGTTTATGGGACTTCTGAATGAATGAATGAGTGGGTCTCTATTTCTTGAGACTTCTCTTGAAGCATTTTTCCTTTTATAGGTCTGCCTTGTTTAACATCAATGTGGTGGTTTGGTGGTTTTTATTCTATCTTGTTATGTTTTACTTTGATCAAAAAAATTAAATGTTTAAAAAGTAGGAGATTAATAAAAAAGGCAATGTCTTTGAAATAATTCTGATTACCTAAATTTAAAAACCAATCTCTTATTGATAAAAATAACTTCTATGATAGATTTTTTCATTCTTTGCTTTATGTTTGATTTCTGATACCCAGAATACAGCTCTAGGATTTGTAAAATGAAAGGTAGGCAAAAACCTAGTCATTCAGAATTTCTAACAGGGTTCAGTACCATTAGGGCCGATCCTTTACTTATATAGACAGGTAATAAGCTCCTTAAATTTCTTAGCTCATGTTTGGCTTTCATCCCCCCCACCGCCCAACATGATACTCACAAGACTATTCTGTGGAGAGTCACCACCATCACCAAGATTATATATCAAAATCTGGGGTCATGTGTTCAATGACATAGCACTTACTAGACCATAAGAAACCATAGTAGTAAAGTTCCAGCCCCACAAAAAAAAAATGCCAATATAAACATGACTGTAACATCCCACATACTATCTGGAACTAATTTCCAATTCTTCGAAGAACTTATTATTGGGCTGCAGAGATGGCTCAAGAGCACTGACTGCTCTTCCAGGGTCCTTCCTGAGTTCAATTCCTAGCAACAATATGGTGGCTCACAACCATGTGTAATGGGACCTGATGCCCTCTTCTGGTGTCTGAAGACAACTACTTATATACGTAAACTAATTCAAAAAATAAAAGATATTTACTACTACTCTGTCTGTCTGTCTCTCTCTCTCCCTCTCTCTCTCCCTCCCTCTCTCTCTCAAACACACACACACACACACACACACACACACACACACACACACACACACACACACACACACAGTGCTTGTTTACAGTGAATTGGAGGAGGTGGGGTGGGGGATAAGACTGACCAACCTCGCCTCAAAATAAAAAACAATGAGAACAAAAAGATTAATTAACAGAAGTAGGAAATAGAAGAGGTAAAGGAATGTATGTAAATAGCAAAGTAGAACAGAAAGGAAGTTCCCAGGGAAAGAAGGGGAAAAACAGAACAATGAAGACAAAATATTATGACATGAACATATAAAGGTGCCAATGGTAAATATATTTAATATCTAGTTCATTCCAAAATGGGTAAAAGTTTATACTGTTCACAGCATAAAAACCTGTTATGTAGATTGATAGTTTAACTACCCTGATATATATATAAAAGCATCCCATATTGAATATTTGTAAACTATTAACATTATAAATATCTTTAACTCTAAACATTTAATTCATAAAAGAAAAAGAAATTCTAAAACTGACCCTGCATGACAATAAAAAAATTAAATTTAGGAATGAAAATTTGCATGAAAGATGGTCTATGTGAACACTGGCTTTGGTTATATGGGTGCACTCAGATTTTGCACATTCCATATAACTTTTACTTCTAAAGGAAAATTAAAATATTTAAGACTACTTATAACTATGAATGCTGACCCACTTAGGAAAAACTGATCCATGTATGGAGAATTATAAAAGCTCTGTACCATTTTAAAATGATTAAAAAAAGTTTTTTAAATAAGACATAAAATGATAGGTAGAGAAATAGTTGAATCTAAGAAGAGTTGAGGAATAGGCTTGAAAATGACCAAAATATAGCCTCTAATAAAGGTATTTGTTAAGAAAAACATTAAGTAATAAGTATAATAAATGAAATATCAATGGCAGATTCTAAGTATTACATATGTTATTATAACATTTTGTCTTTATATTTGCTATTTTATATAATTTCAAATAGGAAATATGGTGTCACATATATTTAGTTGTATTTATTACCAGAACCTAACTCTTTTTGAAATGTAAACTACCAGATGGGATAATCTCAAAACTAGTCCAGATCTTCTATAAAGAAGGTAAGGACTCAATTTCCCTTACATTGCCATTTTCAATGTCCATGATCCTTGGATATGAATTTAATTTCTTTTTGTGTATAGAATAAGGATGACTTGTGCTCTACATATTGTGAAAATTTGGGACAGAAATAAAGGTAGTATCATATCCAAGGCCTTATGCATGCTAAGTACACATTAAGAAAACTAAACTATCCTTCAAGCTTGTAAGGAATGTCAAAGCTATAAAACAATTTGGAGGGTTCTCTCCCAGTATAAACATTAACATTCTTTTAAAGAACTATTAAAAGTGCTTCTTTGCAATTTTACAATAATTTATAGTTACTTAATGTTACAGAGGCTAATTTTTTATTAAATATAAGAAAACTCGAACAATTAAAAAAGCCTAACGTTTACTGTTCTCACAGCATATTAACATAGCTCAATTTTGAGTTTTCTCAGTTATAAGACTTTTATTCATATTTATTCGATACTAGATATTAAGTAGTTTTAAAAGATTGATGAAAAGTGTTATTACTCACCAGTAACAGTACTTTTACAACAAGTAAAATGAAAACTACTTCTATTAAGAACCTGAGGTACAGCTGGGCAGAGTGATGCACTCCCTGAATCCCAACACTCCAGAAACAGAGGCAGGTGGTTTTCAAAGCCAGCCCGGTCTACCTACATAAGTTCCAGTACAGCCAGACCTACATGGTAGGACCGTCTCAGAAAACAAACAAACCAACCTGAGGTACTTCAAAGATTCCAGACTACCAAGCCAAGATCGGTTGTATGCATCTGTGAACCTAATACACTTGGAAACTGATGGGGTTAATATGGGCTACGTACACTACCACACCCAATCTCAAACAAGCACACACAAACCGAAAACTCTCCTTTTTTCTACATCAATGGGTTAGTGACTTTCAGTGTAATAATTATATTTACTTTCTTCTCCTGTTCATCTCAAAAACTGAGCTTTATTGCAAAAACAAAATCAAGGCAATAATTCCAATACCTGGGAGGCTAAAGCAGCAGAGTCTTAAGTTTGAAACCAGTCAGGGCTATACAATGAAGACTGTCAAACACAAGCATAAAAAATGTAATGAAAACTGTTAAATAAAAAATCTGTATGTTTCATCAACTGTTATTCTTTGTTATTTAATTCTACCAAATAGCCTAACACATTCATGCACTTAGCATCTATTTCATGAATCCTTCATCCTTCCCAGGGATGCCCGACAGGGAATCAGAAAGATAAAGAATTCATTCCTTATACTGGGACATTCTACAATCCTGCAGCAAAAACTGACCCCCAACTTAAATGGTATTATATTCATGTATAAAAAGAAAAACATGTTAGCAAACAGTTAACTTCATGGGGTGATGAGTCGACCCTTTACTTAAGAAAAAAAAGTATGATACAAAGATTAAGGTGATTTTTTCAAAAAAGTAATTGAGAAAACATTTATATTCTCAGAAATTAATGGTCAATTCTTTTTCCCCAAGGATGGGCAATGCTGACTAAAGATGAGATAAAGTATGCAAACCATTTTAAATGCTCTCATATGACAAATTTATCCACTTCTCTGGAACTATGGTAGTGGTTTTATGTGTGCTTATTTTTTGTTTTGATTTTTGTGATAAACAGTCTTGCTATCTCAATTGTATCCCAGTCTGGCCTCAAATTTGACATTCTCTTGCCTCTTCCTAAGTGCTAGGATCACACCACCATGTCTGGCAGGTAATTTTTTTATTAGTATTGAGAACTACACAATCAGATTTGGATTTTAAGACGATGGACTAGCAGTTACTGTAATATCAGTGGAAAAATCACATTAATAGATAGAGTTAAAAGTACAGAGCATGTGATGCCAAAACTGGATAAAACTTAATACAATTATTTTCCCAAGCCTCCACAGGGAGAGCATAGTGCCTGCTTTAGTGAGCTTGGATTCCAGGTGGTTTGTGTTGTGTACATACCCCTCTTCTGATAATGTACTTTTGCCTATTAGTACTATGCATATAATCCTCTCTGATCAGTGTACTAGCAAACTCTGGAGCTCACTCACATAGGCCTAAATGAAGATAACATCTCTGGACAAGTGGATAAGTTTTTACTCTTCTAACGACAATCAAACTTTGCAAAATTTCTGTTCAAAAGTAGTCTCAGAACATTCTAATCTGGGGATTGGAGGGCAGATCCAGCCAGGGATGGTTCTGGGTTATATGAACAATGAAACAAACTGTATCCTTTTAGTTATTTATCACTTTATTCCTTTATACATTTAGAGAAAGAGAATAAAGATTTAGATGAGTAAAAGATGCATTATGGAAAGGAATACAACACACAACAGAAAAAAAATGACTGTCTGAGCTAATCTATCAATTAAAATAGAGAACCATGCAAACTAAATGGTTAGGAATTCCTTTCTTTCTTTAGAGTTTATAAAGAGAAAACCCAAACAGCAACCTGAGACCTTGAATATTTCCACTCATGTGGCTGGCTGCACCCTTGCATATATGCTCAACTTTTCTATTGCTTTGGTTTAAATAAAATTTTCTTGCTACTTTTGCAAATTTCAATTCTGTGAATATGTGGATAAGTGGCCAAGAATCTGGAAACAGAATGCCACTTCTGACCAATACTGACTACAGGTAACATCAGTATTCCAATTTCCTCTTTAAATGTATTTGTAAGTTAAATGGCATATTTAACGAAAGGTCGACTGAGAAATAAAACCTGAACTCAATCACCACCTTATTCAGAAGATCTACAGGGAATCAGTGATCTCTTTCCTTCCTCTTTTAAATATAAAACACTGTAAAATGGAAAAAGTATGCTACCATAAGTAAGGCCAACAACTTATTTTTAACACAATCCTAGGGTAAGCTGATATGAATTAGATCCAAGTGTACAAAACAATTTAAATCAGTTAAAAGTAAAACACCTTTTCCACAAAATGATTCATCCTCATCATTTTACTTTTTAATATTAGCTGAAGAGATTAATTTTAAAAGTTCATATATGGAACTGGAAAGCTGGCCCAGCAGTTAAGAGCTCTTAACTACTCTTGTGGAAAACCCAAATTCTGTTCCCAGACCCCCAGATTGGGCCACTCACAACTTTTAATTCCCAGGTCACATACATGTACAGCATATACTAATACACATACACATAAAAATAAATCTTTAAAAGAACCTAATAATTTATCTAGTTGAATTTTAACTGAATACTTCGAGCAGCAGGCAAGGAACTAATCATTAAGTGAATACTTACACAACTTCAAAGTTTGTCTATCATGATTATTTGACATATTCCAGAAATAAACTTAATTTCCACTAAACTGATACTCTTGAATTACTTCAGTTTTATAGTTCAGCTAAGAAATTCTGAATTACTTAAAATCATATATAACTTACCTTTCAGATTTCAGATAATTTTCTACTTTTTTTCTATACAACAAACCTAATTTTCAACATTCTATTCTGTTGTTGCTCTTAAAATACATGCCTTGTTGGAGGCCATCATTTTTGGTACTATGGAAAGACGACTGCTGACATCTTTTCTAGTGGTAGCAGGGACAAGGATAATACCCTTCCTGCCCAGCATTCACAAATTCAACCATTTGTTTTCATCCCTCCTCATGTATTTATGCCTCACCAATGCATGCTCGGAATGTAACCCAGCACAGAAAAGAATATTGATAAAAAGACATGCCCAAGAGGTAGACGAGAGCAAGCAAAGCCATCACTTCTCTAAGATATAAATCAAACCCATATTCCTCAAAACAGAAAAATTTCTGTTCAAATTTTTTAATTCCATTGCATATGGAAACAATGAATGCCCTTTCCTCTCATTGTTTCCTTTTAAAATTCTAATGTTTTGAGTCCATGTTTCATGTATCTTTTTACAAGTGACAAAACGACAATAGAAACTTCATTCTAGAATATTCTAATGAAGTACTGAGGGCTGAAATTATATTTTCAAAATTTGATTCTAGCAGTTACACAAAATTGACAATAAACATGACAGCAAAAATTATATCTAAATATTAACATCTTACTGTTTCTTAACACTTATTACCTTAATAAACAAATGCTACTAGAGGCTAAGCATGTAGCCCAGTTGTGGCACACAACAGCATGTACAATATTATAGGTTCAAATGCCAGAACTGAGATGTTAAACTACCTTAATATTCAACAAGTCTAAGCATAATACACAGAAATACTAATCTTTAAATATTTTAGAACCCAATTCAGTTACCTACCATCTCTAAAGTAGTCTCTAATGTCATAAACCTGCAAGTATTATTCACCATATGTAAGTACACTAAACTAATTTATTCACAGTATTTTATCTTCCTATTCAATTAGATGTTTACTTGGAAAATTCAGTTAAAATTCAAAGAAGTTTAACTTCCTAAAATCTGATTCTGCAGACAACTTACCTGATTTGTCTGGCTACTTAAGTATGGCTCAAAATCATCATCATTTACAGCATCTTTTTGATGAATCGAACCATTTTGTACTGAAACTAAGAAAACATATTTGTATTAGAAGTGTTGCAATTATCCTTATGAAATTCACAGAACAGTTTAACATTTGATAAAATTTTCAGGCCAACTCAGGACAAAATAATCCTGAGTTCCTTCATGTTTGGTTTAAGAGCAATCTTAAGGATAACCTACAGAGAAAAAAAATATATAGATAGATAGATAGACAGATAGATAGATATGTATAATGTGTGCCACAGAAAACTTAGAAATTCCATGGTCCATAAACTCAACACTATAAAAGCTGTATGTAGAAACTCCCACTTACTAAAATCTTAAATATCCCAATTTCAACACTGTAGTGAGCAAAGTAACATAAAAATATTGAAAAGGGCTCAGGGGTCCCTAAAAATGTTTGATTCTAAAATAACTACGTAATGCTGTAAACAATACATTTGAGTATGTCACCATACTTTGTAAAAGTCTATTAATCTGATGTTAAGAATTTATTTCTTCTGTAACCCAGGCTAACCTTGAATTCTCAATCCTACTTTACCTTGTAAAGTAATGGAAATACACCACACCAGGTCCAACCTTCAAGTAACTATTTGTGACTTAAAAGTTTCAGTATGAAAAATCTACAAAGGGCTGGGTTTGATGCCCCACTGAGTTTATCACAGCACTTGAGAGACAGATGCAAAAGGATCGCAATGTCAAAACCAGTATGGACAACACACACAGTTACCTAGCAGATTGGGCTATGTAGCAAGATGCTGTGATTAAAAAAGTAAAATAAAAAAAACCCTTATGTTGTTCTGGTTTGTTTTTCTGGCAGTCCTGGAAGTACAAATCCAGGTTCCTGTGTATACTACAGAAGCACTCAAGTTAAAATCTGTAAAGCTTTTGATTCTCTAATACATATGTGTGCACACAACTTGATTCTCAAAGGCTTAGAATCACTGGTGAAGTGTGTGTTTAGCATGCACTGAGGTTTTGAGTTCAAATTCAAACATTAATAAATAAGACTTTCACATAAAAGTAAAACTACAATTAGGACACCAGAGATGATGATGATGATTACTCATGAAACACATGAGAAAATAAATTACAAGATAAATTAGAATATCACACTAGCTAAAAAATTATCTCATAAACACTGTAAAATATGTAATATTTAGATTCAAGAAAAAATTAAAAAAATACATGTGTACACTGTCTCAGTCCTGCCTGAGTGCAGCATATAAAAACACCTCCTGTATTTTAATTTCAGGTCTACTACCAAGGAGGTAGGTCATCTCCAGTAGCAATCTAAGCTCACTAATCTACTGATGATTATTTACGTTATTCAGTGTCTATTGCATCTCATCTTGGTATTAAATGGACATGTTCAATAATCTTTATAATGCTAAATATTACAATATCCCAAATAAAACTAAAAATTATTCTGAACTAGAAAAACAAAGGTTAGTAAAATAATAGTTGATATGCTATCAATATGAAACTGTTATTGAAACATGAAGTGAAATAAGTGATTTGTGAAGAATGTCAATCTTAGAACCACTTACTGCTCAAAACTAAAATGTCACAAAGTATTGCCAACTAATATGGGGCTAAGTTTATCAGAACATGAACTCTTAATTTTGCCCTAAGTGTACATCACCTAAAATCTATTATTGTTAGTAAGCAGTGGCTTATAAACAAAGAACTGTAAAATCTCTTAGTTCTTTGCCATCCAGTAAGTATCAGGGATGGCTCAACAGTAAAGCTACTCTGAACATGAAACCTTCATATGTGACATCTATGATAAAATAACCATCAAAAGTGACCCAAAAATAAATGGATTCTGATTCTACTAATAAGACTTAATTGTATTATCAGACTTCATCAAGGCTAGGCTTGAGCTAAATATGTCCCCAGATTAAAATATGTAAGTTACTATAAAAAAATTAAAAGCAGGTTGTCACAGGATCTATCCAACATCATCTGAGCACTGAGGTAACCACAGCAGTCCCAGCAATTCGAATGAACCTTCTCTTCTCATTGGTTTGACTATTCTTTCATCAACAATGGCAGTGCAGGCACAGTCTTTTACTTTTTGGGGGGTAGGGGGAGTTTCCTACTACTGGACTGCTAAACTAATATGCAGACCAGTCAGTGTTTAAAACAGCCCATCCTTTCTATTACTTGTGTCAATTAGTTCTTGGTTATCTAGCCTATACTGCCAATATAATCAAAAAAAACTATCCATTTAAAGGCTCCTAATAAGATATTAACTAGCCCTTTAATTTCAGAAGCATGCTTTTCTTAAAACAACTGTTTTATAAGAATTTAGTTGTTGAACGTTGTTTAATGACAATCTAATGTCTCAGAGACTGAAAGTCAGTGAACAGTAATAAAATCTAACCCACATCTATATTGTGTAAAAGTTCTTCAGGGGAAAAAAGAACAGATGACTTACATGATTCTTCGCCTGTTTCCTCTGCCCTATGAAGCAAAGTCAAATCAAGATAGAACATGGGCCTTAGAAGCCAGGTGGTTCTCTGCTCTGGTCCTGACTACATCAAGTTAGGAAAGTCAACAGATGTGTGCATCATGTTTTCCCACCTACAAAAACAGCGACAATACCATATACCCTCTATCTCCTTACAGGAATGTTGTGAGGATTAATAATAATATGAAGCCAAAATAATGATAGTATGGTGCTTTGAAATCATTTCTTGGGGGGACAGAGAGGAGACACAACATTTTGCCAAACATACTACCTTTCTGAAACATTCAAACAAACAACTTCCACCTAATTCCTTTAAACTCCAGTTGTAGAAAAGGTGTGTGTCCCTCCTACAGAAAGAAAAAGGAGGAGAAAGGAAACTGCATCTATGTGTTGCTTACTTAGATAAACTTAGAGGACAAAAGAAAGGACAGAGGAAAGCCCAAGAGAACATCTGACATACAAATGAAGACACAGCAAAAGTTCTTGTTAACAAAGAAAATTATCAACCAACAAATAATTATCCTTATTTATTCTACCCATTCTTACTTATTAATTTTAACCAATATCCTTTCATACTATCTGGCCAAGAAAAATAAGCACTTGTGACATTTCACATAAGAAAAATATTTGGTCAAAAAAACCCAAAAAAGCAAGAATTAAATATGTAAAAAAATGTATACCAAAACTCAAGAATTATACTTCAGAAGCATTTTTGCATTCACAAATAAACTGACAGAACTCCTTTTCATTCCTTTATTGTAATAAGGCTTAGGAATATGCTTGAAAATACTTTGCAGAAAAATAGATAATAAAGCAGGGTGTTAGGCTAACAATGTCAACCAGTAATTCAGAAAACAGTAATTCAGAAGTCATATTAAGTCAACTAGTTTCAAAATTTTAACTCATATCAATTTCTTAGGAACATAAAGCTCTTAAGCTCTAAATTCAAAATTACAAATCTTATCTTTTTGTAAAGCAAAAAGGAAAAAAATACCCTATATTTTCTGCCTGATATCAGTATACAGACTCACAATAACATAATTTCACTAACTTAAAATTAAGTAAACTAAGGCAGAAGTTTTTCAAAAACACATAAAAGTTCCTAACAGCCACTTGCTAGTAGCTGTGACTTGGCTTGTATATGTATGTGTAAGGTTATTATGGTTTCTATCATTTTAAGCCAAAAGTAGCTTTCCTTCTCCTCCTCACAAGAGGATAAGAAATAATTGAAAAAACAGCAACTAGAGCAAAAAGCTTTTGCAAGTATAATAATCTCTCTATTATCAAAATTTAGTTATTTTGTTTACAAAAGAGAAACTGTAACAAAAATGTATAATGTATTAACAGACTTAGTAAATCAGTAGCTACATATGGTACTGGAACCCAGGACTATAAAACAAAATCCCAGTCTATAATCTTCATTCTAGGATAAAATTATTAAAAAGTTATAAAATAAAGGAAAATTTGCAGGAAAAAGAACTATTCAAAAAATAACTTGTGTGGGTATCTAAACAACATAAGTGATACTAACAATCTAAAATTCTCGCCTGTAAAATTTAAGCAGAGAGTGATGCAGTCTATAGCTAGCTAGTCTCTATCAGCTGATTTATAAGTATATCAGCAGACAGATCAATAAGCCATACCAAAATGAAGTGAGTCTCAAGGAACCAAAAGTGTGGTAATACAGAACTAGTTTATAATACCCAATCTGGATGATCTACTTTGTTTTATCAAAAAAACAAAAAAACAAAAAAAAAAAACAATCATAGACGTCACTACCCTTAAAACGGGTAAAACATAAAATACTTAGTATTTCAAACAGCCTTGGCAAAGTGCTATAGTTCTAGAATAAAATAGTTTACATACTTAGTAACAATGATCAGAAATTTCACAGATGACCTCAGATTAGCCAAAAAAGGAAAAGAAAAAAAATTCCTCTTAAACTTACAAATGTTTAATAACTAATTTTAAATTAACATGTAATTCTGAAGTTTACAGTTATAACTAAAATAAACGAATTCTATGAATTAAAAATTCCTAAATGTTCACATGCTAAAACACTAATTAAAATAAAGTTTGTTAGCTAATACATTACAATGTATTTGGTATATATATAAATTCTTATATAAAATGTAGTGTTTCAAGAAGAAAATTATTCTGGGTAGAGCACTATTATTTCTAATTAACTGCCCTTGCCACATAAAAACCTAGAAAAAAATATTAAAAGCATCAATAGAAACATGAAACCTACACCAAAAGGGCTATTAAGATCTTATTTTTTAAGTAGTACTTGATTACTGGGGAAAGAAAAAAAAAACCCAAACAAACAAAAAACAAACAAAAAAAGGAAGAGTAACTGTATTTAGTGTCATTTCCGGCACTAGAAAAAACGTTAACAAATATATAGCTCATTGTAATGTTCTTTAATTGGCACCACCTCAAGAAAGGAGTTATTGTTCTACACTAATCACATGTTAATGTCATGTTTCAGTCAGCTGACAACTTTGTTCCACAAGCAAAAATACAAAAAACTACATTTATGTTTTAGCTGCCTTACTTTTAATGGTGGTTTTTAAATAGCAAATCAGATAATACTAACTGCACAAATAATTTCCTTTTCAGGCTTTTGTAAGTAACCAGATTGAGACACACCTTCCAATCAGAGCCATCCAGTAAGTTACACACTTGTTAACAAGTTCTATACTGTTGTTGCCTCCTTGAAAGCAACTTCTATGGAATCTGTGATTAAGGGCGTGATTTTCACCAATGTGACATAGAACGCCATGTGATCTGCCAAGTTCAAATATAATCCAGACACTTTAAAAACTTATCTAACTGTACACAAATGTAGAAAAAAGTATGACCTAAGTTATGTAACAAACATAAAATGGTAAACTGAAGAAGTAACATTACGTTCACTGAAACACAACCAAGACAGCTGTTTCTTCCTTAGTACTTCAGGTTCTACAAACGTAGCTTCGAACACAGGAACTATGCAAATGTTGGCTGTTAGGTGCGATGGATGTTTTTCTAACCTTTACATTTAGAAAGAAATGCAAAAACAAGAAAGAAACTCCTTACAGTTTAAAAATATCATTAAGGGAACTACTAAAGGGTAAAAACAAAAACAAAAACAAAAAAAAACTCACCTTTATTTCCTTGCCCTTTAGGTCTCTGAAGCAAGACGAAAGATGTGGTAAAGAGGGGGAGGGGGAAGAAAAGTATGTTAAACAGAGACATTATTGGAAACAAGTTATTCAGAACAATCCGCGTAGGTGTGAACCCCACTAGATCCTCCGCAACCGCTCCGCCCGGCCGCCTCCCACTGCCCCTCCGCATCGCCTCCAGCACCCGCCGGCTCCTAGCCCCGCGGCGGCCGCCGGGACATCCGGCCCTCCGTGGTCACGGGCGCCGGCCACAGGCACAGAGACGCCCGCGCTCAGGCCGGCCTGGGCGGCAGCCCGGACAACCAGCACCCACGGCGCCGTTATGGAGCTAGCGGCGGCTAGAGGAGCCGCGCCGCACGCGAGGGTGGAGCTCTGCGGCTCCGGCCTTCGCCGAGCCGGGGCCCTGCTCCCTCACCTGATCCACGCTAGTGGCTGACATTCTTCACCGTAACCCGAGAGGAACCGCCGCCGCCTGGGCCTCTCCGAGAGCACTCACAGCAGTCGACTGTCGCCCTCGCGAAGCTCTGCCTTTGCCGCTGCCGCTCTTGTAGGCTCCAGGAAGCGGGCTCGCGCTCGGGAGTCGCGGAAGGGGCCCGAGCTCGCCGCCTGCACTGCTCGTCCCGCTCGTCCTCCGTATCTCGGGCCTAATGGCGAGGACAAGCTCCAGAGCCCCACTTCCTCCAGGCCGCCCTGACCTTCCGCTATCCAGTCTGACGTCCACACACACCTCGCAGTTCCTCCCCCACTCCCGCCACAGCCTCGGGCTCCGCCCCCGCATTGCACGTCACCAGAGACTGAAGGGGGGTAGAGACGAGAAGGCGAAGCTGTACTTCAGACGCATGCGCGGGACGATCCAGGCCTTTGCTACGGAAGCCCCAGAGGGATTGGCTACAAGGACCCAGCCACCATTGCGCTGTGGCCCCAAAAGCCTGTGTGGATGTGTGTGAGCACCCCTCAGTTGTTGCTTACCTCTCCGCTGGGTTGGTTTGGTTTTAAAATAAAATAGCCGTCTGAGAAACAGTTAAAGACTGCTGCCTTTGAAAAAAAGAAAATAATGTTAAAATGTCACTAGAAACTAGTAATGTTACTTTCTTACCTGTTGGCAAAAACAAAGGAAGTTAGTACTATTGTATTTTTGACATCTTTATTAAATTTTCTTCCCAAGAAAGATTTCTTTACAGGTGTAGTGTAGTGTGGACTCTTAACTAGCCAAATCCTTTCAAAACTACCCAGTTTAAGTACTAACCTTTGAAGCAGGAAATTAAGAAAGTCACAGTGAAAGTAAAATTATGTAGTACCACAATATTTTATAATTACTAGGTCAAGACTGCATGCATCTCATTCAGATCCTCAAAGGGTAATTTTAGGCGGGGTCAGCTCAAATCCCTTTCTCTTGTGTTTCTGTTCAGGTTCCAACCTGCAAATCCTTCCATTTCTCAAGGTTCCCCTTGTTTTACATTGTTCAGCCTAGTTCTCACTCCCAAATACATGTACGGTTTTCAAGGAGTTTGTTGGTAGAGGAATTGGAGCTGGGAAATTGAGAGTATACAAGAGAAAAAAAGAAAGAAAAGAAAAGAAAAGGCTTGTAGGCCTTGTCTTTACTCCTGTTTGAGAAACATAGCTTTGGAATCCCATGAATTCTTACCTAGCAATGATTAGTTTATTACCTTGGAAAAGTCACTGAACCTAAACCATGGTGTCGTGACTAAACTAAGACCTGACATAGATGATCAGTGGCAGGAGTAGGCTTCCCACAATCATGGCTGTGTACAGCTACTTCTGGTTTCTTTGCCTTGTGAGTCCCAGCATGAAAACTGTAACTTAGTGAGTACTCATGAAATGTCAGGCACTATATAATTGATTAAATATTCCATGTATCTTGTGTGTTGACTGCTGTTATGAAAATTGAAGGCTGGGGGAAGGGGACACTTGCCTTTAAATTCAGCACTTGAGGGTGGATCTCTGTGAGTTTGAGAATAGCCTGATGTACTTAGTGAGTTCTAGGACAGCCAAGGGTATATAGAGAGGCCCTGTCTCAAAGCAAACAAACAGACAAAAACAATAACAACAACAACAAAAACTAGTGTTAAGTTTAAGAAATAAAGGCCAGCAAGATGGGTGGGCAGGTAAGGGCATTTACAACAAAAACTGACAAACTGACAATGAGTTCTATACCTGGAGGCCACATGGTAGGAGAGGACCACTCCTGAATTTTTTTTTTTCTGATCTCCACATGTGTGCCCATAGGTTTCCCCTCTAGAGCACTCCACCAGCCCCAGAGGTGTCTATTCTACTTTTAGCCATCATTATCACATTCCTGTCACACAAAAAAGGAAGGGGAAAGAGTAGGGAAGGCAGGGAGAACAGAGCATTCTCTCAGAACTGCTACATTTTCAATGTAAGATCTCTAAATACTGTATATGATAAGATAAAACTAACAGCAGAATTGAATATAGCGAAAGACTTTTTTAATTGCTGAGCCATCTCTCCAGCCCAGCGAAAGACTTTTTTAATTGTTTTGAAATGGGCCCCTTCCTCAAACATTCTTGTAGTTATTGAAAGGAAATTTACAAAGGCAAGAAAAAGAAAAAAAAATGTACCCTCAGGTTTCTCTTAAATAATGACTCTCAAGTGTGATTCTCGTCTCTTGCAAAAACTACAGCTTTTCCCAAAAATTTGTTTTAAAAGCAGTCTCTAGACTTAGCCTAAAGTTACCAAATTAGAATGTATCAAGTTTGAAATAATATATATACATATATATTTAGAAAGACAAAAGCATGTTTATTTTGAAGTAATTTTACATTTGCAAAGATGTTATCCACAGTTCCTACACATCTCTTGCTCATTTCCCCTAAAGTTTGTGTCACACAAACTCCCTAAAACAAAAACAAGGAAATTGCCTGCAAGTTGATGGACTCCAGTTCCACAGTACTGAAATTTTCACACTCCTGTTCCTTTTCTGTTTCAGAATACCATGTTCTACTTCAATATCATGTTTCCTTTGTAAAGGTCGAAAACTCACTGAAGGAAGACCCCCAGACTCAGATAGTATGCAGACAAAGAGTGTTTATTCTGCAGAAACATCCAGTATGCATGGGTTACCATTGTTTCCAAAGGGCAACACCCGTAGAGATGTTCAAGTTCCTTGTATAAACAGGACTGTTTAATTGTTTCTAAGATAGCAGCAGACTTCTAAGACTTAAGGCACATTTCAAGGGTTTACAGAAACCATTAACTGAAGGTCATAAAGAAGATATACGCCACAGGACCCCAGGTCCAAAAAGAGGAGATAGGACACTGACTACGTTTGTCTAAACAAAACTTCAAGGACAGCTTAACTATAATCTTAAATTTTTCTATAACCCCGAAACATAGTAACAAATGTTCAAAGTTAAGGGAGATAACTGCTGTACTGTATATGCATGTAAGCATTCTCTGTTATAACCTCTTATTCAATGCCTGAATTTATGTGCAGAACTGAGTGGTTTTGTTTTTTTTTTTTTTTTTTTTTCCATTTTTTTTTCCTTTTTTTTTTTTTTTACCATGTGAACACATGGTCTGAGAGTCTAGTACTGAGAACAAAAATCTGAGATAAGTCTCCCTTCCCTGAGACTTCAACTTAAAGAAACAAGATTCCCTCCCCAGGTTTTACCTAGCCTCCTGTGGTGTCACTTTGAGGTGCTAACCAAGGCTGCAGAAACCAGACTTAAAGCAACTCAGCCAGGAGGATCAGCTGCTGAACTGCAGAAGCAGAGTACCTTTCACCCAGGATAAACAGCAAATGGTCCACGGCCTAATTTCTGAGTGGGATATGAAGAATGAACTCCTTATCTTCCCCTTGTGAAATTCATCCATCATTACATCCAAAAGTTCCTCACTGAGACCACCACTCACACGTGCAATAGGCAGGAGTGCTTTTATTTTGAGATAGCAAGAAGCCTGCATGCAGGGGTTGGGCACTTATTAACATGGTGATACCAGACAAAGGAGCACAAGTCTTTTTGGGGAAACTACAGGAATTTTAGTGAAGGTTAGGTAACCTAAAACGTCATTGGTAGGTGCTGGAGAAGTTTCATTTGTCGGTTTCTGATTGGCTTCTATGTTAGTTTTACTATATTTGGCGAGGCCTTGAGGAAATCCCAGGAACTCAGCTCTTAGCTCATCCTCCCTTTGTCCATAATCAATGATTAACAACCCATTGCCAGTAGCTCCTTCTGCGGAGTCCAACCTGCTTCACTGGGAAACTGAAGCCTTTTTATTTCCAAGGCTTTTAAGTTTTTACGGGACCCCCTCACCATGACAGTCTCCATCTTGCCTAGTTTTGGGATAATGAATACAAATTATAAGAGAACACTAAGTAAAGCTTCTTCACGGGATCCAAAAATCATACTAAAAATACAAATGGAGCTATGGATACATTACTTTCCTCAGTACCAAATGGCTTTTCTTAGTTTCTGGATATCATGATTAAAGAAAATTCCACAGTCTACTTTAATTAACATAAAAAAATTTCAGAGCTTACAGGTACGGAACCATGCAACAGGGCATTTTCTTTATTACTTATTAATGTGGAAAGACCATGACCATTGTGGGTGGGGTCATCTCTGGGCTGGTGGTCCTAGGTTCTATAAGAATGTAGACTGGGCAAGCCATGGGGAGCAAGCCAGAAAGCAGCATTCCTCCATTATCTCTTCATTAGCTCCTGCCGCCACACACCTGCCCTGTTTGAGTTCTTATCTCAACTTTCTTTGATGATCAATTGTGATGTGGAAGCATAAACCAAATAAATCCTTCCCTCCCAAAGTTACCTTGGTGATAGTGTTTCATCACAAAAAACAATAACTGTACTAGCACCAGATCCATGATGGTAACTTGAACCTCAGCTACCTGTCTATTATGAATTCATCTAGGGTGATTTCTACTCAAGACAGCAGGAGAGGCAAATGCCACCCCATAGTCTTTGACATAGCCTGGAAGCTTCTCCATTCTGTTTTCCAACCTCAACTCCAACCCCAAGCCCTACCCATAGCTTGTCTTGTCTGACACACTAGAGGTGCTCTCAGATATTCCATTTTCTAAAATATGTGATTCCCTTCACTAGTCAACCACTCTGCATGGGAGCCCATAGTCCTGACTACAAAGGCCATAGGGAATGTGATACAATGTGCTTAGGAATGTACCAAAACCCAACACAGGCCATGTAATACCTACACAGCCTAATCCACAAGTTTCCCCCCACTAAAAAGGTTTCATACTGCTACTGGGGCTACTAACATTACTTTTCAATTATTTTGGCCTCCCTGGCTCCTCCTTCCACAGAAAGCCAAATTCCCAAGGGAGAAGGGATTAGGGGACTTACAGAGGAAGTGAGATTGGTATGAATTAGTTATTGTTGAACCCAGGCATAAGCTCACTAAAAGATGAAGTGTATTATTCTGCTACTACTGTTTACTACTAATAATAAATTCAAATGTATTAATTAAATTCTCCACAATAAAAGCATTTTAATATAATTGAGTTATAAAAATAAGACTACATTCTGATGTTGCTAGTCAGTGGTTAGATTCTATATATAAAATCAACTCAAGTGCTGAATTAACTACTATGGGACCAAGGCTCCCAAGTGTAACACAGGCTTATATTCCCTCAAGCCTCGTGTCCCATTTTCATCAACAGATCAATTATGTAGCCTTGTTTTGACAATACTTGTGCTTAAACGCACTTTGTTTAATATAAACTAGTGATTAATTATCCTTAAACTCAAAGACAACAACACAGTGACACCTCCCTGAGGAAGGTTAATCTAGTACACTTTTTCTATAAAGTATAACAGTCTCTTGCAGGGGATACACTAAATTTCAGCACTACGTGTGGCAGCCATTTTAAACAATGAAATCAGCAGGGAAAAGTTTGGATGTGTGAAATATACTATCAAAAGTGTTAGCTCTGAAACAAGAGGGCAGAATATAACCCAGATTACATCTTCTGGGACAAAACCCTTCTTCTAGCAATACAAATACCTTTTCAGTCCTGCATATCCATATGACTATGACCAAGAAAGTGGGTTTAGAGCCTATAAATACCTTATTAATAGGCATATTTATAAATATGTCAGCAAACAAAGAGTGTCAAAACATTATTGATTAAGCAAGTATTCCTTCTTGTTCATGCAGACAATACTAAAATTTTTAGGGGTGGTTTAAGAGTTACTTACTATCCACTGACAATTTTACACATATACAATGTATTTTGGTCATTTCCATTCCTCATTGTTCTCTCTGATTTCTCTCTCACTCCTGCTGAACCCTTTCTTTATCTTAACAATTCCCTCTCCTATTTTCATGTTTTTAGATTGTTAATTTGTATTTATGATTCATGGAATTTAATTACTATTGCTAAGAGCTTGGGGGGAGTGAGTGCTAAAGCCATATCATACCCAGTAGATCACAGCACTTCATAGTACTCTACAGCTTACATTCTTCCTGATGGCTCTTTCATGGTGCTTTCTGAATTTTAAAGGGTATCATATAGATGACATATTTAGAGATAAGAATTCAATGTCCACTTCTTTGTAGCATGTTGAGTAGTTACAAGTTTTGGCATTGGCTGTTACACACTGCAAAGAGAAATTTCTCTGGCTAGGGCTGAAAATAGTATAAATCTGTAAGTATAAAGCAAATATGTAGTAAACTGTTTGGCAACATATCTCTTGGGGTCTGGGAATTGCCAGTCAAAACCCATTAATAGCAATCTCAGTTAAACAAGAATAGTTTATGGAATTCACATCATAATACTGGATTCCAGGACCACAAGAAGGAAAAACCTAATTGTGGAACCAGTCTGTCCTCAGGGCAGGCTTTTCACATTTAAAAAAAAAAAAAAAAAAAAAAAAAACAGGTTCAAACTTTCGAAAGCGAGCAGTGAAGTAGTACAATATTTTTGGCTGACCAGAGAAAGTATTTTCAGCCAACCTTTAAGCTGATTGGTGCTGAGTGAGGGAAGAAAGGTGGTGGACAGGTGGTGAACAGGGGAATTTCAGAACATTGAGATAACAGGTTACAAGTGATTCAGTCATAGCTTTTTGTCTTATTGGTAACTTCTCTAGTGTCAGCTATGGATAATTACTTCTGGAAAGTAGAGTGTGAGAACTTGAATTTAACTTCACCTATGAACGAAATGGAGACCAAATACAAAATGGCTACAGTTATGTTAAAAGGAACAGGATCAATATCCCTCTCTTGAGCTTGTACTTTAGAGTCAAGTCATTGACTCCATTTCATTCTTTAAAGAATCATAGTGAGTTCTTCAGACTCTGAGTTTAACTATAGAGAGCCTTTTCCAGATGAAAGTCATGATGGCATTGATAAGCCATGGCCCACATGTTAGAATTAGCAGTAATATACACAGAGGGTCTACCAAGGTAGTAATCAGGGATATTAACCAAGGAGACCAAATGAACAACCTTCCAAACCATTCCAAATCTTTTTGTCTCTCTGGTTCCCTATTGAGGTTAGTTTTAACTTCAGCCAAAGTGTTCCTAATTACCCCAGAATGATTGGCATAGAAACAACATTGCTCACTTAGAGCCACATGTAATCATCCTTCCTTGAGGAACAGCAAGTCTAATGCCCGATGGTAACCTCAGCTAAAGCGTCCACCTGGTGTTCAAAAATGAGCTAGCTGAATGTGATTAAGCCAGATCTTTGTCCACCTGATCATTTAACAGCCTAAAATTCTGTTGCCCTGTAACTAGAGCTCCAGTCCCTATTGCTGTTTATTCTGTAATACCCATCCCAATCGACACTGGTTAGGATACAACAGCTCTCCTAGATAGAGGATTAGGATATTGGCCCATGAGATTCTGTCCTACTGTCCCTCCACAATATGTTACTACATGGATAAGCTCATATAATTTAGGCTTTTGCTTGTTTGTAAAGTGAGCTAATGAAAAACAGGGAGAAAGGCTAAGTGTATTTACGTGCTGCTAGGAGGTTAATCTTTTACAGTGTTGACTAAAGGGGTCACATGTAACAAAAGGCAGCCAAAGGATCACAAAAGGAGGGACCACAGCCCGAGAATATGGCATGTTCTGAAGAAACACCTGGGGGGCTCGTATTTGACCCCACACCCTAGGAGGTTACAATACTTATTTTTGTCACAGAACTAGGTTTTGAGATTTGTGCCAGGGGTCCCATTGGGTGTGGGACCTCAGGTTTTGCTAATCATTGGATTGTAAAAGAACATTCCAGAGTCTGGTCCCGTCATGTAAGCACTGAATCCCAAGGTACATCAAACCTCCCAATCAGCATAGAAAGAAAAGGGTCTCAAGATCTGAGAATTCTACTTTCCGTCCTGGGGCCTAGGTTTCACATCTTCTGTTTCTCGGAGGGAAATGCGAACTCTTAGGATAGAGGGGGAGATGGCCAGCATTGAGGAGAGGCCTGTCAGCTGTGTAAGGGTAGAAACAGAACTTTCCAGACTGTGTCTTTTAATACTTGGAAGTAATGACGTGTAACACCCTGTAATTAGTGCACTGAAATCTGGATGGTGAATACCATTCCAGGGTTCTTCCTGATGCATAAAGGCAGAGTCCCCAAGTCTTACTTGTATCCCATACAATGGAAAGGAGCAGAATATAGCATTGATATGCCCACCAACTAGACTCTAGCTGGCAGTGTCAGTCTCCAACAGAGCTTTTACTAGGGCAGGAATGGCAGAGGCAGGGGTGATGGTACCCAGATATGGTGGCCAATGATGTAACTAAGCCTGTGTCTGGCAAATTAGGAATTGGCCGCCCTTTTCTGTCCCAATGAATGCCCCTTTCTGGTGCTCTCGTATCAAAAGTGTTTACTATGTCATTTGTCCTTTGTCTAAGTAAGGACAGGACTCTCTTCCTGGTACTTGTAATGATCCTTCCCATACAGTCTATAATGAATTTCAACAGGCGGCACTATCCAAAACACATTCTTTGTTTTCCTGTGTTATTCCCCCATTTTATTTATCCTAATTTGAATCGGGTTGATTTTTTCCCCAGGTTTTTAGAGTGGATCTCAACTCTTATAACTAAATATCATTGTCCTTATCAGTTAAACAGTGAGCTAATGTTTCATAGCACCATATAATGAAAAAATACATATCTTGTCTCCACAATCCAAGTCTCCATTTGGGGGATAGGAATATCAAAAGTGAGGGTGGGAGAACCATAGGCAGTGGGATTAGTAATTAGGCTCCCATCTGTAGTTCTAATCAAAGTCCATATGTGTTGTAGTAGAGCATGTGCCTCAGCAGCAAGGCAAAATAAATAGAAATTAGTGTCCAGAGTCATTTACCAGCCTGATTTTTAGCAGGTCCTATGGGTGTTGTCTGACAACCCATTGCTAGTCTGGATCCTGATGTTCCCATCCCATTTCATTGCTGTCTGGGTGGTCAGGATCAGAAAGAGGGGCCCTTTTAGCATAGGCCCAAGGGCTTTCCTTTTGAATTAGTATTTCACCCTGTAAGATGGGACAATGGACATCATATCTTTCTTCTGTAACTGATACCTGCTGACATTAGGACATTGTCAAAGGGGCCAAGGAAGTCAGAACATTTCAAGAATTGGCCTGTGTATTTACCTGGAGTCCCTTTAATCTGTGGCAGATGGAGCCAAATCTTATGATTCCTTGAAACCTATGTCAACTTTAGTTTAAAACTTTAGTTTAAAATATTAGTCTTATCATGGCATTGAAATCTATATTTGAGAAAAAATAGTTAAGAGGTGTCTCTAAGACAACAGGAGTAGATGCATGCCTTTGAGATCAGTAATAGCTATAGGTTTTGATTAAAAGGCACCGAACATTTTTTCTTCAGGCCAGAGGGCTAGATGTACAGATGGAAGAAAAATCTTTTTAGAATAATCATAAGCACCTTTAAATCTATATTCAGTAGACAACCGTTTTAAATAGCCAGTGCTCCATCAGTTTATCAAAATTTCATTGATAAAATTTTGAGCTTTGACATCTTTATATGTATATATTATATCTATAATATATATATTTCTTTACCATGAGACAAAGGGCACCCAGTATTGACAGCAGTCATTTAGTATGAAGACTGTGCGCTGGACAAACCTATGTGCCCGTTTTAATAAGAAACCTAGTAGTTTTAATTAATGAATAAATTGACTAATGAACCAGTATAGTGGTGGATTAGCTAGAGGTAAGGAGCTAGTTGCTTGTTGTTTTCTAGCTGTCAAGCTACAATTAGCTTAACCATCAATGTGATCACGGAGCTGAAAAAGGAAACACTAAAATGACAGAGACTATCCCATATTTTATTATCCAGATAGCTATCCCAGGGTCCCATGTCTCTATGAAACCAAGAGCAGAAGTCTTTAGCCATTAGGCCCAGAAGATGAAAAGGCGTTTTCCTGTCTTGGCAATGTTTGGCAATCAATTCTCCAGTTGTTCTCTATCTGTCCACTATTCAGGATGGGTCCTAGTAGAAGCAAGGCATTGGGGCAGTTGTATCTAGTAGTTAGTTATCTTACCATAATCCAGGTGGTGCCCTTTGTCATTGTGCCTATATCTTCTTGGAGACCTTGGGGAGTCAATGTTAGGATTCAGGAGTTTCTAACTGTCATGGTAAGTTTAAATATACTAAATATCACATTCAGCAGATCTCTGACTAGTTTGAGTGCTACCTGTATTACTTACCTAGGATATCTGAGTTAATAAACTTTGTCTGTTCTTAGTTATCTGCTCTAAACTGTACCTTGAGAACATAAAACAGGAGACTAAATAACAGTTAATATTGAAATTAACTGCACCAATATTTAGCATGTATTTAAATATATTTCTAAGTATATGGAAAGATTTGATCATTTGTAAGGTAATAACTATCAATACTTGTTAGGCTT
The DNA here is from genome assembly GCF_011064425.1 of Rattus rattus. Classification (NCBI taxonomy): domain Eukaryota; kingdom Metazoa; phylum Chordata; class Mammalia; order Rodentia; family Muridae; genus Rattus; species Rattus rattus. The sequence continues at coordinate 137,857,390 of NC_046156.1, forward strand.
GAACCTTAAAAATTATAGTTTGGAATTGAACATATTTAGTATCAGAATAAAACTTTTTAAGTCATAAATACATTCCATAAAGAGATTAGGAACTCTTCTGACCTCTATCTGACAGATCATAACAAAACACACCAGTTTCCTGTATGGTTTAGTTTTAGTGGAATCCAGTATCAGGACAGAAAAAGGTTAATAAGTTGAGGAAAATAGCAAGCATTTTGTTTGAGAGAGCTCTTATCTGGTCCTTCGGCATTCTGGAGCCTTGCTAGAGCTCAGGCAAAGTGAATAGCCAGTGATTCTTAATTGTTTAAATGCTATGAACCTCTAAAAAAATTTAAGTTAACAAATTCCTTAAATTTTATTCCCGGCACCATTAGGAAAATCTACAGAGTAACATGTACCTAATGTAATGAAAAGAAAAAGACAAGGCTACAACAAATTAAAAAAAAAAAAAAAAAGAACCCTCAGGAATGTATGTCTAAATGACTTCATTACGCATTAATCAATAGCTGTGGTTTTTGCAAACTAAGAGATGACATTCCTGAACAGGAATGGTTTCCTGATTAAGATGCAGTAACTTTTATGACAATGGATCATCACACTTTCTGTGGCAGTTTTTACAGTCCCTCTAATGCATTTGGAATGACTGTCTCAAAGTAATATGCAGCTCTTTTGACAACTCCTCATTCTGTCCCCTGCAAGAAGGAAGCCCATTTCTGTTTTATTTTAAAAGCCTTCTCCTACCATATCCCAGATTCATAGCCATCTCCATGGGGACTGCCTGAGCTTCTTCCACCAAGATTGTCTCCCTTTGTGAGTCCATAATTTGACTGCTGTTGTCCTTAGAACTTTCTAAAGTCATTATAGTTTCCATAATTATTTTCACTAAAACCACCATATATTAATAAAGGCATTTCAATAAAAACATTTTAAACAATGTTTAAAATGTCACATAGCTTTATTTATTTAACTGAAATCAATAAAAGTTCCTTTTGTAATATCAAAATACCTTTTTTATGAGTGAAGTCATAGAGCATAATCATAATTTTTAGAAGATAAAACCCAAGTTTTTAACTGTTTAAACAATTCAGTGTCTTTAAATTAATTATCAGTGCCTTATTTTCGTGTTTCAAAGTTTTGCTGCCGGTTTTTGTACACGAATGCACGACTGTGTAGCTTTGAAACCTCACTAAAGAAAAATTTTACATCCTATATTTTTAAGTCTGTTTTCTAGGACAGGGATTCCTTAAAATATTATCTCAAGTTTCTTTAGAGACATGTTTTGCTGGGTTGGTTCATGCCCTATATTGTTTCTCCAGAATGGAATTAACCCTGAGGTACTTGTGTTTAAGACAAGTTTCTATTATTGATGTTACAGATGTTTAACCATATATGGAAGACATGCCTGGCCTTGGAGTAAGCTGAGGTGGGACACCGAGTTGGACAAAGGCTAAAAGACTGATGATCCCTGGCCTTGAAACTCGCTAAATTGTACTAGGAACTTCTGGAAACTTAACACTCTTTTGCTTATTTTGTGACTGAAAACCTCTAGCATTGACCATCAACACATGGGATGCAGTAGTGGGGAATCAGGTAAAGGATTTCTTGCTAGCATTCCTTTCTCTATTGAGCCAGCCAGGAGCTCCTTCCTGTATAGGCTCCTTAAATCTTTGTGAATCAGAGAGGAAAGAGTCACTCACACAGAAAATACATACACCCGATGAAGTGGAAAATGACTATACCCATACATAATAAATTATAAACCAATATTTTATAACCAAGACATACAGAACAATACATATAAGACCAGTCAGAAATAAAGATGTAGCAGCCATTTACATTTATACATTAAAACAGACAGACAAAATTTTAATTTCAAGGGAGGAGCACCTTGTTACCTGTTGAAGCCAATTCTCACGGACACAGAGTTTTTGTACTGACATCCGTTTTCTTACCAGAGAGGCTAAGAAGCTGCTGCTCTTCCCGGCCTGCTGTCAGCTTGATCCAGGAAGAAGGCAGAGCTTCTCCAGCAGTGCTAGAGTCCTAGCTTCAGTTACACGTTTGCCTCAATTCAGCTGCTTTTTCTAAAAAACATTCTTGAAATAAGTTAAAACTAAGCCAAGGGGTGGAATGGCCAGCAGATGATATTTTAACCATTTTTTCCCTCTGAAAAACACAGAGCAACAATCAAGTAACACAAGGAAACTACAGACACAAACAGACAAACAAGAACAGACCAGCATGCCAAAGACAAACAATAGAGTTAGGGAAGTGCCAGAGAGGGAATCGAACCACCAAATGGACCCAGATGTCCTACCAAAGTGACCCTGAACTAGGACCAGGAGTTCCCCCAGTGAAAGCCAGAAAGGAAGCAGAATATCTCCTGACCTCCTCTTGACCCTAGAGATTTCGCCGTGTCTAGCTTTCTTCCACTGGGTCTCCAAAAGTCTAGACCAACCAATGGCTAAATGGCTAAATGGCGAAATCCCTAAATGGCCAAAACCACTGACAACAAACAAGAAAAGGAAATGTGCAAGTACAAGAAACTTACCTCCTCACAAAGAGAGTGGGTTTGGTGGCCTTCATTAGAAGTAACTGAAGGGTGTTCAAGGGTAAGGGATATTTCCAGCCAATATACCAATGTTGGGGTCTAAGAACTGCCACTCAATTCTTCCTCATTATGTATATCAATCTCAGTAAGCAAGAATAGTTTATTGACATACACCATAATATTGCATGTTCAGGACCGTAAGATGGAAAAAACTAACTGTGGCACCAGTTTGTCCTCGAGACAGATTTTTTATTGAAAAATCAGATTTAAACCTTTGAAGGCAAGCAGTGAAGTGGTACATTTATAGGTAACTAGACGAAGTATTATTAGCTAACCTTTAAGCTGGTTGGTCCTGAGTGAGGTAAGAAAGGTAGTACACAGGTGGTGAACAAGAGAATGTCGGAACATTGAGATAACAGGGTGCAAGTGATTCAGGCGTAAGTTCTTGGGTTACTAGTAGCATTTTTCAGTGTCAGGTATGGAATAATTACTTCTGGAAAGTATAGTGTGAGAACCTGAACTTAACTTCACCTTATGAGCAAAAGGGGAACTGAGTACAAAATGGCTACAGGTATATTAAAAAGAGCAAAAGTAGAGTAAATTACCCCCTGGGGCCTATAGCCTCCCCAGCTTTGACCAAGTTTACTATACCAAACACGAATTCTCACTCATGGAACAGGCTTCAGATCCAACCTTAAAGATGTTGGTTACCTCCGAAACCATCATACAAGTGGCACTCTTTCTTGGCTTGTATCAACCACAAGGTCCCTTAATGACTAAAACCACTGATGACTTCTCTTTCTCATCAGCCTGCATAGCATCTTCTGGCCCTACAAAAGCTAACCCATTTTCAGGGTCCTCTCTCATAAATAAATGAAAAAGAGGCACTGATATTTTCATTTAGTAACGCATGCCGATCTGGGAGCAACATTAGATATACACACACAAGCTACCTCCAGTAGAACATTTTTTAAAAAAAAAAATCATATTTCTTACCAGAGCTTCCAGGGACTAAGCCACTACCTAAAGACTATACATGGACTGACCCTGGACTCTGACCTCATAGGTAGCAATGAATAGCCTACTAAGATCACCAGTGGAAGGGGAAACCCTTGGTCCTGCTAAGACTGAACCCCCAGTGAATGTGATTGTTGGGGGGAGGGGGGCAGTGGAGGGAGGATGGGTAGGGGAGCACCCATATAGAAGGGGAGGGGAAGGGATTAGGGGGATGTTTGCCCGGAAACCGGGAAAGGGAATAACATTCGAAATGTAAATAAGAAATACTCAAGTTAATAAAAAAATCATATTTCTTAATAAATTTACAACTTAGTAGGTTTCTATATGACTTTTCATATATCCTGGTGATAAAATACCACAAACAACACAAGTTATGGAAAAAAGGTTTTATAGTTCTGAGGGATAGGTATCCATCAACATCATGGTGAGGAACACTGGAGCAGGACATGGCAGGAGAGCAGCAACTGAGAGCTTATTTCTCCATCCAAACATAGGAAGCAGAGAGGTACACTAGCGCCAGGTCTGGCATGACTATGAAAAGGATGCCATGACATGGTTCCCCCCTCCTGGAGCAGAACCAACAGGGCATGGGTCTCCTCACATACCAAATGGTTGCTATGGGAGTAAGGCTTGTTTGCATAATAATCTATATATGTTACTTTATGTTCTGCCTTTCGGGAAATGTTCTCTCTGCCAAGGTTAATGACTCTATGTAATCAGGAACAGCAGGATCCCAATATGCAAGAATGTATCTGGTGTTCCTCACCCACATGGTAACACTTTGACCTTCAGACCAGCCCTTAAGGCTGTGGGAAACTCTGAAAATATAATTTCAAGAATACATAAATCAGGGTGATAACTATTCTTTGCAGGATTTCTCAACTATGAAAAAATATAAAAATGTAATATGAATTATATGAGGGACTTCATGGACCTGAAAGAACAGAGGCAGCAACACTAATGAGCCAGCTTTCTCAGAAAAAACATTAAAAAGGGAGATAAAGAGATTTCCCAAGCAGTGATCTCTGGACAAGAGCCCACCTACCTAAGCTTACTGTTTATGTTTGCAGTTGAACAAGGAATTGTTTAGACTTTTAATCAGGAATGAACTACGGTCCAAAAACAGAGGGCGCACTTGTGATCCAGATCTTGCAGCTAGAAGCCACAGACTTTTGATGCAGGTCTTGAAAAATAGTGGCTTTGAAAAGCTTAGGCCCAGGCATGGGGTATATACCTTTAATCGCAGGAGATAAACCAAAGCAGATTTCTGAGGTCAAGGCCAGCCTGAGACAGAGCAAGTGAAGAGCCATTAGAATTTCTGAGTTCAAGGTCTATCTGCGGAGCAAGTTCCACAATATCCAAGCTTAGGCTGAGTTGGAAAACAGAAAGCTGGTAATAATGTTACAGTGGGGCCATGTTACAGCTCCAGCAAGTGACAGTCTCAGCAGCTTTGGTCATGTTCATGTGGTTCATAAAGACTGTCTTTAGAGTCAAGGGGCTAAGGTACCAGGAGACCCCTCCCACCCTCCATATGAGACGTGAGAATAAAATTCGATGCAAACTCAAGAGGTTTATTTTTCCAGCTCGTTGGGGTCTACCCTCAATCAGCCCCTCGTGGCGAGTGACTAGAAGGTGACCATGAATGAATATAAGAAGTAGTTTTACTTTTTAGGAGTACAGATTACATTAACAAGGTTACAGTTTAAACATATTGGCTGAGCATATTGACCCTTGAATCTATTGACTAGCAAACATATGATACACACTAGACTCTATCTGGGACCAAAGCGTCAGGTGACTATTGTCAGTACATTCTGCAGTTTTTCAAAAATGTTCCTGCTCCTCCTGAGAATTGTGTGTGGAAAATGGAACTTGGCCTAGCCTTGACCCATAGTGGGAAGCTGGTACTCAGTCTCGTCTTGACCTAAGGGTATAAGGCTGGCAAAAGCCCCTTGTGTACTTCAATATCACTAAACAGATACTTTTTTTTTTTTTTTTGGAGCTGGGGACCGAACCCAGGGCCTTGCACTTACTAGGCAAGTGCTCTACCACTGAGCTAAATCCCCAAACTCCTAAACAGACACTCTTAAAGCCAAGTAGAAAGTCTGTACTGAGAACTTGAGACGCCATGGGGAATTCGCTCAAATTGCCAAATTAGGCAGACCCAAGCCTCACAGCTCTTTGTCATTTATGCGCAAAACCCACATCCTGATGAGCTCATGTCAATTAACAAGAATCAGAACTACAAAAGCCAAAAAACAAGGATATTATATTCAGAATTTTTTTATTTGAGATTTTCCTGGAACTGTGGACTAGGTCTTTGTTTCCATTTGGCAGGTGTTGGGCCTATGTGCTGAGTTTTAATGTCAGATGGTCCTTCCAATGTGGTAATGGTTGTGGTAGAGCCTGTGGGCCTGCCGCACCCTTCTTCCGTGGGCATGTGTCAAAATATGGTCTCGTCTTGAGGTAGAAGGTTATATCATCGCAGCAATAACAATTTAATAGAACCCACTTTGTTTTACAAAGTTAAGTAGGCATTTGAGCAAGCAGGTTCCTATAGTGAGGAACAGTAAGTAGTAAAAGGATTAATGGCCTAGCTATTGCCATAAGTAGAGTAGTTAACAAGGGAATCAAGAGATCAAGGATTGATACCAGTTGTCAGATTCTTGGGACCTTCCTTAAGGTTATTTTTCACTATAGTGAAACCTTTTATTACCTGACTGGGCAACAAGTTCCTCCCAGCGCCATCTAGAGACCTCCTTATTTCATGAAGAGGAAGCTCAGTTCTCTGTGATTCTAAAGAATAGCCTCTGCTAAAAACTAAATGGGCTGCCAGATGACAGACATAATATTCAAGATGGTCTAAGTATTTGAACAATGAATTCCTTAAAGTTTTTATCCTCACAGTTAATGCAGAAACTCCTACTACTATGGAGCGTACAGTGCCTGCTCCTATGAACAGGGGGAATGAAAGTGGGGTTGTCCCAAACTGCACAGAAAAGCTAAGAATCTAGATTTATGTGGACCCTGTTCTATTCTCTGTTACTGAGGAACACTGATGGTATAACATACACAAAGAAACCAGGTCTTCTCTAGTGTAAACAATTCAGGAGATGTACACTTGGTTAAGCTGATAATGGTAGCCAGCAAGCTAGTCTCTGCAGCCGGGAAATACACTCAACTGCCATTTCTGGATTTAAACTGCTGTATATGGATATAGGAATTTGCACAGAAGCAAATATCTAGAGGAAATCTTGGGGACATTAAGCAGGCACCTTTTCCTTGGGGGCACCCCAGGATGAGCATTGGTTTGTTCCATTTACAATTGTCAGACTGCAAGTGAAACTTAGTGCTTAATTAATTCAAATCACAACAGAATATAGGGGGATTGGGTCAGTGGTCCAGATGACTGTAGGTGGAAGATTTTTGTTTTTATGTTAAATGTAGTCAATCACTTCCATTTATATGTAAACTGACTCCCAAGGTTCTACTGGTTTCCCAATAATGATATTCTGTCTCCTGCCTAGGCTTAACTGTTATAGATAAAGGATTGCATTGACCATGACCACAGGTAGGTTGTGATGGTTTCCTCTCTGAGGATATGATCGAGTCAGTTTCAGACTTGGTTTCAAAACCCCACTGAACACAATGATTATTTGCCTAGCTCTGGACAGTTGGGGTGAGAACATCAGCTGGGCAGCCATAGAACAGGGTAGAACAAAGCCTATTTGCTTCAATAATGGACCCACAGCCCCCAGGAGCTGTCACGCCCCTATGGTCTCCTCTCCAAGTTGTCTCTAAATGTAAAATTTTATAGAAATCAACCTGAAATACATGTTTGGCTTTAGGGGATAGATAGATTAGCTCTAACCTCCACAGTTTGGTTCTTTTTTAATTACCATACCCAGGATCTTGGCTTATGGGACCTATGAGCCTTTTCCATGAGGAAACTAAGAAGACAAAATAGGACAATAAGAGTCATAGGGCCCGTGACAGTCTAATCTTTAGTGAGTTAGAGGACCTGGTAATGACCCATCTGTTATTGTCCTCTGCACACTCCGGCTGAGTATGGTGGATCCACAGGATGACACTGGCAACCTTCACTGATATAGGAGTGGTATAGACCACAGATTATGGGTCTTTCCACATTCGCTCCAGGCTCCAACTCTGGATGCTCTATTTGTGTATAAAGTTGACAGCCTGGAACTTTTGAGCAGGATCATAAACTGGCAAGGGGCATAGCTCTTCATTCATCTGATTAATAGTCCTCTGTGCTTGTTTCAAGGCCTGTGAAAGACTTGAGGAGGGAATGCTTAGTAATTTGTACCTTATGAACATCTTTTAGCTTAGGAAGGACATGAGGAAGCCTTCCTATCATGGGTGAAAACGTCTTTATATGGAGTGTACTTAGCCTTCCAGGAAGGCAAATAGAAGGAGGATGGCCCAAATTTTACTGATCTCAATGATTTATTTAGTTAAAGTTTCTTTCAAGGTTCAATTCATCCTTTCTACATGTCCTGAACTTTGTGGATTATAGTATCATTGTAGTTTCCAATCAATATTTAGGGCCTGTGCCACACTTAGAAAAGTTTATTGAAACCCGGGAAAGGGGCAACACAAATCCAGGAATTAACTCTTGGAGGAGTCTCTTAGTGACTAGTAAAGGTGTATCTGTTTGACTTGACTAGGTTTTCACCTATCCAGAGTTCGTGTCTATGAATACTGACAAATATGTATACCCAAGAACTATGAGTTTCATCTCTGTAAAGTCCATTTTGGAGTGTTCTCCACACGTGCTTCTTCTGGCATGAATTCCTTCTAGGACTTGCTTTCCTACCTTTCAGTCTCATTTATGCACAAGAAGTACATCTGGATACAACAATGTCGTTCACAAGATTGCCTAGTCTGAGGAAATAATACCTGCGCCTGAGTAACTCAACAGTTTTGAATATCCCCAGATGGGTGGTTTGGTAAGGTTTGGTATAGGTCTCCCATCTCTGGTAATAACCACCACTCATTTCCCTCCTTTGTGACATCTTCCCTCTTTTGCTCACTTGGTTTCTTCCTGTGTGTAGTTCGTGCACTGGAGTAATCAGGGTTGGGCAGAGTAGCGAGGATCTAGACAGATCCACTGACTCTAGGGCTGCTTTCTATAAAGCTACATTACAGTCCCCATGCCAAGTCCACCATTGAGGGTAGACTAGGGAAAAAGAGAAGTTTGTCTAGTTGCCCCATGGGCAATCACCCATCAAGGAGTCACTGGACCAAATTGCTCTGCCAGAACTGAATGTCCTGTTCTAATGTTTATGAGGATATTTAGCAGATTTGTCTCACACCTTTAATGTTACCTTGAGTTCCTGGTTTCTCAGTGAAATGGAGGCCCAGCTCCACCAGTCCTTGCTCAAAGGAAGGATGGGATATCTTCTTCCTTTTTCTGATGAGGACATTCAGTCTTCCAGGGATCTTTTCCCTATAAAAAGCACATTGGTCCTTCTCTAGTCTTTTACTATCCTGATATCTCTGGCTTGCCTCTCTGAAAGATCCTTAATCAGACTTCCTGAGCACTGCTATAATTGTTCAGGTCAATCTTTTTCTCTGATTTTTTTCTACAGAGTCATGGTTATTGTAAACATTTTGAGTAGTCGCAAATAATTGGGACCTTTATTTTAATTAATTAATTAATTAATTTAGTTAGTTAGTTAGTTAGATCGTTAGTTTTTTTTAAGACAGGGTTTTCCTATGTAGCACTGGCTATACTGGAATTGGCTCTGTATACAGACCTTGAACTCAACAAACCTAATGGCTCTGAGTCTTGTATAGCATATATTCACTTAGAACTTGCTCTGTCCCAAGCTGGCTTGAACTCAGAAATCTGCTTGCCTACGTCTCCTGAGATTAAAGGTGTATATTCCCATGTCTGGGTCTAAGCTTTTCAAGGCCACTATTTTTCAAGATCTGCATAAAAAACTGTGCCTTCCAGCCTCAAAATCTAGATCACAAGTGTGCCCCTCATTTCTGGATTATAGTTCATTCCAGATTAAAAGTCCAAATGATTTCTTGTTCAACTGCAAACATAAACAGTAAACTTAGGTGGGTGGGATATTGACCTGAGATCCCCATTCCCTAAGTTTCTGTATCTCCTTGAACACAGGATTCAGCTCCATTTCACTTCCTGATATCCCTTTATTATTTGAACCCTGCATTTTATAATTAGTTTAGCTAGTTCTTGGTTTTTAACTATTCCTTTCCCTTTCATGATTTAGGTTTTTTTCCTCTGTTGACCAAATCATGTCTCCTTATCTATACTGGCTTGTTAGTACAGCTGTCTCTGCTCTTTTAGATTCATTTGTCAATTCATATTGCATCATTATATTTTGCATAGGTGAGAGACCCTGTAAAGAATAATTTTTACACTGATTTACATATTTTTGAACTCATGTTTTCATAGTTCTTTCTCATAGCCTTAAGAGCTGATCTGAAGGTCAATGTGTTACCATTTTGCTGAGGAACACCAGATAATATTCTTGCTTACTGGAATCTTGCTGTTTCTGATTATCATGGAGTCACTAGCCTTGGCAGGGAGAATATTTCCTGATAATCTTGAGAGAGGAAACATTATCTGAAGGAGGAACATAAGGTAAAATCTGTTCAGCATTACAGGCATTATACAAACAAGGCTTATGCCTACAGCAACTGTCAGCACTCAAGAAGACCCATGCTCTGCTGAATCTGCTCCAGGGGTGAAAACTGTATCACAGTGTCCCTACCATTGCCTTGCCAGATCCAGTATGCATTCAAACTTAGATTTTAACAGCCCATGACAGAGTGATGGAACTAGAATTTAGACAAGATTGTTATATTGTTATGTTAGTTTTCTGAGCAAACTATAGGCAATTTTTTTGGAAAGGCTTTCCCACCAACTCCCAAAATGATAACCTGTTTGTGGTAGATGTTACAGGACTATAAGCAGCACTTTGGAAATAAGCATTTTTAAATAAATGTATGTAATGGTATGGGTACTGAAAAGGGGAAAGTTGATAGTAGGGCATAGGGGATATGTGAGTACAGACCCAGCAGTGGCACTCTAGGGAAAGGGAGAGATCAGAAATCCTGAAATCCAGAACTTCTGAAGAAATCTTAATTCTTGAGTTACCTTAAAAACATTGTATGAGAGAAGTCCATTTGCTTTTTTGGACCATTTTTCTCAGGAAGAAACCAAATACTGAGTAATAAAACTTTATCTCTAAGCTGGGAAGTATGGGGAGGACAGTTATCACCCATTTCACTCCAGCAGTTAGGTAAAGCTGTAAGGTACCTGCTATTCCCACAACTCTAATGGTAGTACTGCTCTGTTCAGGCTGTAGTCAGAGTGGCCCATGGTTTCAGGAATTGCAATCCTTGGAGACACATAGAAGACCAGGAACTAGAGGGGCCATTTCACGGAACGTAGCCATTTCTGGTAGCACAGGAGTGGCAATGTTTTGCTAAAGAGGACAATAGTTGATAGATAACTATAAGTGTTCCACACATAGCAGAGAGGACTGAAAATTGATGATGGCTATAAGAGGACACTTAAAAACTCCTTAGCAATTCTGGTGGAGATGGACATATAGTCCATATTTCCCAGAACTCCATAAAGAGTGATCAATATTGATTCCTCCAGGTAGTGGCAATATGCATGGATTTGTTGATATGCACAGACTTTTACTACGTCAGTTCCCTGTTCTTACCTATTTACATTTATCCAATTTTTCCAGTCCCATTTTTTTGTAATTCCTTCTCTGATTTTGTCCATCAAGATTATCTTGTTCTTCCACCTTCTGAGTACTTTTCAAATATGATTCATAAATATGATTAATGAGTACTTATCATATGGTTGATGTGGGCTATGCTGTTTACATATGTTAATTAATTTAGGGATAGTACAAGTATATCTTCATTTTATACATGAAGTAACAGACATTTGGAAGCATTTAGAAAGTTGAATAATGCCACTTGCAAAGTATTAATTTGTTGAGTGTTGATAAATACTCTTACCTTGCTTAGTAATTCATAAAAGGGACTCCATTGACAAAGTTGCTGATGTAGAGATGGTTTTGGAATGTTTTACAAGGTCACTGTAGCAGTTCATGGGAGACTAAGAAAGCAGGTTCTAGGATTTATACCATGGTGTCTTGTGGGGTGATGAACCATGAGAGGAAACCTGGTAAGATTGAGCTAGTGAAGGCAGGGCCATTATCAGTTTTTATTTGTTGAAGAATGCTCATGGTGGCAAAAGTGGCCAGCATATGGTGAATTAACCTTTTTGAGATTTTACTGGTTTGGGCTTGTAGCCCACATAAAATGGAAGTATCTATAACCATGCTATAATCAACAGACCTAAAGAAGCCAAATAACAAGTAGGGCACAAGGGTAGATGGTGAATCTGTCTCAGAAGGGAAACAAAATAGATATTGGAGGTTAATGGAAGAAGAGAACTGGGTGGAAAGGGGGATTGGGGAGGGGAATTAGCCAGGGGGAGATCATATGTAGTGAGAGTAGAGGATAGAGAAGAAAGATTAGTTGGAGTGGGGAGGCAATCTCTAGGATGTTCCAGAGACCTGGAATCAAAGGAGGCCCCAGAGGGTCTATGGGGTCAACTCTAGCTGAGACTCCTCCCGAGGGGTTGTGGAGGAGGATGAATCTTGAAGTGGCCACTTCCTGTAGCCATGCAGCATTGCCAGGGAAGGGATAAGGACAACAACCTACACTCAAAACCTTTGGCCAAAAATGTGTCCTGTCTATAAGATGTGGCAAGAATAGAGCATAGTCTGAGGAAATAGGCAACTAATGACTGCCCCAAATTGAGACCCATCCTACTGGCAAGAGCCAGTTCCTGACACTATGAATGATACTCTAGCATAACTGTCTTTTGAGAGGCTCCAACAAGCAACCAATAGAGATGCAGAGTCTCACATGCAAACATTAGACGAAGCCTGGGGAGTATTACAGAAAAGTTGGGAGAAACTTTGAAGGACCTGAAGAGGACAGGAACTCCACAGGAAGACCAACACAGTCAGTGAACCTGGGTCCTTGGGGACTCCCAAAGACTGAATCATCAGCCAAAGAGTATGTATGTGTTGGACCTATGCCTCTGAATGTATGTAGCAGATGAGCAGCTTGGTCTTCATGCAGGTCCTCCAACAATTAGAGCATGGGTTGTCCCTGAACCTGATGCCTGCCTGCCTGCCTGCCTGCCTGCCTACCTGCCTTTGGATCCTGTACTGCCTTGTCAGGCCTCGGTAGCAAAAGATGTGCCTATTCTTGCAGTGACTTGGTGTGCCCATGGACATGGTGATCTATTATGGGGAAGAGGAGATCTCACCCAGAAGGAGGCTTGTGGAATGGAAAGACAATTTGCTTGAGGGGTTTCTACAATGATAGGTAGTGATGATATTGGGATATAAAATTATATAGAAATAATTTAAAAAAATTAGGTGGAGCTTGGAGAATCTTGTGGAAGATGGGCAAGAGGGCTTGAAGGAGCCAGAAAGGTCAAATGCACTATAAGAAAACCTCTGGAAAGCAGTCTGGAAATTCCTCAGAAAATTGGATATAGTACTACTTGAGGACCCAGCTATACCACTTGTGGTCATATACCCAAATGATGCTCCAACATATAAGAAGAACATGCTCCACTATGTTCATAGTAGCCTTATTTATATAGCCAGAAGCTGAAAACAACCCAGATGCCCTTCAACAGAGGAATGGACACAGAAAATGTGGTATATCTACTCAATGGAGTACTACTCAGCTATCAAAAATGATGACTTCATGAAACTCATAGGCAAATGGATAAAACTAGAAAATGTCTTCCCAATCCCTGAAAGCACTCTTGGGATGCACTCACTGATATGTGGATATTAGCCCAAAAGCTCAAATTACCCAAGAAACAATCCACAGACCACATGAAGCTCAAGAAGAAGGATGACCAAAGTACAGATACTTCATTCCTTCTTAAAAGGGGGAATAAAAATATTTATAGGAGGAGATATGAAGACAAAGTTTAGAGCAGAAACTGAAAGAATGACCATTCAGAGCATGCTGTCCCATCTGGGGATCCAATATATATATCTCCTCCAAATCTAGACAATATTGATAAAGCCAAGAGATGCATGCTGACAAGAGCCTGATATAGCTGTCTCCTGAGAGGCTGTGCCAGAGCATGACAAATACAGAGGCAAATGCAAGCAGCAAACCATTGAACTGAGAACAGGGTCCCCATTGGAGGAGTTAGAGAAAGGTTTGAAGGAGCTGAGGGGCTTGTAACACCGTAAGAACAACAATACCAATCAACCAGAACTCCCGGAGACTAAACCACTACCCAAAGAGGACACGTGATAAATCCATGTCTCCAGCTGCATATGTAGCAGAGGATGACCTTTTTGGGCACCAATGGGAGAAGTCCTTTTCCTGCCAAGGCTGGATCTCCCAGTGTAAGGGAATGTCAAGGCAGGAAGGGATGGGTGGTTGGGGAGGCAGAACACCCTCATAGAAGAAGGTGGAGGAGGAGGGGAGAGGGGACTTATGGATGCAAAACCAGGAAAGGGAATAACATCTGAAATGTAAATAAAAGAATCCAATAAATTTTTTTCAAAAGAAAAAGAGAGAGAGAGAGAGAGAGAGAGAGAGAGAGAGAGAGAGAGAGAGAACATACAGAATCAACTAACCTGGGCCCACACAGACTCACAGAACCCAAATCCCATGAGAGAGCGTGCATGGGATTCACCTAGGTCCTTTGCACATATGTAAGAGGTGTGTAGTTTTGTCTTCATGTGGGACTCCCAAAAGCAGGAATAGGGGCTGTCTCTGACTTTGTTGCCTGCCTTTAGATAGCCTACCTCATTTAACCTCAATAATAGTACATGCACCTCATCTTAGTACAACTTAATATGACAAGGGTAAATGATATCCATAGGACGCCTCCCCTTTTTGAAAAGAAAAGAAGGAGGGGCAAGTGGTGGAGGGAGGTGGGAGAGGAACTTGGAGGAAAGGAGGGAACAATAGCTGTGGTTGGGATGTAAAGTAAATAAATAATTAATAATACAAAGTGTTAGAACAGTCATGGCGTTCTAGATTCAGAGCTCAGATTTGCTTTGCATGCATCACCTGCCTTTTGGCCACCTGCCCTCCAGTGTCCTTAGCTGGAACTTGGAGCTTGTCTTTCTGCTCACTGCTCAGAAAGCTATGCTTGTAACAACATGACATAGAGGCCCTGGCAGCTCCAACCATTTTTCACTAGAAGAAGTTGACATCAACAAATTTCACCAGGTGTTGCTGGAACAAGTAAGTGTTAATTTGTCCAAGATTCTCTGATATATTTATGGAGTTCAGGCAAGAAGTCTGAGCTAGGGGACTTCATGTGATACAATACTTCCATTAACAAATCCATGTTCACAAAATGCAAGTTATTAATAATGATGGCACCTTCGTAGAGATGCTAACCATCTGCAGAAGGTGCACATTTTGGCCTTCTCTTGACTACACTGTGTGTTTAGGAGAAGGTTGAGAGCTGTGCTCTTTGTATTTGAGAACTTTTTACCTATATCACTAATTTTCTCTCCTTTCTCTTTATTAACCATTACAGTGTCCAAACTGAAAAGTTCAAAGATACAAACACAGCCATTTCTTTTCAGTGATAAAGTTTTGCCTTGTCGACTTGTAGTATGGTTTCATTTGTGGGACATTTTAGAAAAAGGTAATGAAACAGATAGTAAACAGGGGCTGGGATAGTAGCTGAGATAGATTGATTAACTACAGAGGGACAACGCGAGTGATTTTATTTTTACAAGATGAAATTCTGTCATGAATATGGGGGTGAGTTTATAACTATATGTTTGCCATAAATATTATACAGTATAACTTTTGTTATGTGTTTATTTAAAAATAACTTGGAATAAATGGCCTTGACATTTTAGGATGCCCTTCAAAGAGGAGATGAATAAATCTCTTACAGACACTCACCAAAACAAAACAAACTTGTTGTTGTAAAATATAAAAAAATAAAAAAAAAGTATGGTTGTCTTTTACCTTGCTAGGTTCGGCACCATGGTGCCCCAAGATATCTGCTGGATATGTTAATTCTCAGTCAGCAAAGTGTCTCACTTGCTTTGCTCCATCCCACATCACACTGCCGAATGCCTCTCTCTGAGCCATCAGCAATCTCTCTACTTATCTAGTTCCCAAGGCAGGTTTCCATGCCAGAAACACACATCCCAATTCTGTGGTGGCCTAGACCAGCGGCCCCGTCCTCCATTACACTTAAATCTACACATGAAAGAACACACAACACAATAACCTTTGACCCAATTGATAAGATATAATTGTCCACCTAAACATACAAAGCCTAGTACCATCCATCACTTAAGAACATTAATAACAATCTGTAAATACACAGAGTGGAAACTTAATGTCACCTGCCATATTATCCTGCCACAGCTTCTCTCTCTGTCCCTCTTATCTCTCTCCTTTCTATTCCCATTTCCTCCTCTTCCTTCAAATTTCTCCTGCCCATCCTTCCTTCTCCTCCAATGAGAGGACTCCTTCTATCTTGTACCTGCCTCACCTGTGACATCATCCCACACAAACTGTGTAAGGAAATAAAATTGTTCAGGGCTTGAAATTGGGAATAGCATCAACAGTGAAACCTCAAAATGAGGAAATTCTAGAAATTTCTTTTCTAATGAAAGATTTAGGTTCAAATGGGAACTAAAGAAACACAGAATACAAGAGCTGGATGAGAAAATCTCAGGTGTCAAAGACACAAGAGAAGAAATGGATATACCAGTCAAAAAGAGTGTTAAATCTAAAAAACAAAACAAACAAGCAAAACTACTCCTGACACAAAACATCCACAAAATCTGAGACATAATACAAATACAAAAATCTAAGAATAATAGTAAGAGGAAGGAGAACAAACCTAGTTAAAAAGTTCAGAGGTATTGTCAACAAAATCACAGAAAATTTTGCTAACCTAGAGGAGGAGATGACTATTAGGGAACAAGAAGCACATAGAACACTAAATACACTGGACCAGTAAAGAAAGTCTCCACAGAGCATAATAATCAAAACACAAAGTGTACAGAACAAAAAATATTAAAAACTGCAAGGGAAAGAGACTGACTAATATATAAAGACAGACCTATTAGAGTAACACCTGACATCACAGTGGAGACTCTAAAAGCCAGAAGGGTCTGGAAAGATGTGCTGCAGACTCAAAGAGAAGAGATTTGCCAGCCTAGATAAATATACCCAGTCAAACTTTCAATCAAGATAGGTGGAGAAAATAAGATATTGCATGATAAAGTCAAATTTAAAGAATGTCTACCTACAAATCCAGCACTATAGAAAGTGCTAGAAGAACACCTTCAACCTAAGGAAGTTAACACTGTTGAGGACAGAGTTTCTTGTCCTTACAGAAAAGCTGTAAGAGAATCGTGAATGTTAATCACTCAGGAGTGGGGGGATAAAAATAAAACACTGCTCTCTACCCAAATCCTGAGGGGAAGAGAGCTCGACACTCAGAAGTACAGACAAACCTGAGAGTTCAGAGGAGACAACTACTTCTGCCCTCATTCCTGACCCAAGTGGAACCTGCCTAGTATGTTCTGTGCCTTCTGGGCACAGGGACCTAGGAATAGTCAGGGGCATGACCCTTCCTCTTTCTGCCTGTGCCAAGAGCTGAAAGCCAGTTGCTAGGAGCACCTACACACCTAAGAGCAGAGGTAAGAACAACTCTTCTGCTTCAAGCTACCGGACCAGAGGCTTCAGGTCACACAAACCCAGGAGCAGCTCTCTGTTCCCAGATCCAGCTGAAAGAAAACAGGTCTACTGGAGTGCTGACACACAGGCTGACAGAAGGGTCAAGCCACTGTTAGAGACAACAAGACAAGCTAACATGGAGACAACCTGATAGCAAAAGGCAAACAAAGGAACCTAAGCATCAGAAATCAAGACTACTTGGTATCATCAAAGCCAAGTTCACCCACCAAAGCAAATACTGGATATCCAAACACACCAGAAAAGCAAGATTTGGATTTAAAATCACATCACATGTTGATGATAGAGGACTTTAAGGCAGAAATAAATAACTCCTTAAAGAAATACAGGACAACACAGGTAAACAAGTTGAAGCACGTAAGGAGGAATACAAAAACCCTTAAAGAATTACAGAAAACACAACCAAATGGGTGAAGGAATTGAGCAAAATCACCCAGAATTTAAAAATGGAAATAGAAACAATGAAGAAATAACAAAGGGAGACAACACTGGAGATAGAAAACCTAGGAAAGAGATCAGGAGACATAAATGAAAGCATCACCAACAGAATACAAGAGATAGAAGAGAGAATCTCAGGAGCAGAAGATACCATAGAAAACACTGACACAACCATCAAAGATAATGTAAAACACAAAAAGCTCCTAACCCGAAATATCCAGGAAATCTGGGGTACACATGAAAATATCAAACCCGAGGATAATAGGTATAGAAGGGAGTGAAGACTCCCAACTTAAAGGGCCAGTAAATATCTTCTACAAAATTATAGAAGAAAACTTCCCTTACCTAAGGAAAGAGACGCTGATAACCATACAAGAAGCCTATAAAACTCCACATAGATTGGATGAGAAAAGGAACTCCTCCCATCTCATAATAATCAAAACACCAAATGCAAAACAAAGAAAGAATATTCAAAGCAGTAAGGGAAAAAGATCAAGAAACATATAAAGGCAGACCTATCAGAATTACACCAGACTTCTCTCTAGAGACTATGAAAGCCAGAAAATCCTGGAGATGTCAAACAGATCCTAAGAGAACACAAATGCCAGCCCAGGATACTATATCCAGCAAAACTCTCAATTAACATAAATGGAGAAACCAAAATATTCCATGATGAAACCAAATTTATACAATGTCTTTCTACAAATCCAGTCCTACAAAGGATAGTAGATGCAAAAGTACAACACATGGAGGGAAACTACACCCTACAAAAAGCAAGAAAGTAATCTCCTTGCTACAAAACCAAATGAAGAGAGACACACAAACATAATTCCACCTCTAACAACACACATAATCAGAAACAACAATTACTATTTTTTAATATCTCTTAACATCAATGGACTCAATTCTCCAATAAAAAGACGTAGACTAATAGACTAAGAGAACCTAGCATTTTGCTGCATACAGGAAATACACCTCAGAGACAAAGACAGATACTACATCATAGTAAAAGGCTGGCAAACAACTTTCCAAGCAAATGGTCTGAAGAAACAACTAGGAATAGCCATTCTAATATTGAATAAAATCAACTTTTAACCAAAACTTATCAAAACAGATAAGGAAGGACACTTCACATTCATCAGGAATAATCCACCAAGATGAACTCTCAATCCTAAATGCAAAGGAACCTCCATTCATAAAAGAAACATTACTAAATCTCAAAGCACACATTGCACCTCACACAATAATAGTAGGAGATTTCAACACCCCACTCTCATCAATGGATAGATCATGGAAACAGAAACTAAACAGAGACATAAAGAAACTATCCGATGTTATGAATCAAATGGATTAAACAGATATTTATAGAGCATTTCATTCTAAAACAAAAGAATATAACTTCTTCTTAGCACTTCATGGTACCTTCTTCAAAATTGACCATACTATCTGTCACAAAACAGGGATCAACAGATACAGGAATACTGAAATAATCCCATGCATCCTATCAAATCATGGACTGAAGGTTGTCTTCAATAGTAACAAAAAACGACAGAAAGCCCACATATACATGGAAGTTAAGCAATGCTCTATTCAATGAAACCGTGGTCAAGAAAGACAAAGAAAGAGATTAAAGACTTTTTAGAATTTAATGAAGTTGAAGGGAAAACATACCCAAACTTATGGGATACAATGAAAGCAGTGCTAAGAGGAAAACTCATAGCTCTGAGTGCCTCCAAAAGGAAACAGGAGAAAGCATTAATTAGCAGCTTGACAGTACACCTCAAAGCTCTAGAACAAAAAGAAGCACATAACACAAGAGGAGTAGGCAGCAGGAAATAATCAAACTGAGGGCTGAAATCAACCAACTAGAAATAAAAAGAATGATACAAACAATCAAGAAAACCAGGAGCTGATTCTTTGAAAAAAATCAATAAGATAGATAAACCCTTAGCCAGACTAACTAGAGGGAACAAATTAACAAAATCAGAAACGAAAAAGGGTGAAAGAACAGCAGAATATGAGGAAATTCCAAAAATCATCAGATCCAACTACAAAATCCTATATTCAACAAACTGGAAAATCAGGATGAAATGGACAATTTTCTAGACAGATACCAGGTACCAAAGTTAAGTCAGGATTATATAAACCATCTAAACAATCCCATAATTCCTAAATAAATAGAAGTAGTTAGTAAATGTCTCCCATCCAAAAAAAGCCCAGAACCAGATGGGTTTAGTGCATTATTCTATCAGACTTTCATAGAAGACCTCATACCAATACTGTCCAAACTATTCCACAAAAGAGAAACAGAAGGAGAACTAACCAATTCCTTCTATGAAGCCACAATTACGCTTATACCTAAACCAAACAAAGATCCAACAAAGAAAGAGAACTTCAGAAAAATTTCCCTTATGAATATTGACCAAAAATACTCAATAAAATTCTCACAAACCGAATCTAAGAACACGTCAAAATGAGCATTCGTCATGATCAAGGAGGCTTTACCTGAGGATGCAGAGGTGCTCTGTATGTGGAAATCCATCAATGTAATCCACTATGTAAACAAACTCAAAGAAAAAAAATCCACACAATCATTTCATTAGATGCTGAGAAAATATTTGACAAAATTCAACACACCTTCATGATAAAACTCCGGGAAAGATCAGGAATTCAAGGCCCATACTTAAACATAGTAAAAGCAATATACAGCAAACCAGTATCAAGCATTAATCTAAATGGGAGAAACTTAAAGCAATCCCACTAAAATCAGGTACTAGACAAGGCTTCCCATTCTCTCCCCAGTTATTCAATATAGTATTCGAAGTCCTAGCCAGAGCAATAAGACAACAAAAGGAGGTCAAAGGGACACAAATTGGAAGGGAAGAAATAAAAATATCACTATTTGCAGATGATATGATGGTCACTTAAGTGACCCTGAAAATTCCACGAGAACTACTAAGGCTGATAATCAACTTCAGCAAAGTGGTTGGATATAAAATTAACTCAAATAAATCAGTAGCCTTCCTCTACTCAAAGGATAAACTGGCTGAGAATCAGATAATATTAGAAAAGTGACAGCCTTCACAATAGTCACAAATAATATAAAATACCTTGGTGTGTCTCTCAGAAAGCAAGTGAAAGATCTGTATGACAACAACTTCAAATTTCTGAAGAAAAAAATTGAAGATCTCAGAAGAGGGAACAATCTCCCATGCTCCCATGGATTGGCAGGATGAATATAGTAAAAATGGCCATTTTTCCAAAAGCAATCTACGGATTCAGTGCAGTCCTCATCAAAATTCCTACTCGACTCTTCATAGAGTTAGAAAGAACAATTTGCAAATTCATTTGGAATAACAACAACAACAACAACAGTAACAACAACAAAAACAACAACAACAACAACAACAACAACAAAAACCCCACGAAAACCAGGATATCTAAAACTATCCTCAAGAATAAAATAACTTCTGGGGGAATCACCATCTGTGATCTCAAGCAGTATTACAGAACAGTAGTAATAAAGGCTGTATGGTATTGGTTCAGAAACAGTCAGGTAGATCAATGGAATAGAACTGAACACCCAGAAATGAACCCACACGCCAATGTTCACTTGATCTTTGACAAAGGAGCTAAAACCATCCAATGGAAGAAAGATAGCATTTTCAACAAATGGTGCTTGTTCAACTGGAGGTCAGCATATAGAAGAAGCAAATCAATTCATTCTTATCATCTTGTACAAAGCTGGAGTCCAAGTGGATCAAGGACCTCCACATCAAACCAGATACACTCAAACTAAACAAAGAAAAAGTGGGGAAGAGCCACGAACACATGGGTACTAGGAAAACTTTCCTGAACAAAATACCAATGGCTCAAGAATTGACAAATGGGACCTCATAAAACTGCAAAGCTTCTGTAAGGTAAAGGACACTATCCTGAGGACAAACAGTAATCAACAGATTGGGAAAAGATGTTTATCAATCATATATCCAATAGAGGGCTAACATCCAAATTATACAAAGATCTTAAAAAGATAGACTCCAGAGAGCCAAATAACCCTATTAAAAATGGGGTACAAAGCTAAAAAAAAAGAATTCCTTTGACATAAGGAATATTGAATGGCTGAGAAGTACTGAAAGAAATGTTTGACAACATTAGTCATCAGGAAAATGCAAATTAAAACAACTATGAGATTCCACCTCACACCAATCAGAATGGCTAAGATAAAAAACTCAAGTTATAAAAGGTGCTGGCAAGGTTGTGGAGAAGGAGGAAAACTCCTCCATTGTTGGTGGGATTCCAAACTGGTACAACCACTCTGGAAATCAGTTTGGAGGTTCCTCAGAAAATTGGGCATTGCACTACCTGAGGATCCAGCTATACCACTCCTGAGCTATACCCAAATGATGCTCCAACATATAACAAGGACACATGTCCCACTATGTTCAAAACAGCCTTATTTATAATATCCAGAAGGTGAAAAGAACCAGATACCCTTCAACAGCAGAATGAATACAGAAAATATGGTACATCTACACAATGGAGTACTACTCAGCTATCAAAAACAATGACTTCATGAAATTCATAGGCAAATGGATAGAACTAGAAAATATCATCTTGAATGAGGTGACCCAATCACAAAATACACTCACAGTATGCACTTACTGATATGTGTATATTAGCCCAAAAGCTTGAATTACTCAAGATAAAATCCACAGAGCACATGAAGCTCAAGTGGAAGGACAACCAAAGTGCAGATGCTTCATTCCTTCTTAAAAGGGGGAACAAACATATACATAGGAGGGCATATGGAGACAAAGTTTGGAGCAGAGACCGAAGGAATTACCATTAAAAGCCTGCCCCACCTGGGTATACAGCCCATATATATATATACCATCACCAAAACTAGATTATATTGATGAAACCAAAAGTGGCTGCTGACAGGAGCCTGATATCGCTGACTCCTGAGAGGCTCAGTCAGCACATGTCAAATACAGAGGTGAGTGCTAGCAGCAAACCATTGAACTGAGAGCAGAGTCCCTGTTGGAGGAATTAGATTAAAGATTGAAGGAGCTCAAGGGCTTGCAGCCCCATAAGAATAACAATACCAACAACCAAACCTCCCAGAGACTAAACCACTACCCAAAGACTACACATGATAGACCCATGTGTCCAGCTGCATATGTAGCAGAGGATGCCTTGTTGGGCACCAATGGCAGGAAAAGCCCTTGGTCCTGACAAGGCTGGAACCCCCAGTGCAGGGGAATATCAGGGATGCTCAAGGGGGGTGTTTGGGGAGGAGGAACACTCTCATAGAAGAAGGGGGGTGAGATATGTGCCTTATGGCCTAGAAACAAGGAAAGGGAATAATATTTGAAATGTAAATGAAAAATCCAATAAAAAAATGAAAAGAATTACATACATTCAATCCAGGAAGCTGACAATGGCAGTTGCTAACAACCTGGTGACACTTCTGCATTCTCAAGAGACAAATTTCATACAAATTACCTAGAACTGTTACTCTTCCCTCCCAAGACCATTATCCATGGTTAGGAGAGATGTCATAGGCATATTATGAACTGAGGAAGTCTATTCTGTTGGTCAGAGACCACAGTAGATTGTAGAAGTTTTAGCTATATAGGAACCAACCTAACAGTTACATGTACTTTGTAAAAAAAATCTCTATGTCATCACATCATAAACTTTATTGTACACCTTAAATTCAAATGATTAGATAGATTCTTACCAGAAACATTTTTCTTCAAATTGTTTTATGTTTGAAATACACTAAAAACAATCCACTTGGCATTAGATTTTCTGTAGTCTTCTCCTCATTGCTTAAGTCAGTATGGAATGGGTTTTTTCTCTTATTTCTTCAAAAGGTTTGCCTCCCTCTATGACACCTGAAGTGACCCTATCAAATTAAAACTTTGAAAACACAGAAATTAATTAATTAATAGGCATTACCTCAGGGTAAAGTGGCAAAATATACCAAGAAAATAGATTTAAGAGTCAAGCTGGTGTAACCATTTTAATATTAAAAATATACTTCAAACCAAAACTAATAAAAACAGGTAGGGAATGGCACTGCATACTCATCAAAGGAAAAAAATTACCAACATGATATTTGAATTTTTACTATCTATATGCCAAACTACAGGGCATTCAAGTTTGTAAAAACACCCCAAACAGGAATAACAGCAGCAGCAGCAGCAGCAGCAGCAGCAGCAGCCGCAGCAGCAGCAGCAGCAGCAGCAGCAGCAGCAGCAGCAACAACAACAACAGCAGCACTACTACAGCTCAAATATTATATAGACCCACATGCACTGATAAGGGGAGACTTCAAGATCCACCAATGGACATCTCAAAAATGGACAGGTTATCTAACAAAAACTCAACAGAGAAATACCAGAGCTATCAGACATTATAAACCAAAGGGACCTGACAGATATTTACAGAACTTATACCCAAAACACAACAGAGTGTAACTTCTACTTTGTACCTGAGATCATTTTCCAAAATTGAACTCATATTTGGACACAAAGCAGGTCTTAACAGATGAAAGATAAGGAAAAGACTCCCTGCATCAAATCAGACTACCAGGGATTAAAGATGAATATCAACAACAATAGAAACAACAGCAAATTGACAAACTCCTGGAAGTTGAACAGTTCTCTACTGAATAAAAAAATGGATCAAGACATAAAAGAAGAAAGAAATTGAATATGTTCTAGAATTCAATAAAAATAAATACATAATATATCAATCTTATGGGACACAATGTATGCAGAGTTAAGAACAAAGTTTATTATACAATCTATAAATTGGAGAGATCTCATTCTAACAATATAACAGCACATTTGAAATAATCACACCCAAGAACAATGCACAATAAGAAATAATCATATTCAGGACTGAAATAAACAAAATAGAAACAACATCATAAAGAATCAATTAAACGAAGAATTGGTTCTTTGAGAATATTAACAATACAGACTGACCTTTATCCAACCTAATGAAAAGATGGAGAGAGAACATCTGAATTAACAACATCAGAAAGAAAAACATGGACATAATAGAAACTAAGTAAATCCAGAGAATCATAAGGGCACTCTTTAAAAAAAATTATACTCCACAAAATTGGCAAATTTGAAAGAAATGTACAGTTTACTCAATTGGTATGACTTGTAAAAGTTAAATCAAGATCAGGTAGACAATTTAAGCAGACCTATAACCCCCAGTGAAATAGAAGCAGCTATTAAAAGATTCTCAACCAAAAATACTCAGAGCAAAATGTTTTTCTCACATAATACTACCAGAATTTCAAAGAAGAGTTAATACCAATATTTCTCAAATTATTTCACAAAACAGAAACAGGAAGAACATTGCCCAATTAAGTTTATGAGGTCCCAGTCGCCCTGGAATCCAAAACAAATGAAGACCCAACTAAGACAAATTTCTTTTGAACGTAGATGTAAAAATACTTATAACACACTTTAAAAGTGAATCTAAGAACACATTAAAAAGATCATATGTCATGGTCAAGTAGGCTTCATCCCAGAGATGCAAGGATGGTTTTATAAACAAAGTCAATAAATTTCATCCATTATATAATCAAAATGAAAGAAAAAATTCCACATGATAATCTTTTAAGACATAGGAAAGGCCTTTGAAAACACCTCTTCATGACAAAAGCCTGGGGAGATTGCAAATGCAGTGGACATAACTCAAGATATTAAAGGCAATTTATAGCATGCCCATTGCCAACATAGAATTAAATGGACAGAAATCCAAAGTAATTCTAGTAATATCAGGAATAAAGCAAGGTTGTCCACTTTCTTCACAGGAATTCAATATATACTTGAAAACTTTGCTAGAGCAAGAAAAAAAAATGAAGGCTGAATTCAAAATTCAGGGGAATATAAATTGGAAAGCAAGAAGTCAAAGAAACTTTATTTGTAGATCATAAGACAATACACATAAGTGACCCAAAAAGTTCCACTAATCGATAAACATTCTCAGGAAAGCAGTTGGATATTAGATTAAATTAAAAAAAATTAGTAGGCTTCCCATAAACAAATGACAAATAGACTAAGAAAAAAATTAGTGAAACAAGATCTTTTACAATACCCTCAAATAGTATCAATTATTTTAGGGTAACTCTAACAAAGCAAATGAAATACTTGTGTGATTAAAAACTTTGAGACTTCAAAGAAATTGAAGAAAATTTGAGAATATTGAAAGATTTCCCTTGCTCATTCATCAGTAGGATTAATGTAGCAAAAATGGTCATTTGATAAAAATCAATTACAAATTCAATAAAAATCCACACCAATATTTTAACATAATTATTTACATACCTTGAAAAGATAATTTTTGCCCTCATATGGAAAACAAAAAATCAGGATAGCTAAAAACAAGTTGGGTTACAGAGGTATAGTAATAAACTTTCAAGTTATTTGATAAAACAGATTATTTTATCAATGGAATCAAATGACACCACAGACAAAAATCCATCTGCTTATGGATATCTGAGTTTTGATAAATAAGTCAGAAATATGCAAGGAAAATAAAACAGTATCATCAATAAAGTACCATCAGTATCATGGTCAAACTAGATGGTGATATGTAGAAAAATGCCAATAGATCCATATCCATCACCTGCAAAAAATTCAGGTTCAAATGGATCGATGATCTCAGCACAAAACCATATATACTGAATATAAAAAAACATGAAAGTGAAAATAGCCTTGAACTCATTGGTACAGGAAAAGATTTTCTTAACAGAATCCCATTAGCACAGGCATGTAGATCAACAATTAATAAATGGGGTCATGAGACTGACTAGTTTCTGTACAGCAAAGCAGGATCCTACAGAATAAGAACATTTTTTACCCATTCCACATCTGATAGAGGATTAATATTCAAAGTATGGCTAAGGCTCTAAGATCAACAATTGACAAATGGGACCTCATGAAACTGAAAAGCTTCTGTAAGGCAAAGGATATTGTCAATATGACAAAACTGTAACCTATAGATTAGGAAAACCCCTATCTGATAGAAGGCTAATATCCAAAAGATACAAAGAACTTAAGAAGTTAGAGTCCAGAAGACCAAATAACCCAATTAAAAACGGGCTACAAAGTTAAACAAATCTCTCAATTGAGGAATCTCAAATGGCCAAGAAACATCTAAAGAAATGTTCAACATCCTTAGTAATCAGGGAAATGCAAATCAAAACAACCCTGAGATTCCAACTTACACCAATCAGAATGCCTAAGACCAAAAACTCAGATGACAGTAGATGTCATCAAGGGTGTGGAGAAAGAGGAACACTCCTCCATTGCTAGTGGGATCGCAAACTAGTATAAGCACTCTGGAAATCAGTTCATGGTTCCTCAGAAAACTGAAGGTAGTTCTGCGTGAGCATCCAGCTATGCCACTCCTTGGCATAGACCCAGATGCTCCACCATATCACAAGGACACATGCTCCCCTATATTCCTAGCAGCTTTATTTGTAATAATCAGAAGCTGGAAACAACCCATACATGACACATTCGCACAATGGAATACTACTCAGCTATTAAAGAACAAGTCCATTACAAATTTTGCAGGCAAATGAATAGAACTAGAAAATATCATCCAGAGTGAGGTGACTCAGACCCCAAAGGACATGCATGGTATGTACTCACTAATAAGTGGATATTAGCCAAAAAAAGTACAGAATACCTATGATACTACTCAAAGACCATATGACATCATAAAGGAAGGCCCAGGTGTGGATGCTTCAATCCCACTTAGAAGGGGAAACAACATAATCATGAGAGGCAGAAAGGGGGTGTACCTGGGTGAAAGAGGGGAGAGGAGGGAAAGGGGGAGCAGGACGAGGTATAGGGGGAGACAGGAAAGAAGCCCAAAGAGCCAGGAGGATGAATAGAAATATGCAGCAGTCGGGGAGGGGGGAGGAGGGAAACACTAGAAAGTCCCAGACACTAGGGATGAGAGAGGCTCCCAGGACCCAGTGGGGATGACATTAGCTGAAATGCCCAATAGTCAGGAGATGGAACTTAAAGGGACCACTTCCAGTAGATAGACATGGCCCCCAGTTGAGCGATGGGGCCACCCACCCATCTCAAAATTTTGACACAGAATTTTTCCTGTCTAAAGGAAATACAGGGACAAATTTGGAGCAGAGATTGAAAGGCCAGACAGAGACCAGGCCAATTTGAGATCCATGTCATGCATGTAGACTAAACCCTGACACTATTACTGATGTCATATTGTGGTTTCTGACAAGAGCCTGACATGGTTGTCCTCTGAGAGGCTTTAGGAGCAGATGACTGAGAAATATGCAGATACAGCCTACCATGGACTGAGCCTGGGGACCCCTAGGTAAAGGACTGAAGGGGATTGTAACTCCATAAGAAGAACAATGGTATCAACTAACAGGATCGTTCGGAGCTCCCAAGGACTAAGCCACCAATCAAATAGCAGGTCTGTGGTCCCTGGCACATAAGGAGAAGAGGACTTCCTTGTCTGGCTTCAATGGGATGGGATGTGCTTGGTCCTGTGCAGGCTTGATCCCCCAAGGAAGGGGAATGCTGGAGGGGTGAGGTGGGTGGAGGAGCACCCTCTTAGAGTCGAAGGGACAGGGATAGGGTAGGGTGCTCATGAAGGGGGGACTGGGAAGGGAGGCACAATATTTGAAATGTAAATAAAACAAAATTTTAAAAAAGTAAATTACATAGCTGCATGATTTTCTGGGAACAAAGCACATTTTATCATCATCTATTTAAAAAATGTAGACTCTCATCACAAATTGGAAAGTGAGCTTTATGGCTAGCTTCTGTCACTGGAAATTACAATGATGTCCATCTGTTCCAAATAGATAGTATAACCAAAGGCAATAAAGTATTTATGACAACTAAGAAAAATTATTGAGAAAGCATATCAGTCCCATTATTTCAATCTTATGACAAAAATCTTTGATATGCATAGAATTGATAACACACATACACACACACACACACACACACAAACTATTTAAACCACCCCACATGCTTATTTAAGATGGAAAATTTGTAGTGAGAACAAAGGAATTAAGAGATACTCATAATTCATTTCAAGAGGATCTGACGAGTCTTAACTTATGTGAGATGTTTGGTGCTCTGGCCAGGTGACTTTTTCTGATTGTTCTGGAAACAGCTTGAAGGGCCTATTCCCATTTGGTCCATCTCAGTGTGCGAATGGCAAGCCTGGAGCTCATCATTTTCCCTCTCTGATCTTGTTCCTTATACTCTGAAACTATGCCACCTCCATATCTTTTTTGACGTCCTAGTTTCCTAGTTGTGTGTGTGTGTGTGTGTGTGTGTGTGTGTGTGTGCGTGTGCGTGCGTGTGTGTGTGTGTGTGTGTGTGTGTGTGTGTGTGAAGTGCTCTCTGCTAACACCAACCATTGCAAACATGGCACCTGCAGGTTTTGCCCTTTCCCTGCCCTCTCCCTTGATAAACTGTTATATTAGATTGCATTCATAAAGCTAACCCACAAGGACCATTCCAGGATTTGACCACTGACTCATTTCTGAGAACAAACACCAAGGTCCAGCAATCAAAATTCTTTATTTGTCTATACCCAACAACCTTGCTCTCCCTACCAGAGACTTCCCATTTTCTCCTTAGAAAGTCACCCCTGAAAAAAAAATGCTGCTTACTGTCTGTCTTTGTCTGACCCTGAGACAGCCTCCTCTCTACTTGTTTGCTCATATGTAACAACAAATCTCCTTTGTAAGGAGAATTTCTCTGTATGTGTTCTATCAGGAGCTCTCTCTCTCTCTCTCTCTCTCTCTCTCCTCCCTCTCCCCTCCCCCTCCCCTCCCTCCTTCCCTCCCTCCCCCTCCTCCTCTCCTCCCTCCTCTCTCTCTCTCTCTCCTGTGTGTGTGTGTGTGTGTGTGTGTGTGTGTGTATGTGTGTGTGTGTGTCCCATGTCTTGTGGGTCAGAGGTTGAGGGCAGGAACGGGAATTTGCCTGTCTCAGAATTTCCAGGTGACAAAAACGCTGAGACCAGGGATTCTCACCTTGATCATTACTGTCCTTGATCTTTGGCCCCACCTGGTGGCTCATTGGAATATTTTTGAGAGTTTATAAAACCATTCAGATATTGTGCCTCCTTCCTGGAAATAATGGTTTTGTTCCGTGGGTATCTAGAAATAGGTACACAAACTGAGAATCCCTGCTCCGAAGACAAAATAAATGTCTCAAATTTTAGGTGGCCCAGAACCACAACACAGAATTCTAAGACTTTCTTTGAGAGTTAATCTGCCCCTCCAGGCATACTCAGGGAGTACGTGCATCCCTGGATCCCTTCCTCATAAAAGCCTTTCTTTTCTGGACTTGGGGCAGGAGAGCAAGTCCAGTGAGCATCAGGATGTCCCAGCATATAGGATTCAGGATATGACATCCAATGTACTGTAGTAGCCTTGGACAGCCTGAATTCATGTGATCCTTTTGCCTGTGTCCACGGGGTTCTCTGCTCCTGGGCACATGCCCTACCACAGGCTGAATTTCAAGTTTGAGGTGCTGAAGACAGAGCATAAAAATGTGATGTCAGATTTGTAGAAACAGCCTTAGGAGATTTGTGATGGACTGGACAAGTGCAAAGAGCTGACTGAGAAGACTTACTCTTGCCAGAGATTGCATGACTTGGTTTGGACCTCATTATGTTGGAGGGACTGCTTTGCCTTACTTTGTATTTGAATCAAAGTTAGGGATTTGGTGTGCCTCTTAACCAGCAGCCTGCCTTGTATCTCTTAGACTTCTGCCTCCAACACTCAGTTTTCCTAAGTGTTAATAATATATGAGTTCCTTCCAGCATTGTCCTGTGAGCCTCAGGAGCCTCTAGATATAAAATATGATCTGCATCATGAGTATGTCTTGGGACTCTGACTGGAGCTTACAGAGCTGTTTCTATAGGACTCATAGATGCGATGTATTCCTGTTTCATATTCTGTCCTTCCTCACAGGGTGTTTGCCGTCTATGTGCTCATGTTTTCCCAGTACCATGAACGGTTAAGCACAGGTGAGGTACAAATCCTGTTCTCAGAATTACATGGATTCCTTTGGGTGTCAGGGTTTTCAGAAACAGTTTGAATCTTTCAGGTATTTTGCAGTTTTCTCGATTTGGCCTGCCTCTGTATGATGCTGGTATGGTTACTCTGGGCTCCAGTCTGGGACATAGGGGAAGGGGAAGTTGGGACCTTGTAAGCATGGTGGTTTATGGAGGAGGGGTAGCAGATTGAAGCTGACTGGAGCTTACTATTTTTTTGTGTGATGGTTTAGTACCCTACAAAATTGTCTCCTGGGTAAGGGAATGCCATTGAATGAAACTGAGACAAGACAACAGAAAGCACTAGGAGAACAGATTTTGCTGCAAGGCTCCTGTGTGGAGTGGAAGATGCGTTGTGAGGAGGCACATGAAAAGGTGTATGATTTCTGGGCAAAGCACCCTTAGGTTGGCTGAGGAAACAGGGGCATGCTGCCCACCTGTCTGACACATTTACATGACACACACACACACACACACACACACACACACACAGAGAGAGAGAGAGAGAGACAGACAGACAGACAGACAGACAGACACACAGAGTCACATACAGACATGAATGTAACCCTCTACCTACTTATACAGTTGACCACCTACAACCTATCCAATTATCCCATTTATGTGATAATTCATGAATCCTTTGGGAGAATTAGCCTCTTTTGAGACGTTGGATGATTGGCAAGCTAACTTTCCTGCTCCTCTAGAAGTTGCAATCCTTTGAGGGAAATGGAACAGTTACACAGTACACACTTAGATGTAATTATGGTAGGAGGAGTGCTATGTTGGGAAACACTTATGATAAAGTACAGAACTTTGACAGAGTTAGTTCAAGAGTCTGTAGCTCATTTGCTTGTCAAGGGTTATGAGCCATCAGAGACAGAAACAGCATACAAGGAGGAATGCCCCATGACAATGCCAAATGAGTGGCTCTCATGGTCATCTTTTTGGTATTTTAGTCTCTGACTCAGAGACTCCCTTGGTATTCCCATTGCCTTGCCAGTGTCTTAGTTAACACTGACATAAGCCTGACTAGCAGCTCATCAATCCTGTTAGTTGTGAGTGACATTGGCACGTTCTCCCCAATCATGGATCTTATATTCAGGACCTGACTTGATGTCCAGGAATGTGGCAAAGGCTGAAGTCAGGCAGGGGTCACGGTGCCATAACTGAGGTTTTAAGAGAATCATCTTTTCAACTGCATCAACATAGTCTGACCAAGCAGAGGATGCTTCCCTAGGCATTTTTAGTTCTTGTAGGGATGGATAACAGAGTCTTGTTTCTCACTTGAAATAGCTATTGCGAAGAATCTAAATTCAACTGGTCATTTAGCATGATGTGTTCCTCATAGCTTTCTGTTTAGTTATGTTTTTTTTTTTGCTTTTTTTTTCTGGTAAGAGTATAGATATAAACATGTCTGTGATGACATGTGCAATGGTAGGTGACTTTGAAAGACAGATAATGCCATCTGGTGTCCTCTGTTAGTCTTGCCCTAGTTCCCTATAGTCCCAGTCTTAAACAAAGCCTAAAAGTTTCTGTTCTGGCTAAGCTGGCTAGCCAACGTTCTTTGGATTGCCAGGTGGTGTTGTGCCCAGATTGCGAAAACCCCAAAGAGACCACCAGGCACCACAACTTTTGAGCAAGCCCATGAGAGTCTTTACTCAAGCTCAAGCTTGGGCCACAAACCTTCCTGATGAAACAGGATAGGAGAGTAGCCCTGGGGTCTAGAGGAAGAGGGTTTATAGAGGAGAAAACTGCAAGTCAGGTTTTCCAAGCTTTGGTTTTACATTCAAGGATAAAGGAATGTTGGCCTTTAAGTTAATTGGTTTACAGCACCTGGTTAAACCACAAGGAGGGAGCATACACCAAAAACGAGCATCTTGACCTGGGAACAACTTGTGTTTTCTTAGTCCACTCTGTTGTTATCAACTAGCTGCAGCTGCTGTGTCTATTTTGCAACTGCCAGGAACATTTCGTGATTTTTCTCAGACCTCAAGGGTGGGGGCCTTGCTGCTCTCAGGGCAAGTTAACTTAGAATGGAGTCTTAAAAGCATAATGGAATTTATTCTGCCACTTCAATTCCTTCAGTGTAATAACCTATCTTGTTTTGTATCACCTAAGTGTTAAACAGTTCATTTGGTCAGAAAGAGAAAAGGATTGGTGGGTTTCTCTTAATTTTTGTACATTTTTATTATTTTGAAATTAATCTGATTTGTAATAAATGACAAAATTTAACCAGATCTACTGTAAAAAGAAAATGCAGACTTCTTTTATTTCACTGCACAGATAAACCTCCAGGAAATATCTGCTTTGTCTCATTAGCCTCACAACATGAAATCTGGAAGCATATCTCTTAGATGATATTTTGTTGCTGACTGTATCATGGACATGACTGTATCTCAGAAGATATTCTCCCTCATAGTTTACAGAGTGAAGAATTTCAGAAAAGCATTGTAGGTGTTATCACTCCCCTCCTACTGACTTATGTTGGGGCTGTGATCATAGTACATGTACTGGAATCTATTGACATGTTGCTGCACAATGTGTCACATTATCTGGTGGTATCAAGCTCCTTTGTAGAGGAGCCAATGGCACTTTATTGAGAAACTACCAGTGGTTAACCTGGAGTTTCTGTAGGACTTGTTTTGAGCCCTCCACCTTGGGCACTTTGTCTTGTGCTCAGTTGTGTTGAGGTTGTTATTTACTTGCATGATCAGCGATTCTTGAAATAAAAAAATTCCAGGAAGGGGAAATAAGTGCAAGCCTGAGTAGAAGACCTGACTAGGTCTAAGAGCCTTGTATTTAACAGGAAGGACCCACTACCTATTCTTGTAGCAGAAAAGGTGCTGCAACATTCTAATCCTGTCCCTTGCATTTCTGTAGTCAGAAGAGGTTTTGTGTGTGTGTGTGTGTGTGTGTGTGTGTGTGTGTTGTTTTGTGTGTTTTATTGTGGATGTGAGATATACACGTGTGAGTCTCTATGTGGATGTTCACTCAGTCATGGAACATTGGAACATCTTTATGAATGATGGGTACCAAGTTTTATGAAAAATTACTGTGCATGCTCTGGATAGTGTCACTTTGCTTTAGGCACACATTGCATATAGCCACCAACTTTCTGCATGCCTACCGAGTTCACTAGAATAAAAAGCCACAAAAATTTGTAAAAAAATTTCAGGTTTTTATAAGGGCAAAAATACTATCTGCAAAGAAATAAGGCATTCCAAAACCAAAGGAATGTGGTAAATGAAGGCAAGAAAGAGGTGCTGTGGCAAATCAAGGTGCTTGAGAAACAGCAAAGGCTAACTGAAGGTTTGTGTCCTTCTCTGCTCTGGGTGGTGACTGACCACTGGATCGTCAGGTGGCTCAGTCTCCTCCCTGCATCCTGTTTTTGTTCTCCTCATTTTCTGCTACCATTTTCTTTCCACCTTTTTCTAACTAACTTTTTCATTAACATTTGACTTGAAGATTGGCCTGAACTTTATTCTCTGAGAGATTCCCAGTGGCAGAGGTTGTTTTCATCTCAGTCCAACAGAAGTTCCACAGCCATACTGAGGTGTGAGAGCAGGTCTATCTCCATGCAGCTCATTTAAGCTCACGGTAGTCTACAGCACTCTGTGTTGTGTCTGTGATATGAAGGTGAATGCTTTTATCATAACCATCTTCATTCTGAGTTAAAATCAGATGCATTAGGGTTTGCAGATATGAAGACCCTCAGATATTATTAGTGATTGTAAAGTGTTTTAGCCCTGTGAGAAACTATGTATTGAAGTCCTCAGCTGACCCAGTGATTCCAAAATGAGAATCTGATGTCCACAGAGAAACTAAAGATCAACAGAGTTGTAGCAGCATTCCTGAGAAACCCATAATAATAAACACTTCAAATGCTTATCATCAACAAGTGAAAAAGTACAATGTAGTCCAGCCCTTCCATGGACTATCATTCAGTAAGAAATGATACATGCAATCATTTGGTTGTTAGTCAACCTTTTGTTACTCAAAGTAATCCCTGATCCAATACCCTTACAAGGAGGAAAAGTTTATTTTGACTTCTAGATATAGAGATTTTCTAGTTTCTAGAGCTCATTGTTGTGGGCTTAAATTGAGGCAATCTGTGATTTATAGAGTTCCTCTTGAAGGAAGCCACTCACCTCAGAGCAATTTAGAAGTATTAAGAGAGATCAAGGAAGTGGGAACAGGGCTCCTTCACCATTATGTAGAGTCCTTTTCTAGGAAGCCAAGCCATTTGTCCACAGCATTGGGGACCTGATAAGCAGGCCTGGGTGAAATGCCACATATCATAGTATATATCCATTAGGTTTATAGCACAAGCACTTCATCGTCCCAATGTTTTCCTCTTCTGGTTAGCAAATATGCATGTGGTGCACAGATACACAGGCAGGCAAAACACCCACACATATAAAATAAAATGAAAAATATAAAAACACTGGGAAGGTACACAATCTTCAACACACCCATATGCTCAGAGCTTCCTTTGTTTTCCTGCATCTGGGATGCACAGTATGGGTAGAGAAGTTATGGGGTAATGACAGATAACATTCTTCTTAATAGTATCCAGGATGATCTCTTTATCTTAACAGGTAAACATGTGGATGGAGTGCATTGTGATTGCATGTGTGCATACATATATTTGTGTGTGTTCAGAAGTTTGTGTATGTATGTGTGTGTGTATGTATGTATGTATGTATGTATGTAGAATGTATGTATGTGATAAGTGGCTATTAGCCTAAATGCTTGAATTACCCTAGATGCCTAGAACAAATGAAACTCAAGACGGATGATCAAAATGTGAATGCAGATCGCTCCTGAGAGACACAGCCAGAATACAGCAAATACAGAGGCGTATGCCAGCAGGAAACCACTGAACTGAGAACAGGACCCCTGTTGAAGGAATCAGAGAAAGAACTGGAAGAGCTTGAAGGAGCTCAAGACCCCATATGTACAGCAATGCCAACCAACCAGAGCTTCCAGGGACTAAGCCACTACCCAAAGACTATACATGGACTGACCCTGGACTCTGACCTCGTAGGTTGCAATGAATATCCTAGTAAGAGCACCAGTGGAAGGGGAAGCCCTGGGTCCTGCTAAGACTGAACCCCTAGTGAACTAGACTGTTGGGGAGAGGGCAGCAATGGGGGGAGGGGTGGGAGGGGAACACCCATAAGGAAGGGGAGGGGGGAGGGGGATGTTTGCCCGGAAACCGGGAAAGGGAATAACAATCTGAAATATATATAAGAAATACTCAAGTTAATAATAATAAAAAAAAAAAAAAAGAATGTATGTATGTACATTGATGCACCAACTCTCCCCTAAGAACACAATCTTCTAATGAACAGAAACAGGAATGACTGAAGGAAAGGCTGTAATTTCTGCTGAGGCAGGAGAAGCTCACCACCCAGTAGCAAAGTACTTGGCAGTAAAGCTGCAGCATCACTTTACTCTGCCCAAGATGAGGTCTCGGCCAGGCTAGGAGGAGCAATGGAGCCATGTGAATCCCCTGTACCTGTATCTCTATCATCTTTGAGATTATGGTCAAATGCATGGCTCTCTGCCATATCCAGGAAAAGGAAAATTCAAAGAATCATGTTGACTCATCAAAAGAAACTTCTGTCCAGTAAACAGTGTTTGATCTTTAGTCTTTATGGGGATTATATCCCTTTCTTCATTTGTATATTCTGACTATCTTATCTTCTATGTCTCCCCACAAATATGTTAATAGTAGACCCCACCCTAGCAATGGAAGTGTCAATTGCAGAGCACAGTCCTCCTGCCTCCCCACTTTTTCCCCTTCAGGAACATTACGTTTAGAGGAAAGTTTCTAGTCTTAGGAATTAGTATGCAATACAGTCTTGCTGAATACAGGCTCTCTGTTTTGGCTTACTGTGAGAAGGTTACTCTGATTATAAGCTGGTTTAGAGATTGCTCCTTTGAATCCATGCAGGATTCTGAACTCTAGAATAATTAAAGCCTTCGCTGTAATGCTGTGTAAGCTCCACTAGAGGGCATGCAGAGAGTTTCCCAGATTGATCAGGTTCACCTTGTGTCTAATCCAGGACATGCACATATCTCTTGAACTGTGACTTGGACGTTGATAGCTGACTTATTTTTTTCCCCAAAAATAATGTTTCTAGTCCATTTGAGAAATTTTATGTTTTTCATAACATTTCAACTTCTAACAGTTTTTTAAAACTGAGGGAAAAAAAAATCAGGACAGGTTCTCGCTGAACATTTTCCCTTAAAGAAGGAGGGAATAACCTAACCTGAAGGTAATGCTGGACAGTTTATAGAGCTGAGGAGGCTCAACAGCTGGCATGGCAGGTTTGAAAACCTCCAGTATGATCTAGAACAGGTCACAGCACAGGACACCTTCTAAAGATGGACCTGCTGCAGCAGAAGCACTGTGTACCGTGCAAGTGAACCACCATGAAGTCCCATCTC
This sequence comes from Rattus rattus, assembly GCF_011064425.1. NCBI lineage: Eukaryota > Metazoa > Chordata > Mammalia > Rodentia > Muridae > Rattus > Rattus rattus. Next base: position 137,894,768 of record NC_046156.1, read on the forward strand.
TAGGAACTAAGGGTATTCATGGATGGATTTCCTTCTTTTTATTTACAATGGTATGTAGGCTCTGGTTTTGTCTAGCTTGTGGATCAGGGGGGCTGTTTCTAGATCTCATTGCCTTTCCTTCTTTGAGAGCACCATTTCAGGGAACAGAGGAGGCTGTGGGAAGTAGGAGACACCTTGAAGACATAACATTCTTCATTCCAGGATCACATCCAACTCCGGAAAAGACACATCCTTGTAGTTGTGAACTCACAAGTGAGGCAAATATCAACCTACTTGCTCACAATCCAGCCACAGTCTATAATTCCCCGTAATCCCACCATCTCTGGAGCACATAATTCACCAAAAAGGAGCTGGAGATACAGAGGACCCACCACAAATTGCTGGGAACCCTGACATCCACCAGCAAGTCATCATGGTGGGGGTCACAACATGGATGAGCATATATCAGTGCGAAAGAATTTCTCTGTCAGTTTACCGTGAAAGGATTTGCAAGCTGTTTGAGTCATTTTCCCTCCATGTGTAGTAGAAACATGACAAGACAGACTGTCTTAATATCAGACAATACCCAACAGCATAAGATTCTCTCTCCAATGCCGAGACTGACTCTTTGCCATTCATAAGCATTGCTGAAGATAACTCACTAAAACAAGAGAATATTGCTCGCCTTAATTTTCTTCTGGTTTTTCTCTTGGATTTGGTTTTTGTTGATGTTTGTTCATTTCTTTATAAATGTTTCAGGATTGTTGTTTTTGTTTTGTTTAAGGCTCTGTTATTTTTGTTATTTCTTTTAAACTTGTCATTACTTCAATAGTTTGCTAAGGATATACTCTGTATACACTGACTGTGATTTTGAAGCCCCTATTGATGAGATGGATGTATTTTTATGAATAAAAATGTGATTCCCCCAACGCCGCCCATCTCTGCCCACATCCATGGCCCAGGAGGATACTGTATAACGGCCTCTGGGTACCCGTGAGAGGAGGGCCCAGGAACAGCAGGTCCCTAAGTGCCTGAGACACCGCACCTGAAGGGACCGACCGGATAAACAGTTCTCTGCACCCAAATCCCGTGGGAGGAGAGCTAAACCTTCAGAGAGGCGGACACGCCTGGGAAACCAGAAGAGACTGCACGCTGCACACAGTACTGACCCCAGAGGAAAACAAAAGCTATCTGGAACCCTGGTGCACGGAACCTCCCGGGGAAGCGGGCGAGATCTTCCTGGCTGCTGAGGCCGTGGAGAGCTCATAGGCAACACCCCGCGAGCAAACCTGAGCCTGGGGACCACAGGTAAGACAAACTTTTCTGCTACAAACGACTTGCCTGGTGATCTCGGGTCACACAGAGGCGGAGTTCCTCTGGGGCCGGACACTTCCCGTGTTTGGCCAGACTCCCGGACCAGCTGAGGATCCCTGCCTTCAGCAGCTCTCTGCTCCCAGGCCCCCCCGGAGGGGAGTTCTGGCCGCCTGGTCGGGCGGGCACTCCTGAGGCAGCAGAGCGGAGGAGACCACCAACGCCGCCAATCTCTGCCCACATCCCTGGCCCAGGAGGATACTGTATCGGCCTCTGGGTACCCGTGAGAGGAGGCCCAGGAACAGCAGGTCCACTGCGTCTGAGACACCGCACCTGAAGGGACCGACGGGAAACAGTTCTCTGCACCCAAATCCTGTGGGAGGGAGAGCTAAACCTTCAGAGAGGCAGACACGCCTCGGAAACCAGAAGAGACCGCACGCGCACACGTCTGCACTCGAGTCACGCCAACACCTCGTATGAACCCTGGTGCACGGAACCTCCCGGAAAGGACGGCGCAGATCTTCCTGGTTGCTGAGGCCGTGGAGAGCTCATAGACAACACCCCGAGAGCAAACTTGAGCCTGGGGCCCACAGGTAAGACAAACTTTTCTACTAAAAACGACTTGACTGGTGAACTCAAGACACAGGCTCACAGGAACAGCTGAAGACCTGTAGAGAGGAAAAACTACACGCCCGAAAGCAGAACACTCTGTCCCCATAACTGGCTGAAAGAAAACAGGAAAACAGGTCTACAGCACTCCTGAAACACAGGCTTATAAGACAGTCTAGCAACTGTCAGAAATAGCAGAACAAAGAAACACTAGAGATAATCTGATGGCGAGAGGCAAGCGCAGGAACCCAAGCAACAGAAACCAAGACTACATGGCATCATCGGAGCCCAATTCTCCCACCAAAGCAAACACGGAATATCCAAACACACCAGAAAAGCAAGATCTAGTTTCAAAATCATATTTGATCATGATGTTGGAGGACTTCAAGAAAGACATGAAGAACTCCCTTAGAGAAACACAGGAAAACATAAATAAACAAGTAGAAGCCTACAGAGAGGAATCGCAAAAATCCCTGAAAGAATTCCAGGAAAACAAATAAACAAGTAGAAGCCCATAGAGAGGAGTCACAAAAATCCCTAAAAGAATTCCAGGAAAACATAAATAAACAAGTAGAAGCCCATAGGGAGGAGACACAAAAATCCCTGAAAGAATTCCAGGAAAACACAATCAAACAGTTGAAGGAATTAAAAATGGAAATAGAAGCAATCAAGAAAGAACACATGAAACAACCCTGGATATAGAAAAAACCAAAAGAAGAGACAAGGAGCTGTAGATACAAACTTCACCGACAGAATATAAGAGATGGAAGAGAGAATCTCAGGAGCAGAAGATTCCATAGAAATCATTGACTCAACTGTCAAAGATAATGTAAAGCGGAAAAAGCTACTGGTCCAAAACATACAGGAAATCCAGGACTCAATGAGAAGATCAAACCTAAGGATAATAGGTATAGAAGAGAGTGAAGACTCCCAGCTCAAAGGACCAGTAAATATCTTCAACAAAATCATAGAAGAAAACTTCCTAACCTAAAAAAGAGATACCCATAGGCATACAAAAGCCTACAGAACTCCAAATAGATTGGACCAGAAAAGAAACACCTCCGTCACATAATAGTCAAAACACCAAACGCACAAAATAAAGAAAGAATATTAAAAAGCAGTAAGGAAAAAGGTCAAGTAACATATATAAAGGCAGACCTATCAGAATCACCCCAGACTTTTCGCCAGAAACTATGAAGGCCAGAAGATCCTGGACTGATGTCATACAGACCCTAAGAGAACACAAATGCCAGCCCAGGTTACTGTATCCTGCAAAACTCTCAATCAACATAGATGGAGAAACCAAGATATTCCATGACAAAACCAAATTTACACAATATCTTTCTACAAATCCAGCACTACAAAGGATAATAAAAGGTAAAGCCCAACATAAGGAGGCAAGCTATACCCTAGAAGAAGCAAGAAACTAATCGTCTTGGCAACAAAACAAAGAGAAGAAAAGCACACAAACATAACCTCACATCCAAATATGAATACAACCGGAAGCAATAATCACTATTCCTTAATATCTCTCAACATCAATGGCCTCAACTCCCCAATAAAAAGACATAGATTAACAAACTGGATACGCAACGAGGACCCTGCATTCTGCTGCCTACAGGAAACACACCTCAGAGACAAAGACAGACACTACCTCAGAGTGAAAGGCTGGAAAACGACTTTCCAAGCAAATGGTCAGAAGAAGCAAGCTGGAGTAGCCATTCTAATATCAGATAAAATCAATTTTCAACTAAAAGTCATCAAAAAAGATAAGGAAGGACACTTCATATTCATCAAAGGAAAAATCCACCAAGATGAACTCTCAATCCTAAATATCTATGCCCCAAATACAAGGGCACCTACATACGTAAAAGAAACCTTACTAAAGCTCAAAACACACATTGCACCTCACACAATAATAGTAGGAGATTTCAACACCCCACTCTCATCAATGGACAGATCATGGAAACAGAAATTAAACAGAGATGTAGACAAACTAAGAGAAGTCATGAGCCAAATGGACTTAACGGATATTTATAGAACGTTCTACCCTAAAGCAAAAGGATATACCTTCTTCTCAGCTCCTCATGGTACTTTCTCCAAAATTGACCATATAATTGGTCAAAAACGGGCCTCAACAGGTACAGAAAGATAGAAATAATCCCATGCGTGCTATCGGACCACCATGCCTAAAAACTGGTCTTCAATAACAATAAGGGAAGAATGCCCACATATACGTGGAAATTGAACAATGCTCTACTCAATGATAACCTGGTCAAGGAAGAAATCAAGAAAGAAATTAAAGACTTTTTAGAATTTAATGAAAATGAAGATACAACATACCCAAACTTATGGGACACAATGAAAGCTGCGCTAAGAGGAAAACTCATAGCGCTGAGTGCCTGCAGAAGGAAACAGGAAAGAGCATATGTCAGCAGCTTGACAGCACACCTAAAAGCTCTAGAACAAAAAGAAGCAAATACACCCAGGAGGAGTAGAAGGCAGGAAATAATCAAACTCAGAGCCGAAATCAACCAAGTAGAAACAAAAAGGACCATAGAAAGAATCAACAGAACCAAAAGTTGGTTCTTTGAGAAAATCAACAAGATAGATAAACCCTTGGCCAGACTAACGAGAGGACACAGAGAGTGTGTCCAAATTAACAAAATCAGAAATGAAAAGGGAGACATAACTACAGATTCAGAGGAAATTCAAAAAATCATCAGATCTTACTATAAAAGCCTATATTCAACAAAGCTTGACAATCTGCAGGAAATGGACAATTTCCTAGACAGATACCAGGTACCGAAGTTAAATCAGGAACAGATAAACCAGTTAAACAACCCCATAACTCCTAAGGAAATAGAAGAAGTCATTAAAGGTCTCCCAACCAAAAAGAGCCCAGGTCCAGACGGGTTTAGTGCAGAATTCTATCAGACCTTCATAGAAGACCTCGTATCAATATTATCCAAACTATTCCACAAAATTGAAACAGATGGAGCACTACCAATTCCTTCTATGAAGCCACAATTACTCTTATACCTAAACCACACAAAGACCCAACAAAGAAAGAGAACTTCAGACCAATTTCCCTTATGAATATCGATGCAAAAATACTCAATAAAATTCTGGCAAACCAATCCAAGAGCACATCAAAACAATCATCCACCATGATCAAGTAGGCTTCATCCCAGGCATGCAGGGATGGTTTAATATAACGGGAAAACCATCAACGTGATCCATTATATAAACAAACTGAAAGAACAAAACCACATGATCATTTCATTAGATGCTGAGAAAGCATTTGACAAAATTCAACACCCCTTCATGATAAAAGTCCTGGAAAGAATAGGAATTCAAGGCCCATACCTAAACATAGTAAAAAGCTTATATACAGCAAACCAGTTGCTAACATTAAACTAAATGGAGAGAAACTTGAAGCAATCCCACTAAAATCAGGGACTAGACAAGGCTGCCCTCTCTCCCTACTTATTCAATATAGTTCTTGAAGTTCTAGCCAGAGCAATAAGACAACAAAAAGGAGGTCAAGGGGATACAGATCGGAAAAGAAGAAGTCAAAATATCACTATTTGCAGATGATATGATAGTATATTTAAGTGATCCCAAAAATTCCACCAGAGAACTACTAAAGCTGATAAACAACTTCAGCAAAGTGGCTGGGTATAAAATTAACTCAAATAAATCAGTAGCCTTCCTCTACACAAAAGAGAAACAGGCCGAGAAAGAAATTAGGGAAATGACACCCTTCATAATAGATCCAAATAATATAAAGTACCTCGGGGTGACTTTAACCAAGCAAGGGAAAGATCTGTACAATAAGAACTTCAAGACTCTGAAGAAAGAAATTGAAGAAGATCTCAGAAGATGGAAAGATCTCCCATGCCCATGGATTGGCAGGATAATATAGTAAAATGGCCATTCTACCAAAAAAGCGATCTACAGATTCAATGCAATCCCCATCAAAATACCAATCCAATTCTTCAAAGAGTTAGACAGAACAATTTGCAAATTCATCTGGAATAACAAAAACCCAGGATAGCTAAAACTATCCTCAACAATAAAAAAGGACTTCAGGGGAATCACTATCCCAGATCTCAAGCAGTATTACAGAGCAATAGTGATAAAAACTGCATGGTATTGGTACAAAGACAGACAGATAGACCAATGGAACAGAATTGAAGACCCAGAAATGAACCCACACACCTATGGGCACTTGATTTTTGACAAAGGAGCCAAAACCATCCAATGGAAAAAAGATAGCATTTTCAGCAAATGGTGCTGGTTCAACTGGAGGTCAACATGTAGAAGAATGCAGATTGATCCATGCTTATCACCCTGTACAAAGCTTAAGTCCAAGTGGATCAAGGACCTCCACATCAAACCAGATACACTCAAACTAATAGAAGAAAAACTAGGGAAGCATTTGGAACACATGGGCACTGGAAAAAATTTCCTGAACAAAACACCCATGGCTTATGCCCTAAGATCAAGAATCGACAAATGGGATCTCATAAAACTGCAAAGCTTCTGTAAGGCAAAGGACACTGTGGTTAGGACAAAACGGAAACCAACAGATTGGGAAAAGATCTTTACCAATCCTACAACAGATAGAGGGCTTATATCCAAAATATACAAAGAACTGAAGAAGTTAGACAGCAGGGAGGCAAATAACCCTATTAAAAAATGGGGTTCAGAGCTAAACAGAGAATTCACAGCTGAGGAATGCCGAATGGCTGAGAAACACCTAAAGAAATGTTCAACATCGTTAGTCATAAGGGAAATGCAAATCAAAACAACCCTGAGATTTCACCTCACACCAGTGAGAATGGCTAAGATCAAAAACTCAGGTGACAGCAAATGCTGGCGAGGATGTGGAGAAAGGGGAACACTCCTCCATTGTTGGTGGGGTTGCAGACTGCTGCAACCATTCTGGAAATCAGTCTGGAGGTTCCTCAGAAAATTGGACATTGAACTGCCTGAGGATCCAGCTATACCTCTCCTGGGCATATACCCAAAAGATGCCCCAACATATAAAAAGACACGTGCTCCACTATGTTCATCGCAGCCTTATTTATAATAGCCAGAAGCTGGAAAGAACCCAGATGCCCTTCAACAGAGGAATGGATACAGAAAATGTGGTTCATCTACACAATGGAATATTACTCAGCTATCAAAAACAATGACTTTGTGGAAATTAGAGGCAAATGGTTGGAACTGGAAAATATCATCCTGAGTGAGCTAACCCAATCACAGAAAGACATACATGGTATGTACTCATTGATAAGGTTATTAGCCCAAATGCTTGAATTACCCTAGATGCCTAGAACAAATGAAACTCAAGACGGATGATCAAAATGTGAATGCAGATCGCTCCTGAGAGACACAGCCAGAATACAGCAAATACAGAGGCGTATGCCAGCAGGAAACCACTGAACTGAGAACAGGACCCCTGTTGAAGGAATCAGAGAAAGAACTGGAAGAGCTTGAAGGAGCTCAAGACCCCATATGTACAGCAATGCCAACCAACCAGAGCTTCCAGGGACTAAGCCACTACCCAAAGACTATACATGGACTGACCCTGGACTCTGACCTCGTAGGTAGCAATGAATATCCTAGTAAGAGCACGAGTGGAAGGGGAAGCCCTGGGTCCTGCTAAGACTGAACCCCCAGTGAACTAGACTGGTGGGGAGAGGGCAGCAAAGGGGGGAGGGGGGGGGGGGGAACACCCATAAGGAAGGAGGAGGGTGGGGGGGGATGTTTGCCCGGAAACCGGAAAGGGAATAACATTCAAATGTATATAAGAAATACTCAAGTTAATAATAATAATAATAAAAAAATGTGATTCCCAACCCTTCACCCTTAAGGCGTTTCTTTAGTCAGGTGACATGTCACACACCTATAAAACCTGAAGTAACAGTCAGAGATGGATCTCAGAAAGTTGACAGTGACTTTTGCTACACAGTACAGTGAGCTCTGAGCTATCAGGAAAACATGGATCAGTGGTGGCTTGGATGTCTTTGGTATGATATACTCCATGGATACACACCACAGTTTGAATAGCTTTCTATACTGTATCCTTGAGGTCATATATTTACCTACCAGCAAAATGTGGTATACTGTATACACATTTTCATGAAGTGATCATGAAGAACAATTCACTAAGAAACACTGTATTGCTCTTTGTGCCTCTTTGGAAGTGAGAATATTACCTAAGTATATATAAAAGAAATCGGGAAACTCTTAGCCATCTGCTTCTGTTTTTCTTGAAATATAGCATCAGTGATAACAACACCATCGACACAATGACCTCAAACAATTATTAGGACATGGGTTTTTTAAGGGTGCTTTTATTTGTACTTATGGCTCTTTTGCAGGCTGAATGTCTGTGCACCACACGCATGCCATTCTCACACAGAGCAGAAGAGGGCATACATTACACCTGGAATATCAGTAGAAGAGATTACTTAGCTGTCATATGAGCCCTCTGAGATAGCAACAAATGCTCTTAATGAAGAAGCCATCTCTCCAGTTCCAGCATTTGACTTTTGTCCTTCCAGCCATGTGTGCTGGATCAGTGCCAAAGCTCTAGTAAGTTCAGAATCCTGCCATACCATCACTGACTGCCAGATTGGAACAGATTTGTTACCTCTTACCTAATATGACAATGCAGATTAGGGCCTTCTGATGAAATGAAGAATTGAGAAGACCTGCTTGAGGGTGAAGGTGGGGTAAGGAGATGTTGATGGTCCAGCTAAGCCATGTTGGGGGGAACCTTGCAACTACCTGGAATGGATGGAGTGGATGGAGTGGGTGGAGTGGATGGAGGATGCCCCATTGGATGGATGGATGGGTGGAGGAATGGGTGGAGGATGGAGGGATGGAGGATGGAGGATGGGAGGATGGA